>NW_027185588.1:4089909-4100918 GCF_028583685.1 Petaurus breviceps papuanus | reverse complement strand
CATATATATATATACATATATATATATATATATATATATATATACATGTTGCATGTTGTCTCCTTGGACAGAATGTAAATTCTTTGAGACCAGGGATAGTTTCATTTCTGTATTCACATCCTGTGGGCATTGCATAATATTTGGCACACTATAAATGTTAATAAATACCTAGTGTATAATTCTAAGATTCTGTGATTTTGCATGGTACCTACATTAGCTCCTTTTCCTTGGTCAACTCTGAAACTCAGCTTTTTCCTAGAAATACTCGCTTGTTTGGGGTATTTCTCCCAGCATAGTCTAGGTTCCCAAAACCATGTCTCCTAAAAGAAACAAGGGATCATTTCCTAAAAAAGTACCCCCAGCAGTGCCAGCCCCTACATGTAAGGGATCCATCTCGTAATTTTTATCTTTCTTCAGAAAACTCCCAGCATGCAAAAGGAATGATGCCAGCTCAACTTCACAAGCTCTCATTATCTTGGCATCCATCATTTTTATCCTCTGCCCAAGTCATGACAAAGTCCTACCTGCCAAGGAAAACCTTTGGTCAAAGGAATGGTTCTACCCTCCACTCTTGCTTTTGTTCACACTTCCCTTCATATTAACAGTACTTGGTCCCTCTACTTTCTCTAATATAATCTGCTAGAGGTGTGGTTAGAGTGGCCCCTTAGATTAGGCATCTGCCTAATAAGGCATTGGTCAAATTGTACACATGCCAGTTGGAATCCTATAAATCAATCTGGGCATTTAATTAAGCCAAATGCTTTTTTTTTGTCTGCCTCTCTCTTTCTTCCTTCACCTATGTTCTTACAATGATGCCACTCCCCCAGCAAGCTTTGGTTTAGTGTTTTGGTGCCATGGTTTGTGTTCTGGTTCATATCTGACTCAGAAATTCTTATCAGCTCTGTTTGTGGGTCATGCTGGTTAGTTCAAGTGCAGAGACACTGAAAAGAAGTCATGCCTTCTTCTGCTCCCCAGAAACCATAAGAAAAGGTATAGGATGATGGAGAACAATTCAGGGTGGGCAGTGAGAAAATTAGGCATGCAACAAGACAAAGAAACAATGAAATAGAGAATAAAAGAGACAGAAAGAGAGATAAAAGTGACCAGGAACAAGGGATGGGTGGATTAGACAGCAGAGAGAAACAGAAGGCAATGGAGAGAAATCAAGAGCATGGGAATTGAGATGATGAGGAGACAGCTGGATAAAGAATACAAGAGGGATGAGAAGAAAGGGACTTAAGAGGAGAGGAGATAGAGACAACAAAAAGGTATGTGGAGATGGAGAGTGAATGATGATGTCCTTATACTATAAGGACAGAAGGGAAGCGAGAAGGAAAGCACAGAACAAATAAAAAGTGAGAAATAACGGAAAACAAAGAACTCAGGGATGGAGGAGAGAGAAGGAAAGAGAAAAGAAAAGAAGGGAAAAAAGGATAGAAAGATAAACAGCAAAAAAGAAGATTGAAGTGTGGAGAAAGGGGAGACAGATGGAAATAGAAGGAAGAGATTTAAAAAGATGAAAAGAACAAAGGAGATAAATAAAATTGAGGACAGAAGAGGACAGGGATGGACAAGATCAGGGACAAAAAGGGAAGAGAGCAGACAACAATAAGGATAGAATAAGGTATACTCACCTTGTAGAGGATGAAGATGCAGCCAAAGAAAGAAAAGAAGTAAAATAAAAATCTCCAAATGAAAATAGAGAAAGGGGTGGGGTAAGAGGACCTGATGAGTGCAAATATCAACTGACAAAAGGTGGGGTGGATCAATGAATACACAAACAAGGCTGCTGCTTTGCCAATCACACCTAATACCATAGCACCCTGACCCAAACTTGCATCCCTTTGGGTCAGGTCTCTCTCAGGTCTTTCCCAGATTACCTGGATTCACAGAATTTCTTGTTCAGTAATGGTTATTACTGTTTTTGCTTGTGTTGAAACCAGCATTGGATCAAAGACTATGTCAAGGGTAACAAGGTATAAGTATATTAGAAAGCTGAGGGATGAGGCTTCTGAAAAACTTTGAATGCCATACTGAAGATTCTGTATTTAACCCTAGAGGCCAGAAGGAAGCATAGCAGTTTATTCAGTATGATGATAACATGGTCAAATCTGAGATTTAAGACAAAGAACACTTTGGCCACTGAGTGAAAGATGTATAGGAGCAGGCAAAGACATGAGGTAGGCAGATCCACTAGATGGCTATTACAGTAGTCCAGATTTGTAATTGGGTGGTGGCATTGTCAGAGGAGAAAATGGGCTATTGCAGAGATACTAGAAAAGTAAAATTAACTGGCATTTGGCAACAGATTGAATGTGAGATGTGAGAGATAGTGGGGAACCAAGGATGACATTTAGGTGGAAAATCTGAAGGACTGAAAAGATGGTAGCATCCTTGACCACGAAATGGATGTTAGGAGGAGAGGAAGTATTAGGGAGAATAATAATGAATTCTTTCCAACATAGTGAGTTTAAGACATCTACTAGACATCCATCCATAAAAGAAAGTTGTAAATGCAAAACTGGAGGTCAACAGAGAGGTTACAGAAAATAGAAAGATTTGAGAGTCAACAGCAGAGAGATGGCTGAGGAGACCACCAAAGGAAGTAGGTAAGAGGGATAAGAGAAGAGGGCCCAGGACAGAACCATGTGGCACATCTGTGGTTATAGGGCATAATCTGGATGAGGATCCAGCAAAGGAGACTGAGAAGGATCCGTTAAATAGGTAGGAAAAGAGTCCATAGAGAGTGGTATCCTAAAAACCTAGAAATAAGACAGTATTAAACAGAAAAGTGCAATTAACAGAGTCAAAGGCTGAAGAGAGATGAAAAAGAATAAGGATTGAGAAGAAATTATTTAATTTAACAAGTAGGAGATCATTGATAACTTTACAAAGGGGAGTTTCTGTTCCATGATGAGGTGGGAAGCTGGATTGCAAGAAGTTGATGCAAAAAGCATGAGGGGAGAGGAAGTGAAGGTATCTCTTGCAGATGGCCTTCTCAAGGAGTTTAGCCATAAATGGCAGAAGAGATATGAAATGTTAAGTTATTGAGAATAGAAGGATGAAGGGAGGGCTTTTGATGATGGGGAAGACATGGACACGTGTAGACAGTAGAGGAGGAACCATTAGACAAGAATAGATGGAAAATAATTGATTTTTTTTTTTGCTTTTTTTGGAGGGCAATTGGGGCTATGTGACTTGCCCAAGGTCACATGGCTAGTTTTTATGTTAAGTGTCTGAAGCCAGATTTGAACTCAGGTCCTCCTGACTCCAGGGCTGGTGCTCAATTCACTGTGCCACCTAGCCACCCCAAATAAATGAAATCGTAAGGATGATAGAGGGAAATCTTTTAGAAGTGACAGGGTGGAATGGAACTGCTTTTGCAAGTAGGGGGACTAGACTTGGTAAGGCATAAGGGCACCTCTTTGTGTAAGACGGGTATAGAAGGAGACAGTGGCAGAAGTCATCTGAGTGATAGGGGACAAGGAAGACAGAAGAAGACAGAGACTGTATTTGAGGCAGTCCTGGATATACAGTCCCTCCAATCTCCCCTACTTCCTATTCAATAACCATTGAACATTGTGAATTTGCCTACTGAAGGGTAGTGAGGCTTAACACTTTCAAGATTCTTAACATTACCCAATCCTGGGGCCTGCTCACCTCTTTGGGATTCTGACTCTCTTTCCAGAAAAAGGACTCCAAGATGGGATTGGGGGCAGCCTTGATCCTGAGTTTGTCACGCACACCCATGGCCCTGCTCAGGGACACTCCAATTGTCCTATAAGAGGAGACAGAAGGAAATGAGCATCCAAAAACCTCTCTCCTTCCATCTCCTTTGGGAACTCTCTCTCTCTTTTCCATATTCTGCCCACCAAGCGGCCTGTCTCAGCTAAATGAATATAACCTGAAGTAGATGGAGAGTGGGAGTGGAGAATCAGGGTGGTCTTTGTGAGATCTCATCCTAGGTACTAAACATGGGAGAAGAGAACATGACCTGAGGCATTCAGAAAGGGGGACTCTGGGCTATCATGAAGAGAGCAGAAAGAGCCCTGCAAATGAGTTAGGAGGGTCCCTGAAATTCTGTGCCAAAGTCAAAGCACAAATATTCTTCTCATTTCAAATGCAACAAGCATTTATTAATTATCTACTGTGCGCAAAGCTGGTGGATAGTAACATGGTGCAAGAAATAGAGCACTGAGCTTAAAATCAGGAATACTCAACTTCATGGGGCCAAATCTGGCCTCAGATATTTACTAGCTTTGTGATCTTAGGCAAGTCACATAACCCAATTTGCCTCACATTCTCATCTGCAAAATAAGCTGGAGGAGGAAATGGAAAACCACTCCAGTATCTTTGCTAAGAAAAGCTCAAATAAGGTCATGAAGAGTTGGATATGACTGAAATGACTCAACAGCAACAACAAAGTGTGCAAACACCTGTGCTTAATCAGAGACACAGGCTTTTAGTAAAATATTGTCTCGGGCCCCAAATATTTTAAAGTTCTTACAGATATCCATAATATCACATAATAATACAGCATAAATACATCAGAGAAGTAAAAAATAATGGTGCCTCCAAGGGGAAAAGATCACTACCAATTGTTGATTTCGGGTAGGTGTGAGGGAAGTCTTGAAAATGGGCTTTAAAGTTTGGGTGCAATTTAATAGGTGGAGAAGGAATGCAGGCATTCTAAAAATGGGGATAGGGTATTTCTGTGAGAAAGGACCTGGTAGTAGGACTATACAAGGGCATTTGGAGACAGGGTTATATCCAGTTTTGTTGAAATGCAGACCTAAAGGAGGTGAATAATGCAATAAGGCTTCCCTCCATTTCTTATAGCCCAATTATGTACCATTATATTCATATAGCACAATCTCATATAATTACTATGAGGAAAAAACCTCACAAACCTACTTTACATGCTTGGTATAGTGAAAAGGATACTGACACTGGAGTCTGGGCATCTAGGGTGAAACCCAGCTCTGCTCCTCATTGCCTGTGGCACTTTTGGAAAATGACTTCATCCTTCTGGGTCCCACTTTCCTCATCCAAAATATTCCATGACTGGACTAAGAAAAATGTTTACTGGAGTCAGGGAAATCCTATAGAAATAACCTATGATTAAATTAGAACAAATATAAGAGGGGAAAGGCTTAACTTGAAAACAATTTCACTTGATAAAGTCATACATGATGAGGTTTTCATATGTAAACAGGATTGGTCTATGCCTTGAAGTCTTTGTGAGATGTGACCATCTCTCTGATTGGGTCAGGGGAATAGGTCTATTGCCTAATGAAGCAGGTTAGCCACAGCTCAGGGGGCTTTAATTGGGAAGGAAACAAGGGAGAGGAAGAAGAGAGACAGAGAAAGAGAGAGATAGAGACAGAGAGACACAGAGAGAAAGGAACAAACATTTATTAAGTTCTTGTTATATGCGAGGCACTGTGCTAAGTGCTTTACCAATACTGTATCATTTGGTCCTCACAATAACCCTAGGGGATAGGTGATGCTATTATTATTCCCATTTTACATTAGAGGAAACTATCAGAGGTTAATGATTTGTCTAGGGTCACATAGCTTTTAAGTATCAAGAATAAATTTGAACTTGGGCCTTCTTGACTCCAGGTCCACTGTCATATCCATTCAGCCATCTAGCTTACACATGAAATCATAAATTTTGATAAAAGGGTAAAACGGAAAAGTACAGAATACAGTGCTGTGAGATAGTGGCTAATATTTATACAAATGAAATAAATGAAGAAAAATAAAGCCTAAGAATAATAACCTGAAGTGTGGAAAAGGATCTTTGCATCAAAGATATTGCAAATATCTGTGATAAAATTCTAGTATTCAAGCTATCAATCTCAAATATATGAGAACTATCCTCCAAAAGTTAGGTAATCATAGCATGTAATTAAATAGTTTTCAGAAGGACTGCTAACTCCTAAGAGCCATAGGAAAGGTTGACCCAAATTGTGTTCGGCTGTGGGGGAAGGGTGAGAGTAAGACAGGGACATGTAAATAAAAGCAATTCCAGCTTTTAACTTAATATCTAGAAAATAGACACAGACGAAAAATTATGAAAATAGTCAATGTTGGATAGGTTTGTGGGAAGGCAGAAATACTGAAGTATTATTGGTGGAATTGTGAATTTGTTCAACCATTCTGGAAAATTATTTCTGTGTGTGTGTGTGTGTGTGTGTGTGTGTGTGTGTGCAAATTATCATTTGTTAATATCCCTCATCTCAGACATCGCATTGCTGGGTATATGCCTCAAAGGAAGTCAAAGGCAGAAAGGTCCCATGTGCAATGAAATACTCAGAATAATACCCTTCCTGGTAGCAAAAAAAAAATACCTAAAAACATGGTGAATAGTCCACCAAAGGGGGGAAATCTCACTTTGTAGTATATATTAATGTAATGGAATATTAAATAAATTATAAAGAATTCAAAGAAATATCAGAAATATGTATGAGCTGGTGTGCCATGTAATAAGCAGAATCAGGATAACAATACCCTAGTAATTGGAATATAAGAATAAAACAAACCCAAGTTCAATAAAATCATGATGCTCTCTCTTGACCCAGGAAAAGAAATGGGGAAATTTACCTTCCTCTATTTTACTTGGAGAGGGGAGGAACTGTGACATAGTCTGTCAAACATGGTAGTTACAGTGGTTGTTTTGGCTTTGCTGTTCTTTGTTGTAAGGGAGGGTTCAAATGATTTTCTTTTCTGTACTTTTAATTTTTAAGATTAAATTGTTTTCAATGAACAACAACCTCTCTTTTTCTCCCTTCCCCATAACCCTCTCCCTGCCACTGGGAGGAAAAAAAAAACACCTGTGTAGCATATTTGCAGAGTGAAGCAAAGCAAGGACTCACATTGGTCACATCCAAAACAATCTGTCTCAATCTGCACTCTGAGTCTGTCATCTTTCTTATGGGAGATCAGAGGAGGTCAGCAGGTCTGTTATTCATTGATTGTAAATCTTCGGAAGTTGTTTGTCTTTACAATGTTGTTGTTATCATAAATCAATTGTCTGGTTCTCCTCACTTCACTCTGATTCATTTCTTAAGGGATTTTCCTTATGGGACTGACCATGTCAACCTAATATAAAAAAACTCCCATGGTTTCCAGTAAACTCTAAGATCAAATATAAAATCTTTTGTTTGGCTTTTAAAGTACTACATAGTCTGGCCCCCTTCTTATCTTTACTGTATTCTTACACTTTACTACCCTACTCATATCCTAACAAAACTTTTTGTACTTGGGGTGGCCAGGTAGCACAGTGAGTAAGAACACTGACCCCAGAGTTAGGATAACCTGGGATCGAATCCGAGCTCAGACACTTAGCACCCACCCAGAAACACCTGGCCTTGTAACCTTGAGCAAGTTACTTAACCCCAATTGTTTAAAAAAAACTTTTTTACTTGTTCCTCAAACAGAGTACTCTATCTCCTAACTTTGCAAGTTTTCATTGACTGTTCACCAATGTCTGGAATGCTCTCCCACATCACTTTAATTTGACTTCACTGACTTTCTTCAAGAATCAGGTCAAATCTTGGCAGAGCCAAGATGGTAGAGTAAATGGAGGGACATGCTTGAGTTCTGCCCCAAACCATTCAAAATACCTGTAAAAATGTCTCTAATCAAGTTCTGGAGTAGCAGAAGCTACAAAATTATAGACTGAAGCAAACTCCAACCCAAGACAATCTGAGAGGCTGAAGGGAAGGATCTATCACACTGGGCTGGGAGCAGAGCACAGCACAGCGTGGACCACAGTGGCCAGAAGGGGCTGAAGCAGACCTCGGGACACTGAATCACTAGTAGATGTAGTAGTTTCCACACTTCTCAAACCACAAATGCCAAAGACCGCTTTGAAAGTCAGTAGGAAAGATCTTTCACCTGGGTGACAGAGGAGGGTGGTCCACCCCCAGCCCCAGTCCCAGCTCCAGGGCAACAGCAGCCACTGCCATAGCTGTGGCTCTTCTGGAGCTCCTGGTCTACAGATAGTGGAAGAATCAAACAGTTTATCAGAGGGGGATTACAGGCATATTGTTGTTGGCTATGAGACAGGATTCTCTTGCTTTACCCATGCTTGCATCTGGTTCGTAGTACAAGGTGCTGGTCCTGAGGCAAGGAGGAGCATGGCAGAGCCTATGGTAGCAATGGACAGGATTCCTCCTCACAGTTCCAAGGCAGAAAAGAGTGCTTGTGGTTGCTCACAGACCAGAGCACTGACCATGAGAGGAGTAAACACCTCTCCTTTAACCATACCACCTTGGAAGAACTGAACATTACAGGTCCCTAGAAATATCTCTGAAAACTGCTGCACAAAACTTCTGAATCTTGGGGCAGTACACCCTCCACTTAACAAATAGGTCAAAAGTCAAGTAATTGACTGGGAAAATTAGAAAACAGGGAGGGAAATCAGACTGTAGAATCTTACTTTCTTGGTGAAAAGGTATTTGCTTACTTCCTTGGTGACAAGGAGAAAATATTACAAGCTGCCAGAAAGAAACAATTCAAGTTTTGTGGAAATACAATCAGGATAATAGAAGATTTAGCAACTTCTACACTGAGAGATTAGAGGGCTTGGAAGATGATATTCCAAAGGTCAAAGGAGGTAGGATTAAAACCAAGAATCATCTACCCAGCAAATCTGAGCATAATAATTCAGAGGGGAAAATGGAATTTCAGTGAAATAGAGGACTTCCAAGCATTCCTGTTGAAAAGACCAAAGTTGAATAGAAAATTTGACTTTAAAATACAAGAATCAAGAGAAAGATGAAAAGGTAAATAGGAAAGAGAAACCATAAAGGACTTATCAAAGTTGAACTGTTGATAATCCTACATGGAAAGATTGTATTTGTAACTCATGAGACCTTTCTCATTATTAAGGTAGTTGGAGGGAATAAATAAATAAATTGATAGTGATAATCATTAAATATCATATTCTTGGCAAAAGTCTGTATTAGTCAAACAGATTGCTTTCCTTTGCTTTAAAAATGCCTTCTCCTGTGTTGGCAACTTCAGAGACCAGATAAGGCTGGAGGTGAAATTCCCCTTATCTTGGGATATACTCCATATGGGAGGAAAACAGAAATCCTGAGACCATAAAATGTAAATGGACCCTGCTCTGTTTTTTGTCAATTTGCATTTACCACCAAGGAACTTCTTTTCTCACATATGGATAGTAACAAATGGAGATCATAAATTTTGTGTCATGATCATCCTGAATTGGGATGGTTCTAAAATGTATATAAGTCTACTGATTCATCTGTTCATCAGTTAGGATCAAGCTCTCCTAACTCCTTGTACAAATTCTCTAGCTTAAGGGAACAGGAATAAATGTTGTAACTGTATATTACTATTTGGCTGTCTCCTTTAACCAAACTTCTAGAAGGATGAATTATATGGTGCCATGAAAACCAAGAAACTGAGGCCTAGAGGAGATGATACCCAACCCCACCAACAGCTGCTGACTCATGGAGCTTCAGGATTCATTTTCTCCTTGGAGTCTCACCCTTGAGGGAGTCAAGAAAACTTTCAACAGACTCCCACTGGTTTAGTTGACATCTGCAATTCCCGTAAGCTAGCTCTGGGACCTGGGATCTCTCTGTATTAACTAGATCCCTTCTGGAGATAATTTAGCCATGGGTCATTCCAATACTAAAATTAGAAATCCGGCTGTAAAGACCCCTGCTTCTTATATGACAAGCTGTAAACCTGATGATCACACATATTGCCAGCTCTGGTGTCAGTTAACTAAGGATAATATCAAATTATGTTGGCCAAGATGGGGCCCCTTTGACCCGTCTGTAGCAGCAAGCACCCCAAGCGCGTCCTCAGGGTTTGCTGCCCATACAGGTTCTTGGATCTGCTTTGTTAAAGGAAAGCAACTCAAAATGGGTTAACAAGCTTACTTTAATCAGTCAGACATATATCGTTTACCTTTTTCAGGGGAAAAAGGTCAGCACCCCAAACTTCAAAATATACAGACAGAATTATCAAGACATTAACAGATCAAGTAGACAGCTTTCCAAACTGTCCAACCATTACATCCATACCCAGTCAACATCTGGGTTTCCACATCTGGGTTTTTCAAAGCCGGGGGACTCTCAACAACAGCTTCCCAGAATTCAGATCAAATCACAGAACACTTCTCAAAGTGAGTCCCAAACAAAGCTACACATCAGGGCTTATATAGCCTTCTGCTGGCTCAGAGAATGTAACAACCTTATTGACTCACTGGCCAATCAAGAAGTATCTACTGAAAAACAAGCCTCCCTCCCCAGGCTTCAGGTGCATTTTAACCTAGGGGCAGGGAAGATCTTCCAAATTTGCATTCCCATTACACCGTCAAAGTTACTTTATCATAAAACCAAGTTAAGTTTAAAAGCCAAAAAAACCTTCTAACTGGGAGTGGGAATGCTTTCATCATTGGTTCGCTGAGATGGCAGAGCGAGAACACAAGGTAGAAGTCTCTTCTCTTATAGCTCACAAAGCTGTCCCAGCACTGCCCCCTCCCTCTCTGGTATCTACTGACTCTCTCTACCTGGCCCTTCCCACAAATATATTACATATATATATGTGTGTGTGTGTGTGTGTGTGTGTGTGTATGTATATATATATATATATGTATATGTATATATATACAAATATAAAATATATAAATGGACATTTAATGAAAGACTCAGGTATTTGTAACAAAAAGACCAGAACTTAATGGAAATTTTGAGATAAAAGATTCAGAAGAAATATAAGGAAAAGAATAAAGTTTATTTGTGTCTAATGATAGCCATCTCAAGTGTGGGATGGGGGGGAGAGGGAAGAAAAAAAGGAAAAAGAATCTAACATGATCACTTCATCATGTATTTGGAGGGAATAGCAAGTTGTACGTGGAAGATTCACAGTTTCATATACAATCATCTTTTTGTTGTATTACTCAGGAAGAGGGGTAGCCAGGGGAATACAAAAGAAACATCATCAGGACCCTGGTCAGAGGA
>NW_027185588.1:4086782-4089899 GCF_028583685.1 Petaurus breviceps papuanus | reverse complement strand
GGCCCAAGTGTAACCACATACTCCCAAAGCAGTCCTTTAAGGAATCTTGGACTATGAAGGCCCTCTAGTCCTAACTCAGCCTCCCTAAAACTAGTTCACCTCTAAGCCCTCCACTCACAACCCTTAATAAAGAATCACTGCTTCTCCATCCCATCTACATAATCACCAAGGCACTCAGCCCCACCCAAATATAGAATCCTATAAACACCTATCATCTCTGCACCCTCCAGACTGATGACCCACTGAATCCCATATACAAGGGCAACTTCCTTTGCCACTTGTTCCCAACTTAGCACCCTCTACATTAACAGCCTCTATCTACTAATAGCCCCTTCCTACAACTCCCCCTCTTTCTCCCATCATATACACTTGGGCCCTCTCAAGTCCAGCTATTCCCCTGATAGGAGGCAGAAAACAGTATTACCCCATCCCACAGAGATACAGTTACCCTGCTCCACTAACAATCTCCCACCTCCCAATACTTACAGGAGTCCCCAAAATGCACAGAAGTACACACAAACCCAATCTATTTGATTCAGGCCCCATCCTTCCAACTTCTCCTTCTTTTCATTCTTGATTGAATTATGGAGTGTCTGAAACTAGCAACTACCACCTGCCTTCTTGGTCACAAACCAAGGACCGAAAGACTATCTCTATCCTGCTATTCATCTCCCTTATCTTATATGTGGGGACTCTTTTCCTTCTCTCTTCCAAACACCCTAATTTCTACAGAATTTGCCCTTCCCATCACTTCCTCACCATCTCCCTCTCACATCTCATGTCTAATCAAATGCCAAATCTTACCGTTTTATATTCCCATCTCTCCCATCCAGTCCTTTCTGTCCACTCATAAGTACCAGTCTGTTCAAGCCTTTATCACCTCTCACCTGCTTGGGGCTTCTCTGAGTCGAGTCTTTCCATGTTCCAACCATCCTACACACAATTGCTAAAGTAATTTTCCTTAAGCAAAATTTGTTCATATGCCTCTACTACTTAATCTTTCTTTTTGTTGTTCATTCATTTCTTCCATATCTGACTCTTTGTGACTCCATTTGAGATTTTCTTGGCAAAATCACTGGAGTGGTTTGCTATTTCCTTCTCCAGCTTATTTTACACATACAAAAGCAAACAGGGTTAAGTAACTTGCCCAGGGTCACATAGCTAGAAAGTGTCTAAGGCCTGATTTGAACTTGGGAAGATGAAGTCTTCCAGACTCCAAGCCCAATACTCTATCCACTGTACCACCTAACTGCCCTGCTTAAATCTAGTGTTTAGCTATTGCCTCCAAGATAAAAGAAAAATTACACTATTTAGTTTTTAAAGCCTCAAACAACTAATCTCTGACCAGCATTTGAAGAGAACTGGACACCGTTCTAGATGGGCCATCACTGGCCAACACTTATAGAGTCCTCCTATGTGCTAGGCTGGTGTTGGGGAGGCGGGGGGGACAGGAAGAGAGATGGAGGGAGGGAAGAAAGGAGGAGACGGATTTGGAGTATAAAGTGAACAGAAGCAGGAAAATAATACCGTGTTTCCCTGATAATAAGACCTATCCCAAAAATAAGCCCTCCCCTTACTGTGTAAGATTCCTCTAAAATAAGCCCTCCCCCGAAAATAAGCCCTATTGAGATTGCTACTGTAGTGAAGGTGATCCCCTGCGCTACACGCTACATTACCCTCTGTATGCACCGTCCCCCCCCGTGAAACACATGCCGCGCTCCGAGCTGCATCCAGTCAGAGCTGCAGCAGTGAGCGTGTCATCCTGTTCTTCCCCAGTGATTTGCTTATTGAATAAAGGTACATTTTTTTGTTCACATTTACCTGTTTATTAAAATTGCTGACAATGTTCATTAAAATAAGCCCTCCCCTGAAAATAAGCCCTCTGGTGTTTTTCTGTCCAAAAAATTTAATAAGACAGTGTCCTATTATCGGGGAAACATGGGTATCTAGTGTGATTACAACAATGATAAAGGAAAGAACAGAAATTACATCAATGGCTTTGCACTTAATGATCAAGCCAGGTCACAGAAAAGAGGGAGGAAAATGTACTCCTTTCTGATCTTTGCAGAGAGAGAGCAGTCTACAGGTGTGGAATTCCACATGCACTGTCAGAGCTCTGCTGGTTAGTTTTGCTGGCCTACCTTTTCCTCTTTCTCTTTTATTGTTCATTATAGGGATTGACTCTCTGTATTACATTATAATATATAGTAGGGAGGAAGGGAAAGAACAAGCATTTTTAAGCACCTAGTAGGTGCTAGGTATTTGCACATATTATCTCATTTGATAATGGGGGAAGACAGCTCCTGAAAGGGGGGTGAAAAGAGGGAGTGGGGTGGAGAGATCCCAATTCCAAGGAGGAGAAATAAATGTCAAACAGAAGTGCTGTAAAAATGAAATATAATGATAAAATTTTTATTTTTAAAATTCTAAAGTTCCTGTGGGTCAGTGGAGAGGAAGACAATGAGGAGGAGTTAATGATAGGAATGGGCCAAAGTGAGATTTTCTTTGTTCATTCATTTGTTTTTGCTTTTGTGACTGGCAGTACTAACCCTTTCTCTAGGTTCCCATTCTCTGTCCCCTTTTTTCTTCCCTGCATCCCTGACAATCCCATGTAGACACTGGGTGCTGACAGGGCATAAATAACAGTATCTACCGCTTTAGACTGGCTCTCTCTGTTAAGGGTGGAGATGAGACTTCTGTCCTGACTAAAGTGCTTCAAACATCCAGAACTGAGACATCATTTATTCCAACCTTCTTCCTTTTACACCTGTACAAATCAAGGCTAAGGGATTTGCCTAAAGTCATGAAAATTGTGTGAGAGGTTGTATTTTAACTCCTCTGACTAGAGAGTCAGGATTCCTTGCACTGTACCAAGTTATAGGGTCCCCAGAAGCCAAAGAGAACAGAGTCACTGACTTTACCCTTCTTCTGCTCCTGACCTGAGAGGTTGTTTTTTTTTTTAAACTCAAGCAAAGAGACTGGCTTGCCTTACATTGGAATAAGCTCTGAGCCAAAAATCAGGAAGGTGGACTTTAGCCTGATTCCATGAGGCTAGTTTGTGACCTGAAGTCTTTCTTTCTCCTTTCCCTGAAGTTCAGTTTCCCCATATGACTGGCA
>NW_027185588.1:4052107-4086772 GCF_028583685.1 Petaurus breviceps papuanus | reverse complement strand
ATAGGAAGTAGGTGTTATTCTTACTTTCATTTTATAGTTGAGGAAATTGAAGTAGACAAGAGCGATTTGCCCAGGGTACACAGCTAGTAAGCACCTGAGTCTGGATTTCAACTCAGTTCTTCCTGACTACAGGTCCAGCCCTGTATCAACTGTGTCACCTAGTTGTAATGTATTAATATGTTCAGATGGTGTTTGTAGACCTTGAGACATCAAATCTGAAAGGGACAATAGTGCATGGAATGTCATAAGTGGGAAGGACTTTTGAGATAACGAGGTGATAGGTTTAGAGGTGGGAGGGAGCATAGAACTCATTAAGTCCAACTCCCCTCATTTCACAGATGAATAAACTGAGGCAAGATGTTGTTAAGTGATTTGTTCAACATCACACAGGTTATAAGTGATAGAAATGAGATTTGAATGGAAGCCCTTTGGCTCTTATCCAATCATCTTTCCAATGAGTCATACTGTCACTTATGTCCTCATTACCATTTTAGGCACTAAGGAGGTACTAACAGTAGATTATCTCCTCCCACCCATTTATTTAATAAAGGAGGAGCCTGAGATCCAAGAAGAAAAAGAGAATTGCCAAAAATGAAATGCCAGGTCAGTGGTTATTTGAACTCAGGGTTCTTCACTACCAGCACAGAGTCTTTTCTATAGCTTTATACTTAAAAAATGGTGTTTTAGGTTCTTCTCTGGTTCCCAAAGGTGATGGTTGCTGTCTCTTATTTAAACGAATAAACAAATAATTTTTCCTAAAAAAAAAAAAAACCTCTGTATTGCATTAAAAGTGTTCTTTTTCCTTAGATTTCCTAGAGTTCTTTGGCTAAATCTATCCTTTGCCTCCATCGTTTTGATTTTTAATTACAGCTATTCGTGGACATGGACATGTTCATGTTCATGGACAACTGGTGCCTCTTACCACATAGAATCAAAGTTTCTTAAGGGAGGATATTATGCCATTCATTCCCTCTGGGATATTGTTAGGAAGTTCATTGCTACCCCAGGTTTCAGGAAGAATATCTATCTCTACCTACTCCTAACACTCTAGCTCAAAACCCCCAATGGTGTTTAGTCCATAAAACATCAAACAATCCATACAATTAGCTTAGAAAAACAAAATAGAACATTCTTTACCATAAACCTGGGGTCTACTCTTTCTCTGTTAGAGATAGCATCCATGAGAAGATTGTATACAAACTAATAATATGATAATGAGGAAATATATGTGGCCATGCAACTCATAACTGCCTGGTAGCCTTTCTTGTGGAGTCCTCATTTACCCCAGTCCCAGGGATTGTACTGCTTTTGAGAATTGCTCAGCTGGATCCTAAGTTTCTCTCTGTAGCTCAACTCTCATATGCCATATGTAGATCTCTTTTGAGACAACAGCTAAGTCTCGTCTCTGCTCTCCTGGAAGCTGAGTGTTCTTCCCCAAGTGACTGTCTCCCCATATATTTCACTTTCTAAATCCATTTTTAAAATATAATTTCAAGGGAGAAGTCAATGTGTTGGAAAGAAGCCAGGACGTTGCCTGAACTCTACCCAGTTTCCCTCAAAAACAATGTTAAATCAAGTATCTAAAAGAATTCCATAGGGACAGAATCCACAAAAAAGTTGGAGTGAAACAATTTTCCAGACAAAGATAACTTAGAAGGACTTCAGGAAATGTGTGTCTCACTTGGGTAAAGGGGGAGCACAACCCAGCACAAGAGGTATCAGGGAGGCCAGTGGGAGGCTTTAGCCATAGCACAAATGAATAATCAAGGCCCTGTGGTTATGGATCAGCAGTTCAGTGGTACAACAGGTAAGCTATAAGGCCTCCAGCCCCAACACAGCAGGCAAACTGCCAGCCCTAAAACCCAGGGCAGAACAGGTGTGACTGGGCTGAGTCACCCCAGGGCAGTGTGCAAGCTGCCAGCACCTGATGCTCCTGAACAGTAATGCAGTGAACAGGGCCCTGAGTCACAATACAAGAAGTTTGAGAGAGTACCCCCCTATGTTCTAGGAGCAGGGCTCGACTTTTAAAAATGAGGAAGAAAAAAAAAAAGCCCTGACCATAGAAAGGTACTTCACTGACAGGGAAGATCAAAACACAAACTCAGAAGAGGATAACAGTGTCCAAATGCCTACACATGAAGCCTCAAAGAGGATTGTGAATGGCTCTCAAGTCCAAAAATCTACCTGGAATGGTTCAAAAAGGATTTTAAAAATCAAGTCATAAAGGTAGAAGAAAAATTAGGAAAAGAAATTGAAGTTATGCAATAAAATTATGAAAAAAGAGTAAACAGCCTGAAAAAGGAAACACAAAAATTGAAGAAAACAATTCCTTAAAAACTAGAATGGGACAAATGGAAAAAAAAAAAGTATATCCACTGAAGAAAATGATTCCTTTAAAAGCAGAATTGGTCAAATGGAAGAGGAGGTACAAAAGCTAAGTGAAGAAAATAATTCCTTAAATATTAGAATCAGGCAAATGGAAGCTATTCACTCTATGAAACACCATAACTCAGTCAAACAAAATCAAAAAATGAAGAAAAATTAGAAGAAAATGGAAAATACCTCATTGGAAAAACAAGTGAGTTGGAAAGTAGATCCAGGAGAGAACATTTAAGAATTATTGTAGGGTGGAGCCAAGATGGTAGCATAAAAGCAGGAACTTGTCTGAGTTTCTAGTCATTATGGGATTTGAAGATCTTCCATGGCCCTAGAACTGACTGACATAGCAGGAAGGGGTGGGACAAGAGGAAGCCAGAGCCAAGCTAGAGTCAGTGTGGTGACTAGAAGCAGAGGCTCTGATGCAAACTCCTTTTTTGTGAGCCAGCCAGAATTTCTGCTAAGGACTCCTTCTGAGGACTGCCAGGGATGGGAACTGCTGCGGGGAGGATTGAGGGAGTGGAGCTGCTGGGAGCTAGCTGCATGGACACCAAGCAGTTGCTGTGAGGGGAGAAGGATCTTTGCCTGAGGTAGCCTGTTCTGTTTTGAAGGCTTGAGAATGTGGGTGTTTAGTACATTAACTACATGTGCCAACTCCATAACTACTGTGATGGCTTTGACTTTCTGGTTTGGGGACTCAGTTTTCTAGTATTTGGATAAATGTTCTAGCTATATCCTCCATGTAGAGAGCCTGTTATGGTTTGCTATTAATACCCATATCAGCATATTTATAGGTACTGTAGGCATTGTGAATACAGCATTGTTGATACATTTGGCAAAGAGGGTGGGATCACAAAATATCAGGCCTCTATTTGGAAGCAGGGGGGCTTTAGAGGGAGAAATGGTTATCCCAGGATGGGAAAATTTGCCTTATTCCTCTCTAGCCAGAGAATGGGCCAAAAGCACAGGGCCCTGTGAAAACTGGGAGCCAAGGCTAAAAGAGGGAGAACCCAGAGATTTGGAAAGATGTTTGCAAGGAATATCCATAGAATCAGGCAAATAACTCCAGGAATGTTCAGGAGAGGCTGGGTCCTCCTAACAAGTTATTGCCTTACATGTAAAAGTAGAGATAAGCTGCTGAAGGAAAAAGCTCAAATGGCTAGGGAGTCAGCTGATTTGCCTGAGGATTCTTTTGTTCCACAGCATTCAGAAGGGCAAACTAGAGGGACTCATGTGGTCCAGGAACAAGCTACTGTTCACGTAGCTAAAAGGAAGCAAAAAACTAGCAGAAGGAATGTGCATGCAGCTTTTGTACAGGCTGGGCAAAGTTGCCCTGACGGCTGCCAGGAGAATGTGTGTGAGGAGAACGGAACAAGGTTAGATGAGGAGTCTACTAATGCAGAAGTTCTCCCCATATGAAGAAGAAGACAGGAGAACCGCCAGGGCCAAACAGAGTCCAGGGAGATAATTCACTGAGCAGGAGGTTACTGATATATTGAGTAGATTCACCCAAAGAATGAGAGTCTTTATAGTGTCTTGGATAGTAAGAATCACTGATGAAGGCACCCGAGGAATAACACTGGACAGCGTGGATTGCTTAAAATTCATAAGCATTAGTCAGAATCCTTTTGTACACCAAACTTTAAGGGATCACCGTATGTGAGGAGGCATCAACAGAACTAATCTGTTAGCTTTAGCTGCATTAGGAATGCAGAAAGCAATATCCTACTAACTCTATGTGGCCTGATGGAGACAGACCCTGGTACTCACTTAGAGACTGTATGAGAAAACTAAAGGAGGAGGTAATGACAACTGCTGTCATGGTTGGAGATGCAAATGCCTATCGTGATACCCCCCTAGGAGTTCCTCATAGAAATATCATAGTGAAGACGGCTCCTCCTGCTTATAGGCACCGAATTCTGACTCTATTAACTGGAGAAATAGGGCACCCTCTTTCAGAGGTGCTGGATAAGATTTCACAATTAAGTGACCTAGGGGAATGGGGACAAGATAAGTTTCCTTGAGAGAAAAGAGTAAACAGCCAGAGGATTCAGAGACAAAATAGACCGACAAGAAGGGAACTGTTACTGCTCTATTCATCGGAGAGGTGGACTTTAGAAGAATATATGGTATTCCAACTGAATTGCTGCATAAGCTGTACCAAGAAAAAGGTATTTAACATTAGAATGAATAGGGAAGCAGGAACCACCCCTGCAGGTACTCCTGAATCATTATATCCAAGTTTGCCTCACCTTCAGGGAGAATAGGAAATAGGCCCAGCCCCAGCGCAGATTAAAGAAATATACCTAGGAGATAGCAGCCCCCATATTAGTTTAACAATATATTAGAAGAATAGATCAACTACTGTAACTAGGACATTGCTGGATATGGGGTAGGGGGGGTAGGGGTTGAGGCTACACGTATCTATGGAAACCTTGGTAAGTTTAAACATGGAACTCCTATTACCATCACAGGGCTTGGAGGAGCTGAAATATCAGCCAGACAAGATAAAATAACAATGAAAATTGGGCAATTACCTAAGAAAGAATATACTGTGGTTTTGTACACATTCCTGAATACATCATTGGAATAGATATATTAAGAGGCATGACTCTGAATTTACCTGAAGGAAGATACCAATTCTCTGTAAGGAAGATAGGAATTAATATAGTTTTAGTGGGAGAAATAAAAATGGACCCAATCACTTTACCTGAACCTTCTGAAGTAATTACTTTAAAGCAGTATCATGTGCCAGGTGGGCAAGATGAGTGTTAGTCCCTACAAATACATGATGAAATAATCCTGTCTGGCCACTACGAAAATCATATGGGATGTGGAGAATGACTGTGGATTATAGACAATTGAATAAGGTGACTCCTCCTTTGTATGCTGCTGTTCCAGATACCATCACTCTAATAGAAAGGATCCAGAAATATGATGGGACTTGACATGCAGTTATTGCTTGGCAAATGCCTTCTTCACTGAAGGGAGTGAAAACATCCAATCCAGGAATCAGACTGGTCCCAGATAAGCTTGCCCCAAGTTTTCACTATGGCCAGTCTAAAGTAACTGGTCTTGGTTTTTTCCCTTGAGAAGCGGCCGTTATCAGAGCCTTTCTGATATCCTGTGATCCAGGGAGGTACCCTTTTCTGGGATTATTGCCAGAAGATGTTAGCTGCCTTTTATACACTTTTATACATTTTTTGATACTTTACTATGGGAACTGGTTATCTTCAAGGCCTAATAGCTGACATCATTACTTTACTGAACAAAGAGTATTAAGAAAACCAAGTGACCTATAATTACCTTCTTTGTTTAACTTCTCTATAAAAACCTTGCTCATGGTATCAGTAAACAGATTGCTTGACAATCACTCCTGGACCACTATTTCTCACACTTTCACGGGCTAGTGTGTTGGTTTAGAGCTGTCTTAAGAAACCACTCAAGTTATCTCTACACTTCACCATCCCAATAAATCTTAAACAATGGGACCAGTTCGCTTTCACTTGGCAGGGTAGATGATATACTTTCACCTGCTTGCCACAAGGATACCTGCATAGCCTCACTATGTGTAATTGTGGCTGAACAGTCAGACGAATTAAAACTACCTGGTGTACAGCTTACCCACTCCATTGATTATATCATGATACAAGGAAAAGATGCAAAAGAAGTAGAGAGGAGTTTGACCCTTCTAATTGAGCGTATGAAAGGTAAAGGGTGGGAAATTAACCCTGCAAAAGTTCAAAGACCAGTTCAAAATGTAAAATTTTGGGGTATACAATGGAACGAGGAACTACGAGAGATTCTTCTGCAAGCCCAACAAAAGATTCGGGATTTTTCCATCCCTACCATTAAGAAGGAGGCCCAAAGGGGTGGCCAGGTGGCTCAGCGAGTATGAGCACGGGCTCCAGTGTTGGGATGACCTGGAGATCAAATCCCAGGCTTAGACACTCAGCACCACACCCAGAAATAACTGGCCGTGTAACCTTCAGCAAGTTACCTAACCCCAATTGCTTAAAAAAAAAAAAAAGGAGGAGGCCCAAAAGTTCATAGAATTGTTTGGATGCTGGAGGCACCACGTTCCACATTTAGGACAGATTTTGAAACCTTTATATAAAGTCACTCAGAAGAAATATGAATTCAACTGGGGACTTGAGCAGAGTAAAGCTTTTGAAGAAGCCAAGGCTGCCGTACAATTGGCCCTAGATTTATGTCCAATGCAAAGTGGTTCGGTGGAATTACAAGTGATTGTACAGGATGATTACACAAACTGGAGTTCATGGCAAAAACAACAAAGCTGAAGTGTATCCTTGGGATTTTAGTGTAGAAAATTCCCTTTATCTGGAGTCCAGTATACACCTTTTGAAAAGCAGTTGTTAGCTGCATATTGGGCTTTGGTGGAGACTGAACAACTGACTCTGGGACATGAAGTGATATTAAGACCTGGAATCCTGATTATGACCTGGGTAATGAGTACCCCAGCTTCTCACAGAATTGGACATGTCCAAGAGGCTAGTATAATCAAATATAAGTGGTATATTCAAAATAGAACGAAAACAGGCAGAAGTGGAGTCTCTGCTCTATATAAATCTGTAGCAAACATAGAAACTAAGGGGAATGATATACCCCTTAGCCAAAGCAACAGTTGGTACAGTCCTCTATAAAATGGAATGAGGGATATGTTGGATTAACAGAAGAACAAAAGAGACATGCATGGCTTAATGATGGGACAACTTTAGATTCCTTTTTGAGGGACAAAAAGGATCAAACCATGGAGTGGGAGGAAGACAATGAAGTCAGAACTCCTGCACCAAAAGCTTCCAAGAAAAATATCAATTGGTTGCAGGCCATGGAGGATCTCAACAAGGATTTTGAAAATCAAGTAAGAGAAGTGGAGGAAAAATTGTAAAGAGAAATGAGAATGATGCAAGAAAATCATGAAAAGAGAGTCAACAACCTGACTGAAGAAAATAGCACCTTAAAATATAGACTAACTCAAATGGCAAAAGAGGCCCAAAAAGCCAATGAGGAGAAGAATGCCTTAAAAAACCTAATTTTCCAGATGGAAAAAGAATTTCAAAAGCTCACTGAAGAGAATAATTCCTTCAGAATTAGATTGGAGCAAATGGAAGATAATAACTTTATGAGAAATCAAGATACTAATAAACAGATCCAAACAATAAAAAAATAGAAGGCAATGTGAAATATCTAATTGGAAAAACAACTGACCTGGAAAAGAGATCCAGGAGAGATAATTTAAAAGTTATTGGACTACCTGAAAGCCATGATCAAAAAAAGAACCTAGAAATCATCCTTCAAGGAATTCTCAAGGAAAAATTGCCCTGATATTTTAGAACCAGAGGGCAAAAAAGAAGTTGAAAGAATTCACCAATCACCTCTTGAAAAAGATCCCAAAAAGAAAACTCCTAGGAATATTATAGGCAGGTTCAAGGATAAAATATTACAAGCAGCCAAGAAGAAACAATTTGAATATTGTGGAAGCACAATCAGGATAACACAAGATCTAGCAGGTTCTACATTAAAGGACTGAAGGGTTTGGAATATGATATTCAGGAGTTCAAAGGAGCTAGGATTAAAACCAAGAATCACCTACCCAGCAAAGCTGAGTATAATGTCTCAGGGGGAAATATGGCCATTCAATGAAATAGAGGACTTTCAAGCATTCATGATGAAAAAACCAGAGCTGAATAGAAAATTTGACATTCAAATACAAGAAGCAAGAGAAGCATGAGAAGGTAAACATGGAAAAGAAATCAAGGAACTTATCAAAGGTGAACTATTTACATGCCTACATGGAAAAATTATCATTATAACTTATGAAAGTCATGAAGTATATCATTATAACTTTTCTCAGCATGAGGATAATTGAAGGGAATATAAATTTATATACATATATATGTATACATACATATATATGAGGGTATATGGGAGCATGAATACATATGTGACTGTGTATATATGTGTACAGGTATACATAGACAGAAGGCACAGGATCAATTGAATAGGAAGGGATGATATTTAAAAGGTGAAATTGAAAGGTGAGAGAGGAATATAATGAGAGGAGATGGGGAGAGACAGAATAGGGTAAATTATCTCATATAGACGAGGCAAGGGAAAAATGTTAAAATGGAGGGGAAGAACAGGAAGGCGAAAGCGAATGGGTCAACCTTACTCTCATTGAATTTGGCTTAGGGAGAGAATGATATTCACACTAAATTGGGTATCTTGCCCTACAGGAGAGTAGGGAGGTAGGGGATAAGAGTGGGGATGATAGAGGGGAGGGCAGGTTGGGGGCAGGGTAGTTAGAAGCACACACTTTTGAAAAGTGAGAGGGTCAAAGTAGACAATAGAACAAGTAGGGGGTGGGATAGGATGGAGGGAAATATAGTCAGTCTTTCACCATATATCCACTATGGAAATATTTTGTATAGCTACACATGTACAACCTATATTGAATTGCTTATCTTCCCAGTAAGGGTGGGTGATGAGGGAGAAAGGGAAAGAATCTAGAATTCAAAGTTTTAAAATCAAATGTTTAAAAAATTATTATTGTTGTTATTGTTACTATTATTTTACATACAACTGAAAAATAAGACATACAGGCACTGGGTTATGGAGATGCATCTTGCCCTACCAGAAAGTTGGAGGAGGGATGGGGGAAGATATAGGAGAGAGCAGATTGGGAGAGGGTGTATACAGTGGGATTGCTGTTTTGGGTTGGTGGGTAGGCGAAAGATGGGGAGAACATTTGTAACTCAAAATCTTGTGGAAATAAATGATGTAAACTAAAAATAAATATAAAATTCAATTTTTTTTCTAGAAAACTCATATCCTTTGACCCAGCAATACCACTTCTAGGGCTGTATCCTGAAGACATCATAGAAATGGGAAAAGAACCTGTATGTTCAAAAACATTTATAGCAGCACTTTTTGTGGTGGCAAAGAATTGGAAATTAAGGGGATGTCCATCAATTGGGGAATGATTAAATAAGTTGTGGTATAAGAATGTAATGGAATACTATTGTGCTATAAGAAATGAGGAGCAGATAGACTTCATAATAACCTGGAGAGACTTACATAAACTGATGCTGAGTGAGGAGAGCGGAACCAGGAGAACTTTATACACAATTACAAATACGTCATATCTATGATGACTGACTTTGATAGACTGGGCTCCTTTCAGCAATGGAAAGTTATAAGACAACTCCAAAAGACTCAAGGATAGCCACATCCAGAGAAAGAACTAGAGTCTGATTGCAGATTGAAGTAAACTACTTGCTCTCTCCCTTTTATAGTTTTGCTTTGTTCCTTCTTTCTTATTGTTCACTCCATTGATTGTAATCCTTCTTTACAACTTGACTAATGTTTAACGTGAAGGTATTTTTAGATCCTATATTTGATTGCATGACGCTGTGTCAGGGGGAGTGGGGAGGAGAGGGAAGGGGAGAAAATTTGAAACTCAAGGATTGTGGAACTGAACGTTGTAAACTAAAAGTAAATAAATCATTTTTTTTTAAAGATTTAAAAAGAAACAATGAAAAAATTAAAAAGACCTTTTCCAAAACAAAAAAAAGTAAATAATGTTTTAGAATATTTTTTCATGTGATTATATATAGCTTTGATTTTTTGTTCTAAAATTACCTCTTCATATCCTTTGACCATTTATCAATTATAAAATGGCTTATATTCTTATAAATTTGACTCGGTTCCCCATATATTTGAGAAATGAGACTTATCAGAAATATAGTGTAAAAAAAATTCCCAGTTTTCTGCTTTCCTTCTAATATTAAATGCTTTGGTTTTGTGCAAAAACTTTTAATTTTATATAATCAAAATCATCCATTTTATAATTTTCTCTATTTTTTGTTTGGTCATAAATTCTTCCCTTCTCCAAAGATCTGACAGGTAACCTATTCCTTGCTCTCCTGATTTGCTAAAGATATCACACTTGGCAAAACAATCTGTTATAGACAGTAATTAGTACTTAATACTTAGCTTAGAGTAAAAAAAAAACTGAAACAGGATGATGCTATGATTCCTTCTATTAAGAAGTGAAACAATTCCAAAATTATTTTTTGAAATATTCATTATATTTACATTCTGCATTCTTACAACTTTTTCAACTCAAGAATTTCATACTCATGACTATAAGCAATTTATATGCCTGAAATATATAAACTAGGGGATTATTTTTAAAAGTACTGTGTCAGATGAGAAAATGTATTTGGTTTGAAATTATTTGCACAAAAATAAATTTCATTTCATCTATTTCAGCATCCTTATTCTTTTATAAAATATAAAACCCGAAATTACAAGAGATGCCCTTTAGTTTGGGTTTTTTTTTAAAAACAGACTACTTACTATATCCAATTTTGGTTATTTACTAACTTCTGTTATATGAGTTTCTCTTTTTTTCTGGATTAATTCACAATTGTTGTGAACTGTGAATTGTTGTGGTGCTTCCTGACAAGGAAAGATTCTTAAAGATTCTTGGAAGCAGAGAAAGAAGTTAGTCACCTAAATGAACACCAAAGCAAAAATATTTGTGTCACATAAGAGTCTCAAAATATATACTCTGGATTCTTTTTCTTCTCCTATTTGAGATGGAAAAATCATGTTATTCCAAGCAATAGTGATTTTAAAAAGAAACATAACCATGTAAAGGAATATATTTTGTTGTTGTTTCCTTAAGCAGCTTACAGGTAAAATGAAAACCCAAATAGAATGATAACCCGAAAAATGAAAATAGAAAATGGATATCTGTTGATATGACAGCACTTATTCATTGAATGTGGGCTGAATAACAGTACAGATATATCCTGGTTGGTCTTAATGTTATAATACTGGAGATACCACCAAGCCAAGATATTCCTTTTCCACAAAATATGACCATTTTCTTTTACAAAGGCAGTCCTTAGAACACTATACTTTACTGGAACTCCTTAGGGTCCCTTAGTTACATAGTATTGGTTTGGTTTCCCAAAGGTTCCCTCTCAGTTTCAGTACTGTAATATGTTTTATTTATGAGCAAAAAAAATGCTGGAGAGAAACAACTTCCTGTTGGTGACTTATGGTAATATAAGTGACCTAACAACATAAATATTAAAACACAAGGAACTTATCTACAAGCCTTCTTAGTTCAAGAGCCAAATTTGTAGCTGCCTTTCACCTTCATGGGAATTTAAGAATACAGATAAGCATCTTGAACCATGGACAGAAGTACTAGCGTTAAGAATTTCCATAAAAGTGCTTTTTAAGGCTCATAAGGGAAACAATTACTTTGAATTTCCTGGTTTTAGGTTTTTTTAAGTTACTGTACATTCTAGAAGAAAAGAAACAAGCATTCATTGAGGACCTACTATGTACCAGGCCCTGTGATAAGAGTTTTTACAAATATTAAGTCATTTGACCCATATAACAAGCCTGGGAGGTAGATGCTTTTATTATCCCCATTTTACAGCTGGGGGAGTGGAGGTACGCAAAGAGTAAGTGACTTCCCAAGGGTCACACAGCTAGTATCTGAGGCTGTATTTGAACTCAGTTCTTCCTGATTCCAGGTCTGGCACTCTATCCACTGTACCAGCCAAGTGCCTAAATTTCTCACTTTGTAAATGTTTTTTGCATTTTTACTTTGCATGCCTATTAAAGGAAACCTTCAACCTTAAACAGCTTTGGGGTTTGAGAATTATTTCAATTAGGTTTGTATTCAAGAGTCAAAAGTATAATTTATTGGAATGAAATATATAAATACTTAGCATTTATTAAGAAAGTATATACAAGAAAAATGTCTAAATGTTAATGTATATTTATATACATTCTCAAAAACAGAAAAGCTTTCTCTTCTACATATAAATTAACATAATATAAAATGAACTAATGTTGTGCTTACAAAAAGAGTTAATGGTGCCATATTAGCTGATTTGTTAAATAAGAAGCATAATGGTCAGAGCTCAGGATCTAGAATGGGAGGGGTAGGAGTATATTCTCCTAGCCACAGTTCCACCTACACTATAGAGAACGAGCTGTAGAAATCTGGGAATTGCTGACATGTGCTGGCTGAGTGATCAGCTCAGCCTGGAGAGACAGAAAGGGGAGAAAAGGGTGAGTGCTATGCTCATCCTGCGTGTGTTTAACCCTGGCTACAAATGCATTACATGAGACCTTTTTCTTATTGGAGGAGATGAATGCCCTGCCCTTCATGAGGGACAAGACTAAGTTGGTGGGAGAACTCCAACCTTCACCAGGCCCTTTTGGAACTCTCCAGGTCAAGGCTTCTGGAAATTCATCAAGTTTTAAGTCTTCTTTGAGTGTCAAGGCACTTTGATGGCTTCCAGCTTCAAGAGAGAAGATGGAAGAGACCAACCCACTTAAGGCTGCTGAAGGAAAAGGCTCTGGCGATACACAAAAGGAGCTGGCAGGCTCCATCATGTCCCTTTCCCCAACTTGTTTCTCTAGAGACTAGGGGCAGTTTCCCTTTAAATGAGATCAAGTTCTCATTTGAGATGAAATCAATTGAAATCAAATGAAATCAGTTCACTTTTGGTGAACATTATCTTGATCTTAATGGGAGAGCTTCATTCTGTATTGTCTAATTTGTATTCTCCTATGTATATCTCCTTTCGTTTCTGTTTGGTCATGATTTGGATAAATGGGTTTCTTTGCTGTTCCTTATGTGCATTCATTGCGGAATTGGTATTAGGTGAGAATAGAGTCAAGACTCGAATGTAGAATGTGGGGGTCTCCTTTTCCCTCAACAATGACAAAGAAATGACAAATTATACTGAACCTGGTCATATTCCCTAAACTCCCAGATAGAAGCAGCTGCGGCTGTGGTAGTGTCTGAAACTGGGTGAACAGTTGCCCTCCCAGAGCTTCCCAACATCAGACTGATACCAAGAAGGAGACCCAGGCATTTGAGTTGAGTGATTAGACCAGACACTCCCAGCTATGACCAGTTCCCCTGTCTCTAGAGCTGTCTACAATGGCAAAAGGAATTATAGCCACCGGTCTCCAAGCAACAGCAGAGAGATCTTCACTTCAATCCACGAGGAGAACATTTGCTTCATTTATGAAGCATGGCAATGTATGGAATGAGACCTCTGGAACCAGATGTCTGGCATTGAGTGTGGCCTGGTGGAGGAGTATGTAGAAAAGGTCCCTAACCCCAGCCGAACACTTTCAAACATTTTGACGTGAGTGACCCGAAATACCAGAACACACAAGATGTCAAGAAGTCCTAAGGGCAGTGGCCTGATTGCTCCCTTCCTCCCCATGGTCTCTGGAAGATTGGAAGTTGCAGAATGTATGTTGGTTTTTCTCCCTCTCCTCTAGGCCCATCTCCCTGGCAGGGCAAATAAAGAGCCATGCTCATGTTGGGCTGAGTACCTGCAAGGATGGACTTGATTGGCACGCAAGGCCCTCCCTCCCCTTTTCCTCCTTCCGTTTTCTTTAGGGAGGTTCCAAGTTGTTACTGTGACTTGGGGGACTTGGCCCCTGTCACCACCCATCCTCTCTTCCTGTACTCTAAACCTATAAGTCTCTGGCATTGCCTAGCTCTGTCTGCCCTCCAGGCAGCCTAGAACCCTCATTTTCCCTCTTTGGCTCTAGAGGCCAAAGCAGTTGAGCATGGCAAGCCTCCCATCTCTCCCTATACTTCTGAGATAAGGACGAAGGAACAAGGGACATATGAAGGGATCTGAGACCATTGGGGGTTGGATCAAATTGGTTCTTTAAGGCTCCATCCTCCCACAACTTGGTTCTACTGTACACATCTGCTGCTGCCTCTGTCTTGGGCAAGCTGGGAAGTCTCCATCTTTCCTTTCCCAGATGTCCAGCTGAGGACATTTTCTCTGTTTTCTAAACCCTACTGACCCCAGCTCCCTCATGTCTGGGTATCCCTCTAGGACCCATTCTCTACAGGGTTATCAGGCAGCCATGCCAAATCTCTCCTAGCAGCCTCTCTCCCTTAGGCACCCCAAACCGTGAGGCTCAGTGGCTGCTATTGTTCCCTGGTCTGTCCCATTCCCAGCTGGTGGTTTTACTGAGAGGGTTACTAGTAGCTCCCTTTTTTCTCTCTGTTACAATTTGAGAGCTGAGTTGCTTGTCATTACTCTGAGGAGCTGTTAATAAAGATGGGATTAGGCATTTCGAAAAAAAGAGAGCAGAGTGGTCTCTGGTCCCGATCTCCTCATTCCTCTGACAGGAATGAAAGTTTCTCTTGGAGAAGGGTGGGAGGAGAAGAGGTCAGAGATGCCCATTCTGCCCCCCTTCAAGCCATACAACAACAGGCTTTACCAGAGGTGGGTCTCTCTACCTATGTGGAGTCCCCTCTTGCTGCATGTATGTAAACATGGATGGCTCTTTCGAGAGGGTGATACGGGGGTTGACTGTGTCATCTTAAAGCAGGGTGGGCTTGATCTCTTCTAAATCCTTAGGGGTATCTCTCTTTGTAATCTATCTTGGAAGCAACCTGTATAAAAATAATTTCCCTAAACAAGCCTCCCCTTTCTGACTCTTGGCTTGCTGTCCTTGGGGAGTAGGCAGGAGTGGGAGCAATCACATAGAAGCAAATTGGAACTCAATATAATGTAGGGGAGTAAAATTAAATTGCCCCCATCCCTCACTTTCTACCTCTCAATACATGGAGTTGCTTTGTCTTCTTCCTGTTGGCCAGGACTTCAGTGCTTGGGGGATGATAAAGGTGACTGGTGAACTTTTTAAAGGTGGTCAACCCTTGGACTCCCTTTGCCTTTACATCTGGTCAGGATGAGTTTTCTTCTGCACCAGTGTTTCTGAACCAGAAAACAAATGAATGCTTATATGAAGATAAAGCCAAGCCCTGGTCTGGTTTGAAAATTGCCTTGGAAAAAATTACTGGTTAGCAAAGAACAAAGGTGAAATATAAAATGCCCATTTAGTAGTCCCACCAAATGGTTTGTTGAGGTGGTTTTAAATCTTGACCACCTGGGAGAGTGTAGCAGAACTGACTCTGCTCATTATTCTAAGGCTTGTTAACTCATGCCTGTCAGTCTGTTGTTGGTGGTGGGTTTTTTTACTGTCTTTCTTTTGCATGAAGGAAACATATCTACCCTATGCCTAATTCATATTGTATATTGAGCACCCACTTCTTCCACTTTTAGGGGAGATCCTAAACATGAATTAAATCTAAATTTTAAGTAAATCATCCTGGGGCACTGGAGTAGAGGGGCATAATGAGCAAAAACATGTGAGAATAGGAGCCTAAACATTTTCATTTGATTCTTGGTTCTTGGGGACGGAACCCAATCCATACCCACTTGGGTGCAGAGAAGGGAGCACCAGTGGAAAAGAGTTTGCAGTCACCCCTGCCATTCTCTGGGTCCAAAAGTTAGTTGCTAACATAGGAATGGATTGCTAGACTATCTAACAATTAGAGCTGCCCAGCATTAGAATGGTATCAACATGCTAGGTGAGCTCCCCATCTCTGGAGGTGTTCAAGCAGATTCTGCATGATTATGTTTGGGGGAAGTCCTCAGTCTGCTCAAGCAGGGCTTCAACTGTGTACCCTTTGGGGCTCCTCCCAATTCTGAGATTTAGAATTCTGTGTCTAGCACAAGCATGGAGGAGCAAGTGATAAGGATGAGTGGTGATTGGGGGATAAGCTGAAAGAAGGGGCCTGTGGCTCAGATACAATGAACACTTCTCCATTCGAGTTTTATTATTCTTTCTCAGTCAGGGGAATCCCAAGTTCAACATCCCCATTCCTTCTCCTTTATTCCCTAGTGTCTGAAGGGGGAAGGTTCCAAGCTGGTATGAGGAGAGGAATCTAAGAGTGATATGGGGGTGAGCCTGTCCAACCTTGGACCTACAACCCCAGGCACTTCTCATTGCCTTAAGGGGAATAGTTTCTGCAACTTGCTTGGCCTTTAATGGTGATGTGGGAGCAGCCTTTTGGGAAACTTTTCTGAAGAACTCCTAGATCTCTCAGGGATGCCTTAATACTAGAAACAGATTTAATAGACAGAAAGCTTGGAAAATCCCTAGCCCATCCTCAGTACTCCTCAGATTTGACCTTCTAAGCAATCAGAACACACTCAACAGCAAGTCTGGGGAGACTGACTCAGAGGAAAGACTTTTAACAGAAGTATCATTAAACCTGTTAAAATGCTGTGCATATAATCCTTCTTTCCCCTTTTCCTAGAGGTGGGAATGGACAGAAAGATAGGAACAAATGTAAGTAAAGGTCCCCAACCTCTAGGTCAACCTAGATCTAGTCTTTTGGAGTCCATACTCAATCATAGCTGGATGATGTCCATGATTAGTTCTTCAAGCAGTCAATTGCACAGCCATTCAGAGTTCATTTGTCAGGCAATCAGAGAGCCACTGGCTGGTCAGGCTATGTTTCTGGAACATGCCCTACCAGTTGGCAGGACCCAGTCTGCCTACCACCCCGGGATCGGGGAAAGGTATATGTGTCTGTGATATCATTGGTCTGGAGCCTTTCATTCCTCTGCTTTCCCTTCTCTGATTGATCATCACTTGTGTCCAGTTCCTCCGTGTCACTCCTTACATCACTCTGCACCTGAAAATAAAAGTCCAAGAAAAGAAAAAGGACAGACAAATGGGAAGAACGATGGGCATAGATGGGGGAAAAAAGCAACCAGAAACACAATAGGGAACAAGATATAGGGACAAGAGGAAACACAGAGGTACAGAAAAAGAATGGTGGGGGAAAGTGGAAATAAAGTGTTTTAAGTAATTTAGAGAGAGTCAGAGAGATAGGAGATGACGAATGAAAGAGAAACAAAAAGGAAGGAGTAAGACAGAGTCAAGAATAGATCAGGAGAGAGAAAGAAGAAAGAGGGGGGGAGGAAATTGAGAGAGAGAAAAGAAGAAGAAGAAGAAGAAGAAGAAGAAGAAGAAGAAGAAGAAGAAGAAGAAGAAGAAGAAGAAGAAGAAGAAGAAGAAGAAGAAAGAAGAAGGAGGAGGAGGAAGAGAAGGAAGAGAGGGAGAGGAGGAGGAGGAGGAGGAGGAGGAGGAGGAGGAGAACAACAGCAACAATGACAAAAATGAGAACAAGAATAAGAAAAAGAAACAGAAGCAAGACTCTCAATGAGACCCCACTCCAGCACTCCTTGCATCCCTGTTGCCTCTAGTATGCCAAAACTGATGTTCCATTCTCCACGTCCTTCTTCAGCACACCCTTGTACCCCAACCTCACCACCAACCCAGTGTCTGTCACAACTACAGGGGTATCTGGGACCAGGCATCCTATTCATCTGAGCTTCCCAGAATGGGAAACTGTAAGACAACAGGCCAGGAGAGTCAGACCCAAGGCTACACAGAGATCAAGAACAGTTCAATACATACCCCTCGAGTTGAAAAAAATTTAATGAGCATGCGGAGGATAAGGGAGAACCAGAAGACATGGAGAACTTGCAGGACCATCAGGAGACCATTAAAGAAGTAGAATCCAAAGAAGAAGTGTAAGTAGGATGGGGAAAGATAATAGGTATTGTAGAGGACTCTGCAAGAGAAAGAAGAATTCAGGTCATAAAGAATGGGTCCCTTGAATATGTAAGGGTCTGGCCTCTAGACTGCCCTTTGTCATCAGAGAGACAGCTCCAGGAAAGGAGAGGGAACAGAGTGGGGACCTCTAGGAATGGGAAAATAGCCAGGTAAAAGAACCTCCAGGCCCTCCAAGTCTAATGGAGTCCCCATCCCATCTTTCCCATACATAGAAGGACTTACCAATCAAGAAGTTCACTACTTAGAGGAGGGAGGAAGAAGCTGTAGTTACCATAAGGTCCGAAATCAAAAATGCTTAGGTGCCCCTCACCCTCCTGGCTCAGAAAAATTCCCCGTTTCCTTCACCCACCCCACCTCACTTGCAGGGATCAGACTCACTTGGTTGGAAAGAGGATAAGTCGGCTAACAAAGAACACCAGGGCAAAGATGAGGAAGGTTATATCACAGGAATATTTCCAGTTTGCATAATTAAACATTTTCCCAACCTGGGAGGGGAGAAAAAAGTCAATTTTGGAGTTCAAAAGGGCCTCAAAAGGCCTCTGATATAGCCCATACTTGATTAAGAATGTCTTCTGGGACTCCTCAGTCAGTAACTAGCCAATATCTCCTTGAAGACCATCAGTGATAGAGAATTGCTGACTTCCCAGAGTCAGCTGATGCTACTTTTAGATACTTCTGATCATTATGAAATATTTACTTAGGTCTAGCCCTTCCCATGTGACAACCCTTCAAACACTTGAAATCAGTCTTTCTACCCTTCACCACCTCCAACCCCAATCCTTCTTTTCTTCAAGTCAAACATCCCAAGTTTCTTCAACTGAACCTTATTTGGCATGAGTTTTAGTCCCTGCTACATCCTGGCAACCCTCTTCTGGAAGTTTGTGGTTCATTCCCTAACATGCCTCCTTGGGGACACATCTCTATCTAAAGTATCTTTCCCAAATGTAGGACTATGTACTATACAAGCAATGTAGCTTGGTCAGTGCAGAGCCCAGGAAAACTATCAGCTCCCATATTCTGGACACCGGGTCTCTCTAAAGGCAGCCCAAGGTCCATTTAACATTTTTCATTGTCATGTCACCCTGTGAACTTACAAGTTTCATTAAAACCCCAGGGCTTTTTCCACCCACAGTGTTGTCTAGTCATACCTCTTCATCTTGTGCTCCTTAAGCTGATGCTGTGATCTCAAGTGTCCCTACCCATCCTCCACCCTCATAGAGATCTTCAGGGATACTAATGGGCATCCAACCTGTCGCCGCTCTCCATCCCCGCCAACATTGTACCATATGTACAATCTGCTACTTTGCCATCGATGCCTTTATCCGTGTTACTCTGGCCTTCTATGTACTGTGTAGGTCTCCAGAACTATTCAAACCCTGTTTGATTCTCCCTACTGGAAACCCCAATCCCCTGCATAGATTTGGAAAACTCCATGCTTCCCTCCCCAACATTCTGCATTTCTGAGTACAGATAAAAGAGTTATAGGATCCTGCACTGGGGGAGGCCTTAGGGCAGATGTGGGAGGCATGATGCTGAGATGGTGGAGTGGGATGCCTGAATACTGGCCCGCAGTGGGGATGGAGGCACCTGGAGCCTCATCCTTTGCACATAGGAGGCTCCCAGGAGCTCGGGTTGATCCCAGCAACACTTTCCCAGATGAGAGCTCCTGGCCAGCCTCACTCACCTCCAGTAAGACATCTGACACATCATGGAGCAGCAGAACTAAGGCACCAATACGCAGGAAATTGGTAGAATAAGAGAAATAGATCAAAATGATGGCAACAAAATGGTGTATGATCTGCTCCTTGAAGTCCTAGGAAGAGGAGGGCAGCCATGAGGCAGGACCTCCTCAGTCCTAAAGGATAAAACTGGCCTGCTCAGGCTTAGGAGGCCTTGACCCATGTTTTAAGTAAACAACCAATGCTAGCACTCCTATTTTTGGTCTGGGAGAGAGAACCTACGCCATCCCACCTGAGACTTCCACCCTGACAACATGAGCACCCTGCCTTGTGGGGGGGAAGCCTTGGTTCTGCCAAGGACAGGTAGAAACATTGCAGTTGAGAAAGAAGCAAGAGACCAAAAGTGAGCAAATGAAGGAGAAGCTTTAGTTGTTCTGGGGGGCAGGGAAGAGAGACAACATGTCAGAGGGAGATTTAAATGATGTGACTTCAACACACGCTTGTTGTTGAATTGAACTGAAATGAATTAACATTTGAGCTGGAGAATTCACTGATTCATTCTCTAAGAGAGCATGCTAAACCTAGGCTGACCACCACTACCCTTCTAAAAGAGGAAACTCTGTGAAAGGCCCCAGACATTGGCCTGAAAGCCAGACCTAAGCCTGCACCTTTGCTCAGGAGGTTAGGGGTTGAAAGGTGGCCTTCCTTCACTCTTTCTGGAAGGCCAAGGCATTCCAAAGCCTGCATCCCCACCACACTCACCTTCCTCTTCACATCAAATAACAGAGTAAACAACAGGGAGATGTAGAAGACAATCTCTGAGAGGAACCACCAGTATAAGGCAGGCTGCAGAGGCTGAAGGTAGATATAACCAGGGTGTGAGATGGAGTTAAGAAAAATACAGAAAGCAAAGGTACAGAGAAACTGATCAGGGCCTCATGTTCCCTGATACCAAGGATCCCACAGAAGATTGAACTTCATGGTCAGAGAACCCCTAGAACCAATTTTCTCCATGTCAGATATTGATACATCAACTCATTTCCTTTTCCTGAACTTCTACGGCTGCTAGACTAAAAAATCAGACGAATATAGAATTGATTTTTTTAAAATTATTCTTAACTTTAACATGCCTCAACTCATTTCCAAATATACAGCCGAACACAAGTGAGAGCTATAAATGAAATGGGATCCCCATTTATACATCTTGCTTCTTTTGGAAAAATATAGAATAAATCAACTTTTTTCAGAATTGCTGATTTTGTTTCCTTCGTTCCTTTCTATGCATTTTTAAAATGTCAAATGCCCTCTTATTTTGTCACTATCACTAACACCCACTCAATTTAATCTCATCCCTGAAATGAAAACAGAGATAGACAAACAGAGATGGAGACAGACAGAGACAGAGCTGTTTCAGCACATAAGCATTGTCAAGCAAAACAATCCACAAGTTGGCCATGCCCCAAATGAATGTCTCTTCTTTCTCCTTGAGTCAACTTCCTCTCTGATAACTTCATCATAGGTCCTCTGAAGAAATGGTTTGTCATTTCACTGATCAGAGTTCTTAAGGCTTTTAAAGTTGTTTTTCTTTACAATGTTGTTTTTCTTGTATAAATTATCCTTCAGATTGGAGAAGTGATCTCACTCTGCATGAGCCCATATTATGCAGGATGCTCTGAAATCGGCTCTTTGAACTCTTCTAAAAGCACAGTAATGCTCCAATTCATTCGCAATCTGTTCATCTATTTCCCACATGGCGGGTGCCACCTTAGATTTTGCATTTCTTTTATTCCCTCCCTTCCTTAATCTCCTCTTCAGATTCATGTTTGTTTTGCTTGTGACTCTTTCCTCAACAATGTTATCTTCCCATATAGACGACCTTCTCACTGTCTCCACTTGTTTCCCTGTTGGGTTTGATGTATTCCTAAATCAGTTTGTGTGTGTGCATGTTCAATCATACCTCAATTTCAGATAAAAGAGGGGTTCATCTTCTGCCTTCTCCCCCCTTCCTCCTACTCTTCTCATACACCTCAATTATGAAAAACAGCCAAATGCACCCCATCTTCCTTCTTTCTCTACCACATTTCTTTTACTCTATCTGCTCTTTCTCCTCTTTACATTCTCAGAACAGAACCAATATGTGTCCAGGCCTTCAGTATTTCTTACTTAATTCTTTCAATACTCATAGAAGAGATTAAGGTTCTGAAGGGACGCTTGGGCTCTTATAATGCCCAAGCACTTTGGCTCTTCTATTCCACACCACTCTGGTTGCTACAATAATCCTGGCTTCAAAGGTTCCCACCCTGGGTCTTATTGCCTCCTCTGGGTCTTTCTCAGAAGGTCTGCTCTTTTTTTGCTTCTGGACAGAGCAGCAGACTGTAAGTGTCTCTTGGCTTGACTCTCCCCACTTTTCGGAAGCTGCTGACACAAACTTTTCTGGTGACTCCCTTTCCTTCTTCCTCTCTGCTTCTCCTGAGACTTTTCTGCAGATCTGAGCTGGAAGAAGTTATCTTAGCATATTTTCTCATTGGATCCAAAATTCATGTCAAACTACGTCGCTGTGGTTACCTGCTTAGGCTCTGTCCTGGACCCTCTTCCCTCTCTACATGCTCTTCATGATTGACTTTCTCAGCTCCCAAGGCTTTAATTAGCATCTCTACATAGATAACTCAAAGACCTACATGCTGAGGTCTAATCTCTTTCCCAAATTCCAATCCTGCTTCATTACTTGCTTATTAGTCATGTCAGACTAAAGGTCCCCTAGAATTTGAAACGCAACCTGTCTAACATGAAACTCATGATCTTTTTGCCAAAATCTACCCTTCTTCTGAGCATCTCTATCCTTATCCAGAGTACTACTCACTTTGTCATCATTATTGACTCCTCCCCTCTGTCTCACATAATTCCTGATTTCCTTCAGGACACAGTCAAAACCTTTCTTCTGCCTAAAGTAAATTTCTGTTTCCTGAAGTTACCAGTGCCCACTTACGCTAAACTACCTTGTATTTATTTATATTTATCATGAATATATTTATATGTACCACAACCAGAAAGATCTCTTTGCATAGGGATTATGATAGTTGTTATCCATTGTTATAATTCAGTCTTTGCTTGGATTTATACCACGCAATAAAGATGGGATGCAAAAGGCTCAGAATTATGAAATTGTGAACTTGGCCAAAAGTGTTTAACTATGTGAGAGGGTTGTGGATGCCAAAATGAAAGTCTCTAGCCATTGAATGTCAACTCTTTGTAATATCTTCCGGATTCTGTGGTCATAACCTCTCTTTCTCAAATCAGAAGCTTCAGTTCTCATTTTTAAGCCAGAGTGATTTTCTTCATTCTAAGCCTGGATTCCTTTAACTATCTTGAAAGAACTCTTCGGAGTTGGGGAAGGACCAACAGCAATGGTTATGAAAATCTTCTTTTACAAGATTATTATCCCTCCTTTGGAAGAGTGCAGACTTGGGTTGTAAACTTCAATTACTATTGATACATTGTAAATGTTCGTTTGCTAATTCAATTAATTACATGAGTACTCAGGTATTGTTTTAATCTATGAGACTAAAGATTTTGAGAGTAAAGAGGAGGGAGAAAGAAGGCAAAGAAAGGGAGAGAGAAAACTTACATGAGAAAAGGTTTTTCCAGTTTATTTATAAATTGGAGTAGGGTCAAACTTAATTGATTATTGAGATACATATTTCTTTTCATCTATATGGCAATATCAGGACATATCTTTGTTTACCTTAGTATATGTGTAGAGGATGAATGAGGAAAGGAGCCAGTAACGCGTATTAAGGAAGGAGGGTGGCCATGATGGTTGACTAGTGCCATAATACCAAATAATCCACTAAACCTTACTTAGACCACATGTGCAATTTTATCCTATGAATATATTACATATGTATGTACATGTCTCCTTGGACAAAATGTAAATTCTTTCAGATCAGGGCTAGTTTCACTTCTGTCTTTGCATCTCATAGGAATTACATAATAGCTGGCACACAGTAAGTGCTTAATAAATGCCTAGTGATTAAGTGATTCTGCGATGCAGCATTGTGCCAACTTTAGTTTCTGAAGCCTATTTTCTTGTTCAACTCTGACACCCATCTTTTTCCTAGAAATACTCACTTGTTTGGGGTATTTCTCCCAGCATAGTACAGGGTCCCAAAACCACGGCTCCTAGAAGAAACAAGGGATCATTTCCTTGAAAACTACCCCTACCAGTGCCAGCCCCTACATGTAAGGGATCTGTCCCATAATTTTTATCTTTCTTCAGGAAACTCCCAGCATGCAACAGGAATGATCTCAGTTCAACTTCACAAGCTCTCGTTATTTTGGCATCCATCATTTTTATCCTCTGCCCAAGTCATGACAAAGTCCTACCTGCCAAGCAAAACCTTTGTTAGAGGTCTACCCTGAACTACTGGTCTTGTTCACCCTTCCTTTCATGTTAGCAGTACTTGGTCCCTCTACTTTCTCTAACATAACCTGGTAGGGTAGAGTGGCCCCGTAAACGGGATGTCTGCCTAATAAGGCATTGGTCAAACTGTGGTGAAAGATGATGAGCATAAAGACAGAAGGGAATGGAGAAGGAAAGCACAGAACAAATAAAAAGGGAGGAATAATAGGAAACAAAGAAAACAGGGATGGAGGAGCTAGAAGGAAAGAAAAAAGAATAGAAGAGACAAAAGGATAGAAAGATAAAGAGCAAAAAAAGAGGATGGGGGTGTGGAGAAAGAGGAGACCGATGGAAATAGAAAGGAGAGCTAAAGATGAAAAGAACAAAGGAAATAAAGACAACTGAGGACAGAAAAGGACAGGATGAAGGGAGAAAAGAGAAGAAAGCAGCCAATGATAAGGATGGAGTAATGGATACTCACCTTATAGAGGATGAAGATGCCGCTAAAGCAAGAAAAGAAGTAAAATAAACATCTCCAACTGAAAATAGAGAATGGGGTGGAGTGAGAGGATGGGATTAACACAAGAATCAACTGACAAAAGGTAGGGCTGAGCAATGAACAGACAAACAGGGCTGCTGCTTTGTCAATCACACCTCATTACATAGCACCCTGACCCTAAACTGTATCCCCTTGGGTCAGGTCTCTCCCAGGTCTTTCCCAGATTACCTGGATTCACAGAATTTTTTGTTCAGCAACGTTTGCTCCTGTTTTCGCTTATGTCGAAACCAGCGTTGGACCTGCCTTACTGAGAGGCCACACTGGCGGGCAAGGTGACTCAGATCATCCTGAGAACATCAGAAGACAAGAGGAGTGGAGATTTTAGCTGGGACTTCATTGAAGCCATAAGGCAAAGTCAAGGAGGGAAAGCATTCCAATTATATGAGACAGCCAGAGAAAATGGCTACATCTGGGTGATGGAGTGACTAGTTCATGGAACAAGGAAACCAGTGGATGAAAGAGGTCATTGGATCAAAGACTATGTCAAGGTAATAAGGTGTAAGTAGACTAGAAAGTTGAGGGATGAGACTTCTGAAAGGCTTTGAATGCCAAACTGAAGATACTGTATTTAACCCTAGAGGACACAGGGAAGCATTGCAGTTTATTCGGCATGATGATAACATGGTAAAATCTGAGATTTAAGATAAAAAACACTTTGGCCACTGAGTGAAAGATGTATTGGAGTGGGCAGAGAATTGAGGCCGGCAGATCCATCAGATGGCTGTTGCAGTAGTCCAGTTGAGAGGTGATGAGGGACCTGTAATTGGGTGGTAGACTTGTCAGAGGAGAGAATGGGCTATTGCAGAGATATTAGAAAGGTAAAATTAACAAACATTTGGCAACAGATTGAATATGAGAGGTGAGAGGTAGTGGGGAACCAAGGATGACATTTAGGTGGAGAGCCTGTAGAACTGAGAATATGGTAGCATCCTCGACCATGAAATGGATGTTAGGAGGGCAGGAGGTATTAGGGAGAATGATAGTTAATTCTTTTGAACATACTGAGTTTAAGACACCTACCAGGCATCCATTTTGAAGTATCTAAAAGGAAATTGTAAATTCAAGACTGGAGATCTGTAGAGAGGTTGCAAAAAATAGATAGATTTGAGAATCAAGAAAAAAGAGATGGCCATGGGAGCTGAGGAGACCACCAAAGGAAGTAGATAAGAGGGAGAAGAGAAGAGGGCCCAGGACAGAACCATGTGGCACATCTGTGGTTAAAGGGCATAATCTGGATGAGGATCCAGCAAAGGAGACTGAGAAGGATCCGTTAAATAGGTAGGAAAAGAGTCCATAGAAAGTAGTATTCTAAAAACCTAGAAATAGACAGTATTAAACAGAAAAGTGTGATTAACAGAGTCAAAGGCTGAAGAGAGATGAAAAAGAATAAGGATTGAGAAGAAATTATTTAATTTAACAAGTAGGAGATCATTGATAACTTTACAAAGGGGAGTTTCTCTTCCATGATGAGATGGGAATTTGGATTGCAAGAAGTTGATGCAAAAAGCATGAGAGGAGAGGAAGTGAAGGTATCTATTGAAGATAGCCTTCTCAAGGAGTTTAGCCATAAATGGCAGAAGAGATATGAAATGTTAAGTTATTGAGAATAGAAGAATTAAGGGAGGGTTTTTGATGATGAGGAAAACATGGACACGTGTAGACAGTAGAGGAGGAACCATTAGACAAGAATAGATGGAAAATAATTGATTTTTTTTTTTGCTTTTTTTGGAGGGCAATTGGGGTTATGTGACTTGCCCAAGGTCACATGGCTAGTTTTTATGTTAAGTGTCTGAAGCCAGATTTGAACTCAGGTCCTCCTGACTCCAGGGCTGGTGCTCAATTCACTGTGCCACCTAGCCACCCCAAATAAATGAAATCGTAAGGATGATAGAGGGAAATCTTTTAGAAGTGACAGGGTGGAATGGAACTGCTTTTGCAAGTAGGGGGACTAGACTTGGTAAGGCATAAGGCCACCTCTTTGTGTAAGACGGGTGTAGAAGGAGACAGTGGCAGAAGTCATCTGAGTGATAGGGGACAAGGAAGACAGAAGAAGACAGAGACTGTATTTGAGGCAGTCCTGGATATACAGTCCCTCCAATCTCCCCTACTTCCTATTCAATAACCATTGAACATTGTGAATTTGCCTACTGAAGGGTAGTGAGGCTTAACACTTTCAAGATTCTTAACATTACCCAATCCTGGGGCCTGCTCACCTCTTTGGGATTTTGACTCTCTTTCCAGAAAAAGGACTCCAAGATGGGATTGGGGGCAGCCTTGATCCTGAGTTTGTCACGCACACCCATGGCTCTGCTCAGGGACACTCCAATTGTCCTGTAAGAGGAGACAGAAGGAAATGAGCACCCAGAAATCTTTCTCCTTCCATCTCTGGCCCTTTGGGAACTCTCTCTCTCTTCCAAATTGTGCCCACCAAGTGGCCTGTCCCAGCTAAATTAACATAGCCTGAAGTAGATGGAGAGTGGGAGTAGATAGATTATGAAGAGGTTCTCTGTGAAGGAACAGAGAGAATCAGGGTGGCCTTTGTGAGATCTCATCCATCACCTGAGGCATTCAGAAAGGGGGACTCTGGGCTATCATGAAGAGAGCAGGAAGAGCCCTGCAAATGAGTTAGGGGGGGGTCCCTGAAAATTTGCTCCAAAGCCAAAGCACAAATATTCTTTGGATTTCAGATGCAACAAGCATTTATTAACCACCTACTATGTGCAAAGTTAGTGGGCAGCTACATGGTGCAATAAACAGAGCACTGAGCTTAAAATCAGGAAGACTCAATTTCATGAGTTCAAAACTGGTCTCAGATATTTACTAGCTTTGTGATCCTGGAGAAGTCACTTAACCCAGTTTGCATTCTCATTCTGCAAAATAAGCTGGAGAAGGAAATGGAAAACCATGCTGGTATCTTTGCCAAGAAAACCCAAAATGAGGTCACGAAATGACTGAAATGACTCAACAGCAGCAACAAAATGTTCAAAGACTTGTGCTTAGTGAGAGACACAGGCATTAAGTAAAGTATTGTCTAGGACACCAAAGATGTTGAAGTCACTATAGATATGTGTAATATCACATAATAATACAGTATAAATACATCAGAGCAGTAAAAAATAAGGGTGCCCTCCAAGGGAAAAAGATCACTACAATTGCTGGTTTGGGAGGAGAGGGGTGTGTGAGGGAAATCTTCCTACAGAAGGTAGCATTGAAGGTGGACTTTAAAGGTTGGGTACAATTTAAGGTGGAGAAGGAATGCAAGCATTCTAGGAACTGGGAAAGGTTATGTAAACGAGAAAGGACATGGAAGGAGGACTACATAAGGGTATTTAGAGACAGGGTTATATCCAGTTTTGTTGAAATGCAGACCTAAAGGTAATGCAATAAAATAATTCAATAATGCTTTCCTCCATTTCTTTTTTTTATATATTAGTTTACTTTTAGTTTACAAGATTCAATTCCACAGTTTCTCGAGTTTCAAATTTTCTCCCCCTTCCTCTCCTACCTCCCCCCCCATAGCAGCATGCAATCAAATACAGGATATGCAAATACCTTCACATTAAACATTAGTCAGGTTGTAAAGAAGGGCTATAACTGATGGAATGAACGATGGAAAAGAGGAAATTAAAAAAATAAAACAAAAAAAAGCAGGCAGCTTGCTTCAATCAGCATTCAAACTCTGTAGTTCTTTCTCTAGATGTGGACATCTCTTTCCATCATGACTCTTTTGGAGTTGTCTTATAACCTTGCATTGCTGAGAAGAGCCCAGTCTATCAAAATTGGTCATCACACATACGTTGTGTCTGTAATAGTGAAAAAATTTCTCCTGGTTCTGCTCTTCTTATTCAACATCAGTTTGTATAAATCTCTCCAGGTTATTATGAAGTCCATCTGCTCCTCATTTCTTATAGCACAATAGTATTCCATTATATTCATATGCCACAGCTTGTTTAGCCATTCCCCAATTGATGGGCATCTCCTCGATTTCCAATTTTTTGCCACCGCAAAAAGAGCTGCTATAAATAGTTTTGTACATACGGGGCCTCTTCCCACTTCTATGATCTCTTTGGGATACAGCCCTAGAAGTGGTATTGCTGGGCCAAAAGGTATGCACTTATTTATAGCCCTTTGGACATAGTTCCATATTGCTCTCCAGAATGGTTGAATCAGTTCACAACTCCACCAACAACGCATTAGTGTTCTGATTTTTCCACATTCTCTCCAGCATTTATCATTTTCCTGTTTTGTCATCTTAGCCAATCTGACTGGTGAGATGTGGTACCTCAGAGTTGTTTTGATTTGCATTTCTCTAATCAATAGTGATTTAGAGCATTTTTCATATGCTTATACATATCTTTAATTTCTTCCTCTGAAAACTGCCTCCATATCCTTTGACCATTTATCATTGGGGAATGACTGGTATTCTTATAGATTTGACTTGATTCTCTGCATGTTTTAAAGACGAGGCCTTTATCAGAGACACTGGTTGTAAAAATTCTTTCTCAATTTTCCACTTCCCCCTTAATCTTGGTTACACTGGCCTTCTTTGTACAAAAACTTTGCAATTTAATGTAATCAAAATTTTCCATTTTGCATTTTATAATGCTCTCTATCTCTTGTTTGATCATAAACTCTTCCCTTCTTTATAAATCTGATAGGTAAACTATTCCTTGCTTTCCCAAATTTCTTACAGTATCATTCTTTACACCTAGATCATGCACCCATTTAGATTTGATTTTGGTATATAGTGTTAGATATTGGTCTATGCTCAATTTCTGCCATACTATATTCTAGTTTTCCCAGTTTTTGTCAAATAGTGAGTTCTCATCCCCAAAACTGGGGTCTTTGGGTTTATCAAACAGTAGATTACTATAGTTGTTGACTGCTGAGTCTCATGTACCCAATCTATTCCATTAATCCACTACTTTATTCCTCAGCCAGTACCAAGTAGTTTTGATGACTGCTGCTTTATAATACAGATTAAAACATGGTATGGCTAGGTCACCTTCCTTGCATTTCTTTTCATTAATTCCCTTAATATTCTGGACCTTTTGTTCTTCCAAATGAATTTTGTTACTATTGTTTTAGCTCTATAAAGTAATTTTTGGTAGATTGATTGGTATAGCACTAAATATGTAATTTAATTTAGGTTAAATTGTCATTTTTATCTTATTAGCTCGACCCAGACATGAGCAACTGATGTTTTTCCAGTTAGTTAGATCTGACTCTGTGTGAAAAGTGTTTTGTAGTTGTGTTTGTATATTTCCTAGGTTTGTTTTGGCAGATCAATTCCCAAATATTTTATAATGTCTACAGTAACTTTAAATGGGATTTCTCTTTCTATCTCTAGCTGTTGGACTTCATTAGGAATATATAGGAATGGTGAGGATTTATGTGGGTTTATTTTATATCCTGCAACTTTGCCAAATTTATTTATGATTTCAAGTAGTTTTTTACTTCTCTAATTTACTTCTCTAGGGTTCTCTAAGTATATCATCATATCATCTGCAAAGAGTGATACCTTAGTTCTTCCATTTCTTATAGTCCAATTATATATAATTACATTCATATAGCACAATCTCATAAAATTGCTATGAGGAAAAAAACCTCACAAACCTACTTTACATGATCAGCATAGTAAAAAGAGGACTGGCATTTGGAGTCTGGGCATCTAGAGTAAAATGCCAGCTTCACTCCTCAATGCCTGTGGAACGTAGGGTAAATGACTTCATTCTTCTGCGTCTCCCTTTCCTCATCCATAATTTTCCATGACTGGTCTAAGAAAAAAGGTTTAATGAGGTCAGGGAAATCCTATAAATGAATACACTATGATTAAATTAGTGTAAATATAAGAGGAGGAAGGCTTAACTTGAAAACCACCACACTTGATAAATTCATAGGTCGTAGTCACACATTATGAGGTTTTAATATGTAAACAAGATTGGTCTATGCCTTGAAGTCTTTGTGAAATGTGAACATCTTTCTAACTGGGTCAGGAGAAAAATTCAATTGCCTAAGTATGCAGATTAGCCACAGTTTGGGGGCCTTTAAATGGGAAGAAGGAAACAAGGGAGACGGGGGGGGGGGGGGGGGGGGGGGGGGGGGGGGGGGGGGAGTTCTTGTTCTATGCCAGGCACTGTGCTAAGTGCTTTACCAAGACTGTATCATTTGGTCCTTACAACAATCCTAGGGGATAAGTGATGCTATTATTATTCCCACTTTACATTTAAGGAAACTGTCAGAGGTTTGATTTGCCTAGGATCTCAGTAGCTTTTAAGTGTCTAGAATGAATTCTAACTCAGGTCTTCCTGACTCCAGGCCCAATGCCATATGTACTCAGTCATCTAGTTTACACATGAAATCATAAATTTTGTCAAAAAGAAATAGGAAAAAAGTACAGACATACAGTGCTGTGAAGTAGAGTCTAACATTTATAAAAAAGAAATAAATGAAGGAAAAATAAATCCTAAGAATAATAACCTGGAGTGTGGAAAGGAATCTTTGCATCAGAGATATTGCAAATATCTGTGAAAAAAATTCTAGTATTCAAGCTTTCAATCACAAATATATGAGAACCATCTTCCAAAAGATAAGTAATAATAGCATATGACCAAATAGTTTTCAAAAGCACTGCTAACTCCTAAGAGCCATAGGAAAGGTTGGCCCAAATTGTGTTAGAGGGGGAGTGAGGGAGGGAAAGAGTGAGAGAATGACGTATAAATAAAAGCAATTCCAACTTTTAACTTAATACCTAGAAAATAGACCCAGATGAAAAGTTATGAAAATAGTCAATGTTGGATAGGTTTGTGGGAAGGTAGGAATAGTGAAGCATTATTTGGTGGAACTGTGAATTTGTTCAACCATTCTGGAAAATGATTTGTGAGTGTGTGTGTGTGTGTGTGTGTGTGTGCAAACTATCATTTGTTAATATCCCTCATATCACATTACAGGACATGTGCCTCAAGGAAGTCAAAAACAGAAAGGTCCTATATGCAATGAAACACTCAAAATGATACTCTTCCTTGTAGCAAAAAAAACACCTAAAAATATGGTGAATTGTTCATCAATGGGGGGAAATCTCACTTTGTAGTATAAATAAATGGAATGTAATATTTAAAAATTATCAAGAATTCAAAGAAATATGGGAAATTTGAATGAGTTGATGTGACATGCAGTAAGTAGAATCAGGATAACAAAACCCTAGTAATTGGAAAATAACAAAACAAACCCAAATTCAATACAATCATGATGATCAATCTTGACCCTGGAAAAGAAATGTGGAAATTTGCCTGCCCTATTTTACTTGTAGAGGGGAAGAACTGTGACTACATAGTCTGTCAAACATGGTAGCTACAGTGGTTGTTTTGGCTTCACTGTTCTTTGTTGTAAGGGAGGGTTCAAGTGATTTTCTTTTCTGTCTTTTTAATCTTGAAGATTAATTTTTTTTTGATGAACAACAATCTCTCTTTCCCTTCCCCATAACCCTCGCCCTGCCACTGGGAGAAAAAAATCTATGTAGCATTTTTCAAAGTGAGGCAAAGCAAAGATTCACATTGGCCACATCCAAAACAATATGTCTCAATCTGCACTCTGAGTCTATCATATTTCTAATGGGAAGTCAGAGGAGGTCAGCAGGTTTGTTATTCATTGATTTTAAGTCTTTCAAAGCTGTTTTTCTTTACAATGTTGTTGTTACCATATAAATCAATTACCTGGTTCTGCTCACTTCCCTCTGTATCTATTCTTAAGGAATTTTCCTCATGGGATTGACCATGTTAGCCTACTATGGAAAAAACTCCCATGGTTTCCAATTAGCTCTAAAATCAAATATAAAATCCTCTGGCTTTTAAAGTTCCATATAGTCTGGCTCCTTCTTATCTTTACAGTATTTACTACCCTACCCCTATCCCAACAAAGTTTGTTTTTTTTGTTCCTCAAACAGAGAGTGCCATCTCCTGACTTTGCAACTTTTCATTGACTGTCCACCAATGTCTGGAATGCTCTCCAACCTCACTTTAATCTGACTTCCCTGGCTTTCATCAAGAATCAGTTCAAATAGGAAGGGCAGAACCAAGATGACAGAGTAAAAGCAGGGACCTGCTTGAGCTCTCCCCAAAACCCTTCAAAATACCTGTAAAATGACTTTAAACAAATTCTGGAGTAGCAGAAGCCACAACATGACAGACTGAAACAAAATTCTAGCCTAAAACAATCTATTTGGACAACAGGGAGGGTCTATCACACTGGGCTGGGAGCAAAGCACAGCCCAGTGTGGGCCACTGGCACAGGAGGGTCTGTAGCAGGCCTCAGGGCACAGAATCGCTGGCAGGTGTGGCAGTTTCCATACTTCTCAACCTATAAATGCCAAAGACAGCTTCAAAGGTCAGTGGGAAAGGTCTCTCACCTGGATGAGAGAGGAGGGTGGTCTAATTCCAGCCCCAGTCCCAGCCACAGGGCAATGTCAGCCTGTACCACAGCTGTGGCTTTCCTGGAGCTCCTGTTCTATAGACAGTAGGAGAATTAAGCAGCTGATCAGAGGGGGATTACAGGGATCTCCTTGCTGGCTATTAAATAGGATTCTCTTGCTTTGCCAATGCTTGGATCTGGGTGATAGTCCAAGGTTTCTGGGGTGAGGAGGAGTGCTGGCATGGCAGAGACTGTGGCAGCAGTTGAGAGGTATTCCTCCTCATTTATCCAAGGAAGAAGAGAGTACTTATGGTTGCTCACAGATCAGGAAAGGAGTAAGCACCTCTCTTTTGATCATACCACCTTGGAAGAACTGAATTTACAGGTCCCTAGAAATATCTCTGAAAACAGTTGCACAAAACTCCTGAAGCTTGGGGCAGTAAACCCTCCACTTAACAAAAAGCTCAAAAGTCAAGTAATTGACTGGGAAAATGAGCAAACAGGAGGAAAATCAGATTGCAAGATGATTACTTTCTTGGTGAAAAGGTACTTGCTTAAGTCCTTGGTAACAAGGATGATCAAAACAAATAACCAGAGGAAGACAACAAAGTCAAAGCTCCTACATCCAAAGTCTCCAAGAAAAATTTGAATTGGTCTCAGGACATGAAAGAGTTCAAAAAGGGTTTTGAAGATCAAGTAAGAGAAGTAGAGGAAAAAACGGGAAGATAAATGAGAATGATGCAAGAAAATCACGAAAAATGAGTTAATAGCTTGCTAAAGGAGACCTAAAAAAATGCTGAAGAAAATAATACCTTAAAAAACAAGCTAACCCAAATAGCAAAAGAGGTCCAAAAAGCCAACGAGGAAAAGAATGCCTTAAAGATCATAATTGACCAAATGGAAAAGGAAATCCAAAAGTTCACTGAAGAAAACAATTCCTTAAAAATCAGAAAGGAACAAATGGAAGCTAATGATCTTGTGAGAAATCAAGAAATTATTAAATGAAACCAAAAGAATGAAAAAATAGAAGACAATGTGAAATATCTCATTGGAAAAATTACTAACCTGGAAAATAGATCCAGGAGAGATCATTTAGAAATTATCGATCTACCTGAAAGCTATGATAAAAAAAAAAAAAGACAAAGAAAATTGCCAAAGAAAACTGCTCTGATATTCTAGAACCATAGGGTAAAATAGAAATAGAAAGAATCCACTGATTACCTACTAAAAGAGATCCTTAAAAAACTCCTAGGAATATTGTAGCCAAATTCCAGAGTTCCCAGGTCAAAGATAAAATATTGCAAGCAGCCAGAAAGAAACAATTTAAGTGTTGTGGAAACACAATCAGGATAACACAAGATTTGGCAACTTCTACTCTAAGAGATCAGAGGGCTTGGAATATGATATTCCAGAGGCCAAAAAAGGTAGGGTTAAAACCAATAATCATCTATCCAGCATCTCTGAGTATAATAGTTCAGGAGGAAAATGGAATTTCAATGAAATAGAGAACTTTCAAGCATTCTTGTTGAAAAGACCAAAGCGGAATAGAAAATTTGACTTTCAAATACAAGAAACAAGAGAAAGATAAAAACATAAACTGTTTACATTCCTACATGGAAAGAATATATTTGTAATTCAGTATTAGAGTAGTTGGAGGGAATAGATAGATAGATAGATAGATAGATAGATAGATAGATAGATAGATAGATAGATAGATA
>NW_027185588.1:4031467-4052097 GCF_028583685.1 Petaurus breviceps papuanus | reverse complement strand
GGATGATGTATAAAAATTAAATTGTGTTAAAAGGAATATCCTGGGAGAAAGAGAAAGAGAGGTGAATGTAGTATATCACCACACATAGATGAGTCAAGAAAGAGCCTTTACAAAGGAGTGGAAGAGCAGGGAGGTGAGAGGGAATGAGTGAGCCATACTGTCATCAGATTTGGCTTAAGGAGGGAATAACATACACATTCAATTGGGTATGGAAATCTATCTTGCCCTAAAGGTAAGCGGGGGTAAGGAGATAAGGATGGGGCAGTAATAGAAGGGATGGCAGATTGGAGAAAGGGGTAAATCAGAAGCAAACATTTTTGAGGAGGGACAGGTCAAAGGAGAGAAAGAAAAAATGGAGGGAAGGACAGGATGAAGGCAAATATAGTTAGTCTTTCACAACATGACTGTTATGGAAGTGTTTTGCATGACTGCATATGTATTGCTTATATTGAATTACTTGCTTTCTCAATGACGATGGGTAATGAGGGAGGAACAAAAAGAATGTGGGACTCAAAGCTTTAAAAATGAATGTTAAATTTTTTACACGCAAATGGGAAATATGACATACAAACAAAGGGATATAGAAATCAATCTTGCCCTTTGGGGAAATAGAAGGGAAGGAGATAAGAGAAGGGGGGGTGTGATAGAATGAAGTGAAGATTGGAGGAAACTGTAATCAGAATGCACACTGTCCTGGGATGGGGGAGGGGGAAAGGGGGAGAAAATTTGGATTTCAAAATCTTATGGAAGTGAATGTTGGAAATTGAATTTTTTTTAAAAGATTCAGTTCAAATCCCACAGTCTAGAGGAGGTCTTTCTTGATCCCCATACTGGCAGTGCCTTCCCCCTACCTCACATCTACTTTGTATACTCCCCATTATAACGTGGCCTCTTGAGGACAAGGACCATCTACTCTTCTTCCTTTTACTGTGCTAAAGTAAACTGTGTTAAGCACAGTTCCTGTTGCATATTAAGTGTTTAATAAATGCTTGTTGATCAACTGACAAGGGGGGTTGGAGAGAAGGGAAGGGTTTGTCTACAAATGACAGAAATTTTATTAAAAACAAAAGCATAATAAAATGGTAATTTTTTTTAAAAAACAGTAGGGAAGAGAGGGAAGCTTGCAGTTCACTCACCTTTCAAAGCAATATCTGATAAGTATTAAGACAAAAGTCAGGGGGAAGGCCACCCACAGGTCTTTAGAATGAGGGTAGGTAACCCCATCTGAATCTTCCAAGTCAGCCCATGAGAACCCAGAGGGCATCCAGTACTCTTCGTTCCAAAACCTGTTGTACAGGCTGGCCAGCATCCTGTAAGCAAAAGACTGAGGGTTTTACTAGAAATATCCTCACAAGGTTATAACAAAATCAAGGAAGAAAAGTATGTGCTGGTTAATCAAAAATTGTGTTTAACTGAGAATCAATGTATATAGTGGCTGGTTTTGGAAACAAAATAACTGCATATACAGAATAAAAGTCACAAATACAAGGAACCTTCAAACAGTTCAACCCTTTTATTTTAAATAAGGGGAAACCAAGGTAAAGAGTGGCAAAATTACTTGCTCAATGTCACATACTGAGTCAATGGTAGAGTCAGGTTTGAACCCAGATGAACTGATTTTCCTGTCCATGCTACTTTTTATTGTACCTGTTGCCCCCAGGACACAAAGAAGGCTTGGGCTAAGTCATCTTCTTCCAACACACAGGTTAAATCACCTAAGTACTCCTAGGCATAAGATACCTAGGTTTCCCAGACCTTGTCTAGCATCTATTTTGCCTAGCTTAGGCCTGCCCAAAACTGCCTGCTCCATAAGCAGGGATGATGGGCTATAGGGGAAAGGGGAAAACAATTTCCAGTGAGAAAGAATAGATCCTAGAACCACAAAGGTGAGAAGGCACTTAGAGTAGAGAATGTCAAAATTGAGAGGACCTTAGAACGGAGAATGTGATGACTGGGAGGGTACTGAGACTGCAGTGTGTCAGAACTGGAAAGACCTTAGGATATGAAATGAGGAGACAGAGCACAGTATACTGCCAAACAGAACTAGGAAATGTACCATGCCAAATGCTGATGGAGAAATACAAAAAACATTGCAGTAAGTCCCGTTTCCAGGCCAGGTTGTCAGATGGAGACAGAGACACAGAAATATGGACACTGGGGACAGGGTCAGGTCTGGGGGCACTCAAGTTCAAGAAAAAAAAGTGCAAAGAGAAGAGATCCTAAATGCTTTACAGGGCACTGCATGATGCAAGAACAGCTACCAGTGGGAAGCTTTGTCACCCACTACTGAGTTCCAGGCCATAGATCCAGGATAGAGAAGACAAGAATCTGTACCCAGGGGTGTCTTTGAGCATAAAGAATGGTCACAGGCCTGTGCTGGGTACTAAAGAAGGGAGAAGTTCAGAAGGAAGCAGGAGTTTGAACTCCAGGAGCAGAGCTGAGTCTCAGTTCCAGCTTCTAGCCAATTTGAAAACTGAAGAGGAATAATTAGGACAAAAATCCCAGAATAAAGTAGAACCTGTACTTCTGTCACTCTAAATCAGCAGAGGTTCCTAGCTGCCTGCTAGTGGCAGAGTTCAATAGCAGTCTACTACTGCTCAGACCCAAACCTAGGCCATGACTTTACAGAGATCAGACTAGGGGCAAGATGTAGTGATCAGACTTTGACCTAGATGAAACCACTTTTGAAGTACTGGAAAGCTTGCAGGTCTTTAGCCTGAGCTTTCCTTGAAAACATTAAGTACTCTCAAGAAATCAGGAGGAGGACCAGACTAGACATTCCTCTAAAAAGTACCCAGAACCTGGTCATAACATAAAGTCCAAAGTCAGGAAATAAACTGAAAATAAAATGAGAAAAAAATCTGACTATTAAAAACCATTGTGGTGACAGTGATACTCAAGACATAAACTTTGAAGAGAATGACTCCAAAGCATCTATAATCAAAGTCACAAAGCAAAACACAACCTGAGCACAAATTCAACTAGAATTCCTGGAAGATAGAAAGCAGAAGTTAGAATGAGTATTAAAGGAAAAAATTGAAAAACAAATGATAAATTTAGAAAAAGAAGTAACAACTTGATACAAAAATTATAAAAACTTGCCCAAGTAATAAACTCTCTGAAAATTAGAATGGAACCAATAGAAGTCAATGATTTCATGACACAATAAGAAATAATATAAATCAGTCAAAAGATGAAAAAAAATAAGTAAAGGTAAGGTAACTTATAGCAAAATAACTGATCTGGAAAACAGATAAAGGAGGAAAAATTCAAAATTAAAAGTGAAAAAATTAAATTTAAAATCTAATTTTAAAATAAAAAATTTGGACTCACTTAAGGTCATGATTAAAATAAAGGAAATTAAGCTTCATATTTCCAGGAATTGTAAAAAGAAAACTGCCTAGATGCTTTAGAACCAGGGGGCAAAGTAGAAATTTAACTAATTCAACACTCATCTCCTGGGGGGGGGGGTGGCAGCAGGACAAAGAAAACTCCCAAGAATATTCTAGGAAAAATTCAGAACTTCAAAGAAGTCAAAGAAAAGATACCTCAAAAAGTAAAAAAAAAAAAAATAAAAAGGAGTCACACCCAGGATCAAACATGATTCAGCATCTATCACTAAAAAGGAGTAGAGACATTGGAATAAGATATTAGAGAAAGCAAAGGAAATAAGTTGACAGCCAAGAATAACTTATCCAGAGAACTGATTAATTATATGGAGGAAAATGAACCTTCAATGCAATAGGAACTGTCCAAACATTTCTGATGAAATGGTCAAAGCTCCATAGAAAATTTGAAGTACAGATATAAGAACTAATACCCTGATTTTTTCAGATTATTTCCCCTATGTTTTCCCTTCCATTCCCTTCCGTTCCCTTCCCTTCCCTTCCCTTCCCTTCCCTTCCCTTCCCTTCCCTTCCCTTCCCTTCCCTTCCCAATATCAGTGACATAACAGGACCACTCTCAGGCCTTCTGTCTAATTAGAATACCTCTATGATCCCTGGTGATGATAAGATTTAAATGGCTCACATACCACCAAACCACATTAGAGTGGAAGCAATTTGTCCTTGTTTAGTTCTTTATCATGACTCATATGGGTTTACCTTTTTGTGTTTTTCTTAGTTCTTATATCTGTACTTCAAATTTTCTCAGTTTCCTCAACTGTTAAATGGAGATAATAATAACATCTACCTCCCAGCATTGTTGTGAGGATCAAATGAGATAATATTGTGCAAGTCCGTGGCACATAATAAGTGCTTATTAATAAATGTTTATTCCCGGGCTTTCCAGTCAACTGAAAGCTCTTTAAGGACTCATCTGTGTGAATTGGCAGCCAGAAAACAAACCTCCCAAATTCTAATCTAATCTTGGTCCACATTAAGACAGAAGTAGCTTCCAGGAATTAACTCTAAGGTAACAGGTCTTCCATACTCTGCATTAGTCAAACATCTGGGGTTTGTGGCACCATAATTTAAGAAGAATATGGATAGACTGGAGTGTCCAGATGAGGGCAGCCAGAATTCAAGGACTGTAGGAGAATCAGTTGAAGGAAATGGACATATTTATGTAGAGAAGACTTGGGAGTGAAGGAAGGGGCTGAGGAAGAGGTGATAACCTCCCTAGCATTTAAAGTACTGTCAAATGGAAAAGTGTGTTCTGTGTGTCCTAACAGGGCAGTACTAGAAAGAGGGAGTGAAAACTGCAAAGAGATCAAGGGGGGTGGGTAGTATGGGATGGGGGAAGTTTTTCATAGTGAGAACTGTCCCAAAATGAAATGGGCTGCCTCAGACAATGGTGGTTCTTCCTCTTTGGGAGCCTTCAAACTAAGGCTAGACAACCACTTCTTGACTATATTATACTATGGATTCCTTCTAGGTATATGTTACTCCTTCCAACTTTGACATTCAGTGATTTCAAGTCATTGTCTCTTGGGCCTTATTCTCCACATCTGTAAAATGAGTAGGCTGGAATAATGGTCCCAGAGAATAATTGACTCAGAGGTGGGGGACTAATTAAGCAAAACAAACAGACTCTACAGACTTTGTTTAACTATTTTTCTTTGTACCAGGGGAGGGTTCAATGGATAGTGCAGTGGAGGTATGGTGAGGTATCTGGTAATGACTAAAACCTAAAGGTATCAATTTTTTAAAAATAGAAATGAAAGAGGTGGAATAAGCAATCGCTGTCTTTTTTTAACCTCTTTTAAGAGAAACCACTAACTGAATAAAAGAAATGAGTGTGTTGGATTAGACTATCTAAAACCCCTTCCAATTCCAAAATTCTCTGATTTTCCCAGTCTAAGCACTCTTCTGTGGATGCTGAAATCCACTATCCTACTGTCTAGGGCTAAAATCAAGCCAAGCCCAGATTTTTCCTACTTTTAAGATTAGATAAGAGGTGAGGAGAGGAGGAGGAAGAGGAGAGGAGGAGGAAGAGGAGAGGGAAGGAGGGGAGAGGAGATCAGGTGAGGTGACATGGCTCTCCCTGGTCTCCCCAGACCATTCCTTCTCGAACAAATTCCATAACTAGGCTCCTCCTTGTTCACAAGAGTGACGTCTCAAGCTTTGCCTCTCCTCCTCACCTCCCCATCTGGTGTCAATGACAAGTCAGAAAGGGTAGAGGCTGACATGACATTGACAACTGTTCAGGACACATTAAGTGGTATCTTTCCCATCTTGACTTTCCACAAACTCTAAAATTAGTTGGTTCCCTGCCTCCCCAGGGTCTCCCTCTAAATTCCTCCCAGCCAAACCATGGGAGAATAGTTACCTGGATTCCCTTTAGGCCAGTGAAGGGGAAAAGAGGAGGAAAGAGGGAGAGAGGTAGTGAGGGAGGAAGGGGAGTAAGAGATTTGTCCCTCCTGGACTTCCAGTCAGAAATTGACACTGGTTACACTTTTATTACCTTAAAATTTCAATTTTTTGATGTTTTAAAAAGGAAATATGATGGCCATCCAAGTATAATTTAATGATCATGTGTTCAAGGGGAATTTGGCAAAAAGTTTTCCCTTAAAGTGATAGGGGATATTTTTGTCCTTTAGCAAGAACCTAGCGTAAAAGGGAGTGGATGAGAGGCCTAGTTCACCCCTCCCCAGGAGAAAGTGTATAAAATCAAAATTATGTCCTAGACTAGTGAGAGCAACCGCTGAGGCCATGCTCCACACTCCCCAGCTACCTCCCTCAAGGAATCTCAAAGTCATGAAGCAATGTAGATAAGGCTTAGATCACTCAGCTGGTGACTGCTCTGGCAAAAATGAGTCCCAGGTCACTGGGGCATTCTGGGAAGATGGCAGAGTAGGATATACATTTCCAGGCTCTCTAGATTTCCTCCACAAATAGAAGGAAAATTGCCATGAAATAAGAGTAGAGCAGCAAAAGTAAAAGGTAAGGCATGTGTCCTCCTATGACAACTTGAGAGGACCTCAGAAAAGACAAGGGACTGAGGCCTGGCCTAAGTGAAGTACAGACACATCCAGGTTGACTCCACAGAATCAACAAATAGCAGGCCCTAGGGCAGCTCTGTAATCAGACTAGGTAGGCCTCAAGAAGTTTCATCCCAAAGTTCGTCTTAAGCATGGCCTAAAGAAATTTCACCTCAAGACCTTTCACCTTGTGTATGTAGAGCCTATATCAGATTTCATGCCATCTTGGGGTTCGAGGAGAGGAGGTAGGAGGAAAAAGAACTTTCAGCTCACAGCCTCAAGAACTTTCACCTCACAAACTTTCACCCTTGCAAGCTTTCATCTAACAGCAGATGACTAGATGGGGGAAGACTGATGGACCTCTTAATTTTCTCTGGAAGCCAGGGCTCCCAGGCTGTGCTGTGGGCAAAGAGAAGTAAACCCAGTGAATGCAGGTATGATGAGGACCAAGGTCATTTTGGGGACAGTAAGGCTAGGAGACAAAACTGAGATTTGGGGGAGGAGAGGAGTGCCTTAGGATTAAACCCCAGACAGAATTCAGAAAATAACAGTAAGGAGACCTAGGGCAACCTGATCCACAAATCAGGATGAAAACTTGATTATAATAATGAGATACTATAAATAAAATAAAACAAAATAATAATAAATAATAAAAATGAGTAAGCAAAGGAAGAAGAATCCAACCATAGATAACTACTTTGGGGTAAAAGAAGATCAGGGTTCATATTCAGAAGATGAAAGTGAGGTTAAAAAATCATTTCTACCCCAAAGAGTAACATCAAATGGTCAAAAGCCCAAAAAAATTCTTGGAAGTACTTATCAGGAATTTAAAAATTAAGTAAGAGAAGTTGAGGGAAAAAATAGGGGGGGGGATGCAATCCAAGAAAATTATGAAAAGTAAGTTAAACAGTTGGAAAAAGAGATACAAGATGTTATGGAAGAAAATAAATTTTTGAAAACTACAAGTAGGTAAGAAGAATCAAATGATGTTATAAAACACCACGAAATAATAAAACTAGAAAAAAATAGGAGAGAATCTGAAACATCAAATTAGAAAAACAACTGACTTGGAGAAGAGATTGAGGAGATGCAGTTATAAAACTACATGAAAATTATGATCAAAAAATAATCTGGGTATAATATTAAAAGAAGTTGTTAAGGAAAATTTCCCTGAAGTTCTATAATGATAGGGCATAGTAGAATAGAAAAAAATTTACTGATCACCACATGAAGGAGATCCCAGGAGAAAAACTTAGGAATGTCATAGCAAAGCTTCAAAATTCCAGGTTAAGGAGAAAACATTGTAAACAACAAGAAAAAAATTAAATACTGCAGAAATACAGTCCAGATTTCACAAGACCTGCCAGCTTGTCTTTTAACATATTTTGAATGGCAAATGAGCTAGGGCTGGCTAGAATAAGCTAAGAATAACTTAGCAAGCAAACTTGAGGGTAATCCTGAACAAAAAAAAAAATGGACACTTGACAAAATGAAAGACACTCAGGTATATGTAACAAAAAGACCAGGACTCAATGGAAATTTTGAGATAAAAGATCCAGAAGAAATATAAGGAAAAGAATGAAGACTATTTCTGTCTAATGATAGCCATCTCAAGTGTGGAGTGGGGGGGGGGGGGAGAGGGAAAAAAAAGGAAAAAGAATCTAACATGATAACTTCATCATATATTTGAAGGGAATAACAAATTGTACATGGAAGATTCACGGTTTCATGTACAATCATCTTTTTATTGTATTATGCTGAGTAAATGCTAGTTTTATTCCATAAATTAAAAATAAAATAGAATTTTAAAAATGAATTCATCCCAGGTCTCCAGGCTCCAAGCACAGACTTCTTCCTACCACTCCAACTCTGCTTCTCAGGTTCACTAAAAAACCACATTCACTCTGCCCTCAAGAGTACACCACTTGTCATCTCTTTCTCTGTCTCTCTGTCTCTGTCTCTCTATCTATCTATCTGTGTATGTCTGTCTGTCACTCTCTTTCTATCTCTTTATCTCATATCCAGATCTCTATCAAAGACCTTCAGAAGTAGGGGAGAAAATAAGGGAAGAGAGACTGGAAGGACAGCTACACATACCTTCTGTAGCTACAGAGGTGGAAGGGGGGAAAGTAAAAGGGGCAGGGTTGAGATCTGGGGGTCCTAGAAACCTGTACCTACAACTAACTATGGAAAATCTCAATAGCCTAGAAAGTAACACTTCCCAAAGAAGGCAGGTGATGTTCAAACACTAGTTCCTGGCTTGCTACCTGGGCAATCATTAACAAGTGACAATCTTTTCTGGGTATTACATAAGGGTGAAAAGAGGTGTGTATTTATGGTGTTGGGAGCTGTGATACTGGAATGAGTGCTGTTTTGTGTGTGTATATGCACATGTATGAAAAAATTCAGACATTATGAAATAAGACAAAGAAGGGGAAACTTACAAGGATGGGGAAGGGGCAGTGTGTGTGTATGTGTGTGTGTGTTAGAGGGGTAGTGAAAGCATGTGATTGGGAGAACCAGAAACCTTTATTCCCAGCAAAAACAGAAGAGGACCAAGATACCACCACCCTTTTGGTATCACAGCTAATGGCAAGGGGAGGGAAGTTGTGCTTATGTGAGTGCCTTGGAGTAGCCTCTTAAGGAAGGATCTTGAAACACTAAGGAAATGAGTGGGGATTATTTACCTGCTGGAGCAGCAAACACAGAGGGACAGATGTTGAGAGGCAGAACTTTCCTGTGGTCACCCTACTCAGATTGTTTAAACTTGGGAGTCTCTCCTGCCCAGGCAGAAAGCTGCCGCCTCCTGAAAAAAAGGCAGAGTAAGTTAGTTTAGATCTCCCTCTCTTTGCCACTCAGAAGCAGCTCCTGGGGAAGAAGGGCGGGGATGGCACAGAACCTGGTACACAACCAGAACCAGGGGTTGTGGAAAGCAAGGGACCAGAGAAGAAAGAACTGAGATCTTTAGCTGGAACACTGAAACAACCTGTATTGGGAGGAGGTAGAAGGAAGAGGTGAGGGTAGCCAAGGGAATACAAAAGAAAGATAATCAGGACCCTGGCCAGAGGAAAGTCAGCAGGGCTGGAGAGGGAAACCACATAAACAAGGAAGAGACTCTAGGAAAGGGCTTCAGGGGGTCGGGGTGGGTGAGGCTCATGAGTAGGGGCAAGGGACAAGGAACAACCTAGGTAGGGCTATAAGTCAGGTGGAGCTAGGACTGAGGGGGTTGGAGGGGACACAGAGGGAGGGCCTAGGTAAAGGCTAACTAGGGACTAAAGTTGGAGAAGGAAGGAGGTTAGAAGATAGGACTTAGCTGGAGGTTGGGATGGAACCTGAAATGCCTGCAGTCCAGTACACTATTTTGGCCCTTACACCTCTGGGTTGTCCCTAGCCACAGCTCTACTAGTTTACCTCTAAGCCCTCCACTCACAACCCTTAATAAAGGATCTTTGCTTCTCCACCCCATCTACATAATCACCAAGGCACTCAGCCCCACCCAAATATAGAATCCTATAAACACCTATCATCTCTGCACCCTCCAGACTGATGACCCACTGAATCTCATATACAAGGGCAACTTCCTTTGCCACTTGTTCCCAACTTAACTCCCTCTATATTAAGAGCCTCTATCCACTCACATCCCCTTCCTACAACTCCCCCTCTTCCTCCCACAACATACACTGGGGCCCTCTCAGGTCCAGCTGGTCCACTAATAGGAGGCAGAGAACAGTATTACCCCATCCCACAGAGATACAGTTACACTGCTCCACTCACAATCTCCCACCTCCCAACACTTATAAGAGCCCCATAAAAATGCACAAAGGTACACACAAACCCAATCTATTTGGTTCAGACACCATCCTTCTAACTTCTCCTTTCTCTCTTTACATTTTTGATCAGACTATGGAGTGTCTGAAACTAGGAACTACCACCTGCCTTCTTGGTCACAAATCAAGGACCGAAAGACTATCTCTATCCTACTATTCATCTCCCTTATCTTATATGTGGGGACTCTTTTCCTTCCCTCTTCCAAAAACCCTAATTTCTACAGAATTTGACCTTCCCATCACCTCACCTCCTCTCTCTCACGTCTCGTGTCTAATCAATTGCCAAATCTTACCGTTTTATATTCCCATCTCTCCCATCCAGTCCTTTCTGTCCACTTATAAATACTAATCTTGTTCAAGCCTTTATCACCTCTCACCTGCCTGGGGTTTCTCTGCCTTGAGTCTTTCCACATTCCAACCATCCTACACACAATTGCTAAAGTAATTTTCCTTAAGCAAAATTTGATCATGTGCCTCTACTACTTCTTTGTGACCCCATTTGAGATTTTCTTGGCAAAGTTACTGGAGTGGTTTGCTATTTCCTTCTCCAGCTCATTTTACACATAAAGAAGTAAACAAGGTTAAGTGATTTGCCCAGGGTCACATAGCTAGAAAGCATCTAAGTCCAGATTTGAACTTGGGGAGATGAAGTCTTCCTGACTCCAGGCCCAGCACTCTATCCACTGTGCCACCTAACTGCCCTGCTTAATTTAGTGTTTAGCTGTTGCCTTCAAGATAAAAGAGAAATTACACTATTAGATGACTAATAGAAACTGATGGAATATAAAGTGAACAGAAGCAGGAAAATAATATATAGCATGACTACAACAATGGAAATGAAAAAAACAGAAATTACATCAATGGCTTTAAGATTAACAATCAAGCCAGGTCACAGGGAAGAGGGAGGAAATTGTACTACTCTCCTATCTTTGCAGAAAGAGAGCAGTCTGCTGTCAGAGTTCTGCTGGTTAGTTTTGCTGACCTACCTTTTCCTCTTTCTCTTTTATTATTTTAGGAATTTGCTCTCTGGATTACATTATAATAGATAGGAGAGAAGAAAGGAAAGAACAAGCATTTTTAAGCACCTAGTAGGTGCTAGGCATTTGCAAATATTATCTCTTTTGATAATGGGGGGAAGACAGCTCCTGAAAGGGGACTGAAAAAAGAGATGGTGTGGAAAGATCCCAGTCCCAAGGAGGAGGAAAAAATGTCAAATAGAAGTCATATAAAAATGAAATATAATGATAACATTTTTGTTTTAAAAATTCTAAAGTTCTTTTGGGTCAGTGGAGAGGAAGACGATGAGGAGGAGTTAATTATAGGAATGGGCCCATGTGGGATTTGGTTTGTACATCTGTTTTTGTTATTGTGATTTGCAGGACTAGTTCTTTCTCTAGGTTATCGTTCTCTGTCCCCTTTTTTCTTCCTTATATACCTGACAATCCCATGTAGACACTGAGTGTTGGCAGGGCAAAGATAACAGTATCTGCCTCTTTAGACTGGCTCTCTCTCTTAAGGGTGGAGATGAGAGTTCTGTCCTGACTAAATGCTTCAAATATCCAGAACCAAGACACCATTTAGTCCAACCTTCTCCCTTTTATGCCCGTATAAAACAAGGATAAAGGATTTGCTTAAGGTCATGAAAATTGTCTCAGACATTGTATTTTAACTCCTCTGACTAGAGAGTCAGGATTCCTTGCACTGTACCAAGTTGTGGGGTCTCCAGAAGCCAAAGAGAACAGAGTCACTGGCTTTACCCTTCTTCTGTTCCTGAGCTGAGAGGTTGGTTTTTTTTTAACTCAATTAAGCAAAGAGACTGGCTTGCCTTACATTGGAATAAGCTCTGAGCCAAAAATCAGGAAGGTGGACTTTAGCCTGATTCCATGAGGCTAGGTTGTGACCTGAAGTCTTTCTTTCTCCTTTCCCTGAAGTTCAGTTTCCCCATATGACTGGCAGAGGGCAAAAGAGAAAAATCTGGACAGGATATTAGGGGAAGAGGGAAAAGGGAGAGAAAGCAAGCATTTATTAATCCCCTATGCACTATAGTATGCTATAGTATAGTATACTATAGTAATGCACTATAGTAAACATTTTGCAAATATTGCCTCACTCTATCTTCACAACCATGGGAGGTAGGTGCTATTCTTACTCTCACTTTATAGTTGTGGAAATTGAAGCAGACACAAGTGATTTTCCCAGGGTACATAACTAGTAAGCATCCAAGGCCAGATTTCAGCTCAGTTTTTCCTGACTCCAGGTACAGACCTCTATCAATTGTGCCACCCAGTTGTAATGAATTAGAACATTCAGATGGTTTTTATAGACCTTGAGACATCAAATCTGAAAGGGACAATAGTGCATGGAATGTGATGAGTGGGAAGGACTTTTGAGTTCATGGGGTGATAGGTTTCAAGGTGAAAGGGAACATAGAACTCATTAAGTCCAACTCCCTCATTTCACAGATGAGAAAACTGAGGCAAAAAACTATTAAGTGATTTGCCCCAGCATCACTCACATTGTAATAGAAATGAGATTTGAATGAAAGCCCTTTAATTCTTATCCAGTCATCTTTCCAATGAGCCATACTCTCCTCAGCACTGTCTTAGGCACTAAGGCGGTAATGACAGCAGATTTTTCTCATCCCACCCATTTATTTAATAAAGGAGGAGCCTGAGATCCAAGAAGGAAAATAGAATTGCCCAAAATGAAATGCCAAGTCAGTGGATATTTGAACCCAGGGTTCTTAGCTCCCAGCACAGTCTTTTCTTTGGCTCTATACTTAAAATGGTATTTTATCATCTTCTCTGGTTCCCAAAGCTGATGGTTGCTGTCTCTTATTTAAATGAATGAACAAATAATTTAAAAAAAAAAAAAAGCCTCTATATTGCAATAAAAGTGTTCTCTTTCCTTAGGTTTCCTAGAGCCCTTTGGCTAAATCTATCCTTTGCCTCCGCCATTTTGTTTTTTAATTATAGCTGTTCATGGACAACTTATGCCTCTTACCCCATAGCATGGAAGCTTCTTGAGGGAGGCTATTATACCATTTTTATATTGTTGTGTCACTCTCTCAGAGATATTGTTAGGTCTCTGGAAGTTCATTGCTACCCCAGATTTCAAGGAGAATATATATCTCTACCTACTCCTAACACTATAGCTCAAGATCCCCAATGGTGTTTACTCCATAAAACATAAAACAATAGATACAATTAGCCTAGAAAAATAAAACCGATCATTCATTATCATAAACCTGGGGTCTACTCTTCCTCAGTTACAGATAACATCCATGAGAAGGGTGTGCACAAACACATAATATGATAGTGAGGGAATATATGTGGTCATGCAACTCATAATTGCCTGGTAGCCTTCCTTTTTGTAGAGCCCTAATTCACCCCAATCCTAGGGACTGTACTGCTTCTGAGAATTGCTCAGCTGGATCCTTAGTTCCTCTCTGCAGCTCAACTCGCATATGCCATGTGTAGATCTCTCTTGAGGCAACAGCTAAGTCTTTCTCTGCTGTCTATATCTCTACTGTCCTGGAAGTTGTGTCCTCCCCCAAGTGAATGCTTCTCCATATATTTCACTTTTTGAATACATCTTGAAAATTATATTTTTTAAAAATAATTTCAAGGGAGGAGTCAAGGTGGTGGAGAGAGGCTAGGAAATCTCATGAGCTCTCCCCAGTTTCCCTCAGAAACAATGTTAAATCAAGCATCTAAAAGAATTCTGGAGGTATAGAATCCACAAAAAGATGGAGTGAAACAATTTTCCAAAGATAACTTAGAAGAACTTCAGGGGATGTCTGTATCACTTGGAAAAAGAGGAAGCACAACCCAGCACAAGTGGGATCAGGCAAGCCAGTGGGAGGCTTTAGCCATACATAACTCAAAAGAGCAATAGAGACCCTGTGGTTCTGGATCAACAGGTCAGTGGCACAACAGGCCAGGTGTAAGGCCTCCAGCCCCAACACAGCAGGCAAACGGCCAGCCCTGGAAGCCAGGGCAAAACAAGTGTGACTAGACTGGACCAGCCCAGGGCAGTGTGCAAACTGCCAGCATTAACCTGGTGAACAGGGCCCTGGGCCACAGTGCAAGAAGTTTGAGAGAGTACCCCCTATACTCCAGGAGCAAAGCTCAACTTTTTAAAATGAGCAAAAAACAAAAAAGAGCCCTGACCATAGAAGCTACTATGCTTACAAGGAAGATCAAAATGCAAACTCAGAAGAGGATAACAATGTCCAAATGCCTACATGAGAAGCCTCAAAGAGGAATATGAATGGCTCTCAAACACAAAAAATTCTCTTGGAATGGTTCAAAAAGGAATTTAAAAATCAAGTAATCAAGGTAGAAAAAAATTAAGAAAAGAAATTAAAGTTATGCAAGAAAATTATGAAAAAAGAGTCAACAGCTTGAAAAAGGAAGCATAAAAATTGAAGAAAACAATTCCTTAAAAAGTAGAAGGGGCCAAATGGAAAAAGAGGTACAAAAGCTAACTGAAGAAAATAATGCCTTAAAAATTAGAATTGGAAGCTATTGACTCTATGAAACATCATAAATCAGTCAAACAAAGTCAAAAAATGATAAAAATATAAGAAAATGGAAAATACCTCATTGGAAAAATAACTGAATTGGAAAATAGATCCAGAAGAGATCATTTAGGAATTATTGTACTACCTAAAAGTCATGACTTTTTAAAAAGTGGCTAGACAGCATCTTTCAAGAAAATATCAAGGAAAACTGCCTGATATATTAGAACCAGAGAGTAAAATAGTCGTTAAGAGAATCCACCAAATGCCTCCTGAAAGACATCCCAAAATTAAAACTCCAGGGAAAATTGTAACCCAATTCCAGAACTATCAGATCAAGGAGAAAATACTGCAAGCAATCAAAAAGAAACAATTCAATTCAGATATCAATGAGCTACAGTCAGGATCACACAGGACTTAACAAATTCTACATTAAAGGACCAGATAGCTTGGAATATGACATTCCAGAAGTGAAAGGGGCTTGTATTGCAAACAAAAATCAACTAACCAGTAAAACTGAGCTTGATCATTCAGGGGAAAAGATGAACAGTCAATGAAATTGGGAACTTTATACTTTGCTGATGAAAAGACCAAAGCTGAACAGAAATTTTATTCTTCAAATATTAGACTAAATAGTAGCATAAAAAAGTAAACAGAAAAGAAAAAAATATGGCATTTAATAAGGTTAAACAATTTACATCCCTACATGGGAAGATGATTCTTACAATTCTTAAGAACTGTATCCATTAGTGCAGTTAGATGACATATACTTAAACAGATGGTCTGGGTATAAGTTGACTTTGATATGATAAAAAAAGGATTGTCCCAGGAGAAAAGGAAAGATGGAGGAGGAATGAGGCAAATTATAGAACATGAAGAGGCATGAAAGACCTATAATAGTAAAGGGAAAGAAGAGAGGACCGAGCTTCTTTTGAACCTTACTCTCATTGTATTTGGCTCAAAGAGGGAATTACATAAACACTCAGTTGAGTGAAGAAATCTGTCTTATGCTATAGAAAAGTAAGAGGGGAAAGGGGAAAGAAAAGGAGGAAGTGATAGAAAAAAGGGCAGATCAGAGGAGGTAGCAGTCAGAAGCAAAACACTGGTGAGGAGGGGAAAGGGGGGAAGAAGAGAGAAAAGTATGAAAGCAGGAAAATAGGATGGAGGGAAATGTACATTTAGTAATCATAATTGTGAATGCAGATAGGATGAATTCTCCCATAAAATGAAAGCAAATAGCAGAGTTTGAAAACCAGAATCCTACAATATCTTTTTTACAAGAAACACATCTGAAGCAGAGAGACACACATAGAGTAAAGGTAAAAGGAAGAATATATTATGTTTCAACTCAAGTTAAAAAAAATGCAGGAGTAGAAAGCCAGATCTTAGACAAAGTAAAAGCCAAAATGAAACCTAATTAAAAGTGACAAGGAATGGAAGCTACATTTGCTGACAGGTACCTTAGACATGAATGAAACAACATCAACACTAAATATATATGCACCAAGAGGTATAGCATCTAAATTCTTATAGGAGAAATTAAATGAGTTACAGGAAGAAATAGATACCAAACCTATACTAATGGGAGGCCTCAGCCTCCCCCTCTCAGAACTAGATAAATTTTACTACAAAATAAAGAAGAAAGAAGTTAAGGAGATGAATAGAATTTTTAAAAAGTTGGATGTGGTAGGCCTCTGGAGAAAATTGAATTGGAATAGAAAGAAATATACCTTTTTTCTCAAGACACTTACATAAAAATTGACCATATAAAAACTTCACAATCCAATGCAAAAAGGCAGAAATATTAAATGCATTCTTTTCTGATCATGATGCAATAAAAATTACATTCAATACAGAACCCTGGAAAGATGGATTAAAAAATGATTGTAAATTAAATAATATAATCATAAAGAACAAGTGGGTCAAACAACAAATCATAGAAACAATCAATAATTTCATCAAAGAGAAGGACAATAATGAGACTGTCAAAATTTATGGGATGTAGCCAAAGTAGTATGTAGGTAAATTTTTATATTTCTAAATGCTTACATAAATAAAATAACAAAAGAGAACATCAAAAAATTGAGCATTCAATTTTAAAAGTTAGAAAAAGAATAAGTTAAAAATTGCCAGTTAAATAACAAATGTGAAATTCTGAAAATCAAAGGAAAGGTCAATAAAATTGAAATTAAGAAAACTACTGAATAATGAATGAAGTTAAGAATGAGTTTATGGGCAAAAAAACAATAGCATAGATAATCCTTTGGTTAATTTTATTTTTAAAATAATGAAGAAAACCAAATTACTTGTATCAAAAATGAAAAGTGTAAATTCACTGCCAATGGAGAAGAAATTAAAACAATAATTAGGAGCTATTTTGCCCAACTGCATGACAATAAATCTGTCAATCTAAGTGAAATGGAGTAGTGTTTACAAAAACATAAATTTCCCAGATTAGCAGGAGAGGAAATAAAATATTCAAATAACTCCATTTTAGAAAAAGAAATTGAACACACCTTCAATTAACTCCTAAAGAAAAATCTCCAGGGCCAGATGTATTTGCAAGTGAATTCTACCAAGCTTCTAAAGAACCATTAATTTGAATATAATATAAACTATTTGAAAAGATAGAGAAACAAGGAGTTCTACCAAGTCTTCTTATGACACATATATTGTGCTGAAACCTAAACAAGGAAGAGCCAAAGAATGAAAATTGTAGGACACTTTCCCTAATAAATATTGATGCAAAAATTTAGAATAAAATATTAGCAAAGAGATTACAGCAATTTATCATGAGGATAATATTAACACTATGACCAGGTGGGAATTATACCAGGAATGCTGGCCTGGTTCAATACTAGCAAAACTACCAACAAAATTGACCATATCAATAACAAAACCAACAGAAATCATATGATTTTCTTAATAGAGGCAGAAAAAACATTTGCCAAAATACAGCACCCATTCCTATTTTTAAAAGTTAGAGAATATAGGAATAAACGAAGCTTTCCTCAAAATGATTATCTAAAACCATCAGGAAATATTGTTATGAGGAAAAGCTAGAAACCTTTCCAATAACATTAGTAGTGAAACAAGGATGTCCATTATAACCACTATTATTCAATATTGTACTAGAAATGCTAGCTTTGGCAAGAAGAGAAGAGAAAGAAATTCAAGGAATTAGACTGTGCAATAAGAAAAGAAAATTATCACTTTTTGCAGATGACATGATCATATACTTAGAGAATCCTAGAAAATCAACTTTCAAAAGGTACTGGAAATAATTAACTTTAGCCAAGTTGCAGGATAGAAAATAAGCCCACATAAGTCATCAGCATTATTATATATTACCACCAAAACTCAGCAAGAAGACATAGAAAGAGAAATTTCATTTAAAATAACTGCAAACAATATAAAAGATTTGGGAGTCTACTTGACAAGATAAACCCAGGAATTATACAAATGTAATTACAGAACACTTTTCATACAAATAAAGTCATATCTAAACAATTGGAAAAATATCAATTGCTCATGTAGCCTGAGCTAATTTAATAACAATGACAATTCCACATAAATTGATTTAATTATTCCATACCATACCAGTCAAACTACCAAAATTGTTTTGTAGAGCTAGAAAATAAAATAATAGCAAAATTCTTCTGGAAAAAAAACAAAAGATCAAAAATAGGGAAATTATGGAAAAATGCAAAAGAAGGTGACTTCACTGTAACATGTTATAAAGTAGCAATCATCAAAATTATTTGGCATTAGCTAAGAAATAGATTAGGTACATAAGACACAGTAGTAAATGATCATAGTAATCTTAAGTTTGATAAACCGAAAGACTCCATTTTCTGGGATAAGAACTCACTATTTGACAAAAATTGCTGGGAAAACTAGAAAATAGTATGGCAGAAACTAAGCATTGACCAGCATTTCACACACTATACCAAGATAAAATCAAACTGGGTATATGATTGAGACATAAAGGGTGATACCATAAGGAAATTAGAAGAGCAAGGAATAGATTACCTTTCAGATCAATGGAGAAGGAAAGAATTGCTGATCCAATAAGAGAGAGAGAATATTATGAAATGCAAAATGGGTAATTTTAATGATGTTAAATTAAAAGTGTATTTACAAACTAAACCAATACAACTAAGATTATAAGGAAAGCAGAAAGAAAGGGAACAGATTTATAGCCAAGTTTTCTAATAAAGGCCTCATTTCTCAATTATGTAGAGAACTGAGTCAAATTTATAAGAATACAAATCATTCCCCAGTTGATGAATGGTCAAAGGATATGAACAGACAATTTTCAGATAAAGAAATTAAAGCTGGAGAGATGGAAAGAAAATACTAGTCAGTGTAAATAAATTGTTGTAGATTCAATGATCCTTTAAAAGAAAGTATCCACATAACAATTACATTCAGAGACTGGAAAGGACTTCTTGGAGGAGGTAAAATTTTAACTGAGACCTGAAATAAGCAGAAGCCAGGATGTTGAGATGAGGAGGGACAGACTTCTGGGCATGAAGTACAACCAATGAAGACTAGAGACTGGCGATAAAGAGTCTAGTGAGAGGAATAGCAAAGAGGCCAGTGTGGCTTGGTCTTAGAGTACCTGGAGAGGAGTTAGGTTTAAGAAGACTGGAAAGGCAAAAGAGGCCAGGTTAGAAAGGGCTTTAAAAGTTTTACAAGAGAGGGGTGGAGCTATGATGGGGGATTAGGGGTAGCAACTCAGGTGAACTTTCTCAACATTATCCAAACAACTTTAAAATAACATTTCAAACCAAATTTTAAAATGACAGAGACAACAAAAGGTCAGTATGAAACATTTTTCTGGCCTAAAAAATCTTAGAAGGTTGAGAGGATAGATCTGTGACACTGAGGTGGGGGACAGCCCAGAGCACACACATATGATGGCAGAAATAGTTGGCAGCAGTAGGAGCTATGGGAGCTCTCAGACTAGAGATGATAAGACAGCTTTCTGACAGCTATTCAGAAAAACAGATTACTGGGGACTCTTTTCTGGTACTAGGTACAGCTGGTGCTGACAGGGAATTCTACTGACCATACACAGTTCTAGATCAGAGTTCCAGGGCAGAGAGGAGTGTTAAAGCATGCAGTTGCACAAGAGTAGGCTACCTATTCATGATTCAAGGGGCAAAAGGAATGGTGATGCTTATGATTATTATGATTCCTGGGTAAAGACCAGAGAACAGTCAAGAGAGCATTGCAGACATCCCCCCAGATCATACCACCTTGGAGGCAGCTAAAACTTGCAGACTCCCTAGAATTAGCTTTGAAAACAGCAGCACAAAAAAAACCTGAAGCTTGGGACAGTGCCACTCCAATCCCAGGTTAGAATTACAATTACAAGAGTAATCATAACATAAAGTTCAAAGGTAAGAAGTAGGAAAAATGAGAAAACAACAACAACAAAACTTGATTAAAAAAGCTACTATGAAGTCAGGGAAGGACAAATCACAAACTCAGAAGAAAACAATAACATGAAAACAGCTACAAAGAAAAGTACTAATTTAACACAAACCTAATAAGGATTCATGGAAGAATGAAAAAAAAAGAGGAGTGATAAAAGAAAAATTGGGGAAAGAAATGAGAGTGATACAAGAAAAAAATTCTTGACTTGGAAAATTCCAAAATTTTATTTTATTTTTATATTTTTTGCAATTACATGCAAAACAAATTTTAACATTAATTTTTTTAAATATTTAATTCCAAAGTTTTTGTCATCCTCCCATTTTTCCCCATTGTGTAAAAGGCAAGCTATTTTATATAGATTATAAATATTTAGTCATGTATATATATATATATATGTTTTATATAGAAAACTTGA
>NW_027185588.1:3997888-4031367 GCF_028583685.1 Petaurus breviceps papuanus | reverse complement strand
TTTAAAAAATAAAGAAAAGAAATTTTAAGTATACAAACAAATATTAACATTATTTTTTTTTTTTCTTTTTTTTTTTTTTTCATTTTTTTCCATTGTGTAAAAAAAAAGCTATTTTATATATATTATATATATATATTCATGTATATATATATATATATATATGTTTTATATAGAAAACTTGAACTATTCAATAAAACACAAAGAAAAATAAAGAAAAGAAATTTTAAGTATGCTTCTATCCACACTTATACTCTATAAGTTCTTTTTCTGGAAACATTGAATTTTTCATTATTAATCTATCAAAATTGTCTTAGATCATTGTATTGTTGAGAATAGCTAAGTAATTCGCAGTTGATCATCATACAATATCCTTGTTACTGTGTAAAATGTTCCTGTAGTTCTATCTACTTTACTTTGCATCCTATCATGTAAGTCTTTCTAGATTTTCTGGAAGTATTCTGCTTATCATTTCTTATAGCTCCAGAATATTCCATCACAATCATATACCACAATTTGTTCCTAATTGATGGGTGTGCCCTCAATTTCCAGTTCTTTGTTACCAGAAAATAAAAAGGTGCTATACATATTTTTGTACATAAAAGTACTATTTTTTAATCTCTTTGGGATATAAAGCTAGTGGTGGTATTACTAGGTCAAAGGGTATGCACAGTTCTATAGTCCTTTGGACATAAATTTACTTATTCAGTGCCTTCACAATCAAACTGCCCAAATATTATTTCATCGGGGAAGAAAAACATTTTAACATAATATGGCTGGAAGAACAAAAGGTTAAGAATATCAAGGCAATTGATGGAAAATAATGTGAAGGAAGGTGGGCTAGCTGTACAATATTTCAAGATGCATTACAATTGGCAATCACCAAAACAATCAGGTACTAGCCAAGAAATAGAGTAGTAGATCAGTGGAATAGATTAGGTGCATAGGACACAGTAGTAAATGACTATAGTAATCCACTATTTGATAAATTCAAAGACCCAAACTTTGGGGACAAGAACTCACTATTTGGCCAAAACTACTGGAAAAGTTGGAAAACAGCATGGCAGACACTAGGTATATACTACCGACTCACACCACATGCCAAGAAAAGGTAAAAAAGGATTTTGATATAAAGGGTGTTATCATAAACACATCAGGAGAGCATGGGGTAGTTTACCTGTCATATCTATGGAGAAGGGGAAAATTGAGGACCAAACAAGAGATAAAGAGCGCTAAAAAATGTAAAAAAGATAATTTTCATTATATTAGCTTAAAAAGGCACAAACAAAACCAACACAATCAAAAGGCAGTTTTCAGACAAAGAAATCAAAGTTATCTATATTCATATAAAATTGCTTTAAATCATAATTGATTAAAGAAATACAAATTAAAGCAACCCTGAGGTACCACTTTATACCTATAAAATTGGTTAATATGACAGAAAAGGAAAATGATAAATATTAGAGGGCATGTGGGGAAAATGGAGAAACTAATGAACTATTGGTGGAGTGGGAAATTGATTCAATCATTCTGGAAAGCAATTTGTAACTATATTCAAAGGGCTAAAAGACACTGTATGCCTTTTGATCCAGCAATACCACTACTAGGTCTATATCTGCTATCTGTCTCTAGAGAAAGAACTGATACATACTGAGGCATACTGTTTTTCTATTTTTCCTTCCTTGCTTTTCTTTTCTTTCACAAAATTAATAATGTGGAAGTGTTTTACCTGATTGCAGATGTATAACCCATATCAAACTGTTTATCATCTCAGGTAGAGAGAGAGGAAAAAGCCATAAAATTTGGGTTCAAAACCTCTTTTTTAATCAAATGTTAAAAATTATTTTTATGTAATTAGGGGAAAATATTTTTTAAAAATATAATGATTTAGAGTATTTTTCACATGACTATATATAGTTTTGATTTCTTGTTCTAAAATTACCTCTTCAAGTCCTTTGACCATTTATCAATTGCTGAATGACTTGTATTCTTATAAATTTAACTCAGTTCTCCATATATTTGAGAAATGAGGCCTTTATCAGAAACATTTAGTGTAAAAAAAATTTCCCAGCTTTCAGCTTTCCTTCTAATCTTAATTGCATTGGTTTTGTTTGTGCAAAAACTTTTAATTTTATATAATCAAAATTATCCATTTCATATTTCATAATGCTCTCTATCTTTTGTTTGTCGTAAATTCTACCCTCCTCTGTAGATCTGACAGGTGAATTCCTTGCTCTGCTAATTTGCTTATGGTATCACTCTTTATGTCTGAATCATGTACTTATTTTGTCCTTATCTTAGTTTTCCTGTCAGTCTTTGTCAAATAATGAGCAATTATCCCAGAAGCTAAAGTCTTTGGATTTATCAAATAGTAGATTACTTTAGATATTTACTACTGTACCTTGTGTACATAATCTATTCCACTGATGCACCACTCTTTTTCTCAGCCAGTACCAAATAGTTTTGATGATTGCTAATTTATACTATACTATATATATGGTATAGCTAGAACATTCTCCTTTGCATTTTTTTTCAATAATCCCTTTGATGTTTTTTTATCTTTTGTTCTTCCAGATGATTCTTAAGGTGCAATGACAGACCTGTTAGGCAAAACTTTCTGTTATAGATAGTACTCTGCTAACCTTAGCTTAGAGTAAAAAAAACTGAAACTAGATGATGCTATGATTCCTTCTTTTAAGAAGAACTGAACATTTCCAAAATTATTGTTTGAAATAGTCATTCTAGTTACATTCTGCTTTCTTACAACTTTTTCAACTCAAGAATTTCATACTAGTGACTTTAAGTGATTGATGTGCTTGAACTACATAAACAAGGGGATCATTTTTAAAGTGTTGTGTCAGTCTGAGGAGAAAATGTATTTGGTTTGAAATTATTTCCACAAAAATTAACTTCCCTATTGCATCTAGTTCAGCATCCTGATTCTTTTATAAACTATAAAACCTGAAGTCACAAGAAATGTCTTATAGTTATTTTTTGGTAAAAGCAGACTACTTACTATATCCAATTTGGTTATTTACTAACGTCTATTATTTATGTTATAATGAGTTTATTTTTTCTAGATTAATTCACAAATGTATTTTCTGCAGGTTGTGGTACTGTTCCAACAGGATAGGTTCTTAATCAGAAAAGGAAGTTAGTCACCTAAATGAAGACCAAAACAGAAGTGTTTATGTCACATAACAATCTCAGAATATAAACTCTAGATCATTTTTTTCTTTTCTATTTGACATGGAAAGACCAAGTTATTCCAAGTAATAGTGATTTTAAAAGAAACATAACCATGTGGAAGAACATATTTTGTTGTGATTGTCTTAAGTAGCCTACAGGTCAAATGAAAACCCAAATAGAATGATAACCTGAAGAATGAAAATAAGAAATGGATATCTGTTGATATGACACCACTTATTCACTGAATGTGGGCTGAATCACAGGACAGCTGTACCCTGCCTGGGATTAATATTATAATACTGCAGATATCACCAAGCCAAGATAACTCTACTCCACAAAATGTGTCCATTTTACACTTTAGGGTCCCTTAGTTACATAGCATTGTTTTGTTTCCCAAAGGTTCCCTGTCCCTCAGTTTCAGTAGTATAATATTTTAATTTATGAACAAGAAGAGTACTAGAGAGATACAAACAACTTCCTGTTGGTAATTTATAGTAACATAAGTGACCTAACAACATAAAAATCAAAACTTTAGGAACTTATCTGCAAACCTTCTTAGTTCAAGAGTCAAATTTGTAGCTGCCTTTCACCTTCATGGGAATTAGTAATATAGATAAGCATCTTGAACATGAAGAGAATATTAGCATTAAGAATTTCCATTAACAGTGCTTTTTAAGACTCCTTAAGGAAACAATTACTTTGAATTTCCTGGTTTGGGTTTTTTTTTTAATGTTCCTGTAGCTTCCATAAGAAAAGGAACAAAAAGAACAAGCATTCATTGAACACCTTCTATGTACTAGACACCGTGAAAGGGTTTTTACAAGTACTAAGACATTTGATCCACATGACAAGCCTGTGAGATGTTATTATTATCACCGTTTTATAGTTGGGGAAACTGAGGCACATAAAGGGTAAGTGACTTGCCCAGGGTCACACAGCTAATATCTAAGGCTGTATTTGAACTCAGGTCTTCTTGCCACTCAAGTGTCCAAATTTCTGGCTTTGTAAAAGTTTTTTGCATTTTAATTTTGCATGTCTATTTGAGGAAACTTTCAACCTTAAACAGCTTTGGGGTTTGAGAATTATTTCAATTAGGTTTGTATTCAAAAGTCAAAGTACAATTTTTTGGAATGAAATATATAAATGCTTACCATTTATTAAGAAAGTACATACAAGTAAAAATGTCTAAACATGAATGCATAAGTGAACTCTATTTCAAAAACAGAAAAGCTTTCTCTTCCACATATCAATAAAAATGTAATATAAAATGAATGAATTTTATGCTTACCAAAAGAGTTAATGGTGCCATATTAGCTGATTTGTTAAATGAGAAGTGTAATGGTGAGAGCTCAGCATCTACAATGGGAGGAGTAGTTCTTCCTAACACTTTAGAGAATGAGTTGTAATAATCTGGAAATTGGTGACATATATCAATGCTGGCTGGTGGTCAACTCAACCTGGAGAGAGAGAAAGAGGAAAAAAGGATGAGTGCTATCCCTATACTGCATGTGTTTAACCCTGGCTCCAAACGCATTGTATGGGACTTTTTCCATATTGGTGGAGATGAATGCCTTCGTGAGGAACAGGGCTTAGTTGGTGAGAGAGCTCCAGTCTTCACTAGGCCCTTTTGGAACTCTCCAGGTCAAGACCTCTGCAGATTCATCCAGTTTCAAGGCTTCTTTGAGTGTCAGATCACTTTGAGGGCTCCCATGTCCAAGAGAAAATATGGAAGAGACCAACCCACTTAAGGCTGCTGAAGGAAAAGGCTCTGGCAATACACAAAAGGAGCTGGCAGGCTCCATCATGTCCATCTTCCCAGCTTGTTTATCTAGAGACTAGGGGAAGTTTCCCTTCAACTGAGATCAAGAACATTCTTGGTGACCTCACTTATCTTCATCCTAATGGGAGAGCTTCATTTTGCTCTTTTTTGAAGGGGGGAAGCTGGGCAATTGGGGTTAAGTGACTTGTCCAAAGTCACACAGCTAATAAGCATTAAGTGTCTGAGGCCAGCTTTGAACTCAGGTCCTCCTGACTCCGGGGTCTGTGCTCTATTCACTGCACCACCTAGCCACCCCAAAGAGAGCTTCATTCTGTATTGTCTTATATGAGCTCTCCTACGTATACCTTCCTTCATTTCTGTTTGGCTATGATTTGAATAAATGAGTTTCTTTGCTAGTCCTTATGTACATTCATTGTGGGATTGGTATTTGGTGAGAAAAGAGTCAAGACTTGGATGCATAATCTGGGGGTCTCCTTTCCCCTCAAAAATGACAAAGAAATGACAAATTAGATTGAACCTGACCATATTCTCTAGACTAACAACATTTAAGGCATAGATATAATTCTAGCCTAGTAACCCCACTCTCTGAGGAAAGAAAAGTGGCCTCTGACCCCAACCTCCTGCTTCCTCTCCTGACAGGAATGAAAGTTTCCCTTGGAGAATAGTGGGAGGAGAAGAGGTCAGAGATGCCCATTCTGCCCTCCTTCAAGCCACATAACAACAGGTTTTGCCAGAGGTGGGTCTCTACCTATGCGGATCCCCCTCTTGTCGCATGTGTATGAAATGGATTATTCTTCAAAGAGAGTGATATGGGGTTGATTGTGTCATCTTAAAGCAGGGTGGGCTTGATCTCTTCTAAATCCTGAGGGCATCTCTCTTTGTAATCTATCCTGGCAGCAACCTGTATTATTTCCCTAAACAAGCCTCCCCTTCTGACTCTTGACTTGCTGTGCTTGGAAAGCAGGCAGAGGAAGTGGGAGCGATCATAGGGAAGCAAATTGGAACTCAATATAATGTAGGGGAGTTAAATTAAATGGCCCCATCCCTCACTTTCCACCATTTCCATTGTGTAATACACGGAGTTGTTTTGCTTGCTCCCTCTTGGTCAGGACTTCAGTGCCTGGGGTATGATAAAAGTGACTCAGTGAATTTTTTAAAGGTGGTCAACCCTTGGACTCCCTTTGCCTTTACATCTGGTCAGGATGAGTCTACTTCTGCACCAGTGTTTCCGAAGCAGAAAAAATTGACTGCTTGTAAGAAGATAATGCCACACCCTGGTCTTGTTTGAAAACTGACTTGGAAGAACTTATTGGTTAGCAAAGAACAAATGTGAAATACAAAATGCAAATTTATCAGTCCCAAAAAATGATTTATTTAGGTGGTTTTAAATCTTGACCATCTGTGAGAGTGTAACAGTACTTCCTCTACTCCTTGTTATAAGTCTTGTTAACTCATGCCTGGAAGTCTGGTTTTTTTTTTATTAAACTTTTCTTTTGTATAAAGGAAATGCATATCTACCCTATGTCTAATTCATATTGTATATTGATTGAGCACCCATTGATTCCACCTTTACGGGAGATCCTAAACATGAATAAAATCTAAATTTTAAGTAAATCATCCTGGGGCACTGGAGTAGAGGGGCATAATGAGCAAAAACATGTGAGAATAGGAGCCTAAACATTTTCATTTGAGTCTTGGCCCTTGTGGAATGAACCTAATCCATACCCACCTGAGTGCATAGAAGGGAGACTTCGCAGCCAAAACCCCCCCCCCACCCCCTGCTCCATCTTCTGGGTCTAAAAGTCATTGTTAGTTGCTAACATAGGAATGGATTGCTAGACTATCTAAGAATTAGAGCTACCCAACATTAGAATGGTCCATCGACATGGTAGGTGATTTCCTCATTTCTGGAGGTGTTCAAGCAGATTCTGCATAATTGTTTTGAGGAAGTCCTCAGTCTGCTCAAGCAGGGCTTCAACTGCTTACCCTTTAAGATTCCTCCCAATTGTGAGGCTCTGGAATTCTCTGTCTCTCTGTGTCTCTGTCTGTCTGTCTGTCTGTCTGTCTGTCTCTCTCTCTCTCTCTCTCATACTCACACCTCTATCAAAGACATCAGGAAGTGGGGGAGAGGACAATGGAAGAGGAGACTGTGGGAACAACTATACATACCTTCTTTATACAGAGGTAAAAGAGGGGAAGGTAGGAGGGACAGGACTGTGATCTAGAGGTCCTAGAAAGCTGTACCTGAAACAAACTATGGGAAATCTCACAAGCCTAGAAAGTAGCACTTCCCCAAGAAGGTGAGTAATGTTTAAACTCCAGTTGCTGACTTGCTACCTAGGTAATCATGAATAAGTCACTTCCTTTTCTGGGTATCACACAAGGATGACACAGAAGTGTGTATTTGTGAGGTTGGGAGATGTGACACTGGTATGTTTGTGTGTGTGTGTGTGTGTGTGTGTGTGTGTGTAAAAGATTCAGAAGTCTTAAACTAAGACAAACAGAGTAGGAAATTTACAAGACTGGGGAAAGGGACAGTATGTGTGTGTGTGTGTGTGTGTGTTATAGGGGTGGTAAAAAGCATGTAACTAGTTGAACCAGAGACCTTCACCCCTAATAGAAACAGAATATAACCAAACTGGTCACCCTTTTGGCATCAGAACTGAATGGCAGAGGGGGGAAGCTGTGGTTGTCTATGATTCCTGGAGTAGCCCCTTAAGGAAGCATCCTGAAACACTAAGGAACTGGGTAGGGGTTACTTACCTGCTGGAGAAGTAAAGACAGAAGGACAGATGTTAAGAGGCAGAACTTTCCTGTCATTACACTGCTCAGGTTGTTTAAGCTTGGGATTCTCTCCTGACCAGGCAGAAAGATGCCCCCTCCTGAAAAAAGGCAGAAAAAGTTAGATCAGAACTCCCTTTCTTTGCCACTCAGAAGTATCTCCTGGGGAAGAAGGGAAGGGTTGGGGCAGACCCTGGTAGAGAGCCAGTACTGGGTAAAGTGGGAGGCAAGGGGCCAGAGAAGAAAGAACTGAGAGCTTTGGATGGGACACTAGGACAACCAGTATTGGGAGAAGGTGGGAGGAAGAGGCAGGGGTAGTAAAGGGAATGCAAAAGAAAGATCATCAGGACCCTGGTCAGAGGAAGGTCAGCAGGGTTAGAGAGGAAAACCACATAGACAAGGAAGAGACTCTAGGAAAGGGCTTCAGGGGGTTGGGGTGGATGGGGCTCATGGGCAGGGGCAAGGGTTAAGTAACAACCTAAGTAGGGCTCTAAACCAAGTGGAGCTAAGACTGAGGGGGTTAGAGGGGACAGTGATAGGGAAGGCCTAAGTAGGGAAAGGCATAAGGGACCATAGTTGGAAAAGGAAGAAGGTGGAAGATAGGGTTTGGTTGGGCATTGTGATGGATCTCTAAATTCCTGAAGTCCAGTGCAGGAAACTTCGAAACTAATAGTTCTGGGTTGGCCCTGGCCACAGCTCTTCTAGTCACTGAACAGAAACAGACCCAAGTATACCCATAGACTCTCAAAGCATTCCTTTGGGGTTTCCTAGATTAAGAAAGCTCTCTAGACTTTCTTAGCCTCACTAAAGCTAGTTTACCTACAAGCCCTGTATGCACAACCCCTTAATAAAAGATCACTGCTTCTCCACCCCATCTCCATAATCATCAAGGCACTTAGCCCAACTCAAACATAGAGCCCTTTAGACACCCATGCTCAGACTCATGACTGAACCCTTTCTATAAATAAGGGCAATCCTTCTCCCACCAGCTCCCAATTGAACACCCCCCATATTAATAGCTTCTATCCACTCACAGCCCCTCCCTACTACTCTCCCTTATCCTTCTCCCCTCCACACATACACTGATGCCTTCTCAGTCCTAGCTGTTCCCCAGATAGGAGAAGGAGAACAGACTTACCCCATCCCACATAGACACAGGTACACTGCTCCATTTACAATCTCCCACCCCCCAACATATACATGGGCCCCCTCAAATGGACGGAGGTATACATAAATGCATCCTATTTGGCTCAGGTACAGTCCCTTGTTTCTTTTCCTTTCTCTACTTTGGCTTTTGATCAAATTATGGAATGTCTGAAGCTAGCAGCTACTGCTTGCCTTTTTGGTCACAAACCAAGGACAGAAAGACTGTCTCTACCCTTCTATGCTTTTCTCTTATCTTGTTCGTGGGTGTCCTTTTTCTTCTTTCTTTCAAACTCCCTAATTTCTGCAGAAATCAACCTTCTTATCTCCTCCTCAACTACTCTCTCTTTCTCACGTCTCATATCTAATTGATTACCAAATCTGTTTTATCTTCCTATCTCTCCCATCCAGTCTTTTCTGTATACACATTAGTACCATTCTAGTTCAGACCTTCATCACCTCTCACCTCTTTGGGTTACTGTGCTTCAAGTTTTAGCTCATTCCAACCATCCTACACACAATTGCCAAAGCAATTTTCCTTAAGCATAATTTGATGATTTCACTCTACTACTTAATCAATAATTTTTGTTGTTATTCAGTTGTTCATATCATGTCTGACTCTTTGTGACCCCATTTGAGGTTTTCTTGGCAAAGATACTGGAGTGGTTTACCATTTCGTGGCAATACTTCAACTAAATCTATCTCTTGCCTCCATCGTTTCAGTTTTCAATCATATATGTTAATATACATCTTATATCTCTTACCCCACAGAATGGAAGCTTCTTGAGAGTAGATATTATACCATATTTATCTTGGTGTATCACTCCTTTTAGGATATTGTTGTGTCTCTGGAAGTCCATTGCTAACTCAGGTTTCAAGGAGAATATCCTTTCTCTACCTACTCCTAACATTATAACTCATGATCCCCAATGGTGTTTGGTCTGTTAACCATCCGAAAATAGATACAATTAGCTTAGGAAAGCAAAATAGAACATTCCTCACCATAAACCTATGGTGTACACTTTCTTAATTATAGATAGCATCCATGAGAAGAGTGAGCACAAACTTATAATATGATACCAAGTGAATACATGTGGTCATGCAACTTATAACTGCTTGGTACCCTTTCTTTTTGTAGAGCCCTCATTCACCTCAATCCTAAGGACAGCCCTGTTTTTTGCTCAGCTGGGTCCATAGTATCTATTTCTCTCTGCAGTTCAACTCTCATAGGTCATGTGTAGATCTCATTTGAGACAACAGTTAAATCTTATCTCTGCTGTCTGCCTCTGCTCTTCTGGAAGCCGTGTCCTCCCCCAAGTGACTTCCTTTCTGTATATTTCACATTTTGAATATATGCTTAAATCCTATTTTTTAATGTAATTTTGATGGCAGTCAAGATGGCAGAGAGAAGCCAGGAAATTGCCTGAGATATCTCCAGTTTTCCACAGAAGTGATGTTAAGTAAAGCCTCTAAAAAATTCTGGAGTGACAGAATCCACAAAAAGATGGAGTGAAACAATTTTTCAGACAAAAATAATTCAGAAGGACTTTGAAAAAGGTCTATCTCAGTTTGGCAAAGGGGGAGAACAGTCCAGCACAAGTGGTATCTAGCAAGCCAGTGGGAGGCTTTAGCACAGATCAGCAATTGAGGTGCTGAGGTTCTGCATAAGTAGGTCAGTGGCACAGCAGTTCAAATGTGAGGCCTCCAGCCCCAGTACAACAGGCAAACTGCCAGCCCTGGAATCCAGGGCACAAAAGGCATGACTAGGCTGGCCACTCTAATGCAGTGGGAAAGCCACCAGCATCTAAGGCCCCTGTGCAGATATTCAGTGAAGAGGTCCCTGGGCCCCAGTGCAGGAGTAGAGCTCAACTTTTTAAAATGAGCAAAAGACAAAAAAGAACCCTAACCATAGAAAGCTTCTATGTTGACAGGGAAGATCAAAACACAAACTCAGAAGAGAACCACAATGTCAAAATGCCTACGTGCAAAGCCTCAAAGAAGAATCTGAATTGGTCTCAAGCCCAAAAAGTCCTCTTGGAAGAGTTTTAAAAGGATTATAAAAGTCAAGTAATAGAGGTAGAAGAAAAATGGGAAAAGAAATGAGAATTATGCAAGAGAATTATGGAAAAAGAGTCAATAGGTTGAAAAAGGAAACACAAAAATTGACTAAAGAAAACAACTCCTTAAAAAACAGAATTAGTTAAATGAGGAAAAACACTCACTGAAGAAAGCAACTCCTTTAAAAGAAATTTTAAAAGGAATTGGCCAAATGGAAAAGGAAGTTAAAGAACTAACTGAAGAAAATAACTCCTTAAAAATTAGAATTGGACAAGTGGAAGTAAATGACTCTATAAAACATCAATAATTATTCAAACAAAATCAAAAAATATGAAAAAATAGAATAAAATGCAAAATATCTCATTAGAAAAACAAGTGACCTGGAAAATAGATCCAAGAGAAATAATTTAAGAATTATTGGACTACCTGAAAGCCATGATCAAAAAAAAAGGAGGCTGAACAACATCTCTCAAGAAATTATCAAGGAAAATTGCCCTAATATCCTAGAACCAGAGGACTAAATAGTCAATGAAAGAATCCACCAATCACTTCCTAAAAAAAGATCCCAAAAGGAAAATGCCAGGGAATATTGTATCCAAATTCCAGAACTATCAAGTCAAGGAGAAAATACAGCAAGTAACCAGTAAGAAACAATTCAAATATCAATGAGCAATGGTCATGATTACAAAGAACTTAGCAACTTCTACATAAAAAGATAAAAAGGCTTGGAATATGATATTCCAGAAGGCAAAAGAGATTGGATCACAAAAAAAAGCATCAACTACCCCAAAAAATTGGGCATAATCTTTCAGGGTAAAAAATTGACAGTCAATGAAGCAGAGGACTTTCAAACTTTCCTCATAAAAAGACCAGAGCTGAAGAGAAAATTTGTTCTTCAAAAAGCTTAAAAAGGTAAAAAGGAAAGAAAAAAACATGATATTTAATAAGGTTAAATTGTTTATATCTCTAAATGGGAAGATGATAATTATAATTTTTAAGAACCATATCTCTATTAGGGCAGTTAGTAGGAGAACACTTAGACAGATAATGTGGGTATAAGTTGACTGTGTTGTAATGATAAAAAAATTAATTAAATGGTGAAAATTTTGTACTGGAAGAAGAGGAAAGGGGGAGGCATAATGGGGTAAATTGTAGCACATGAAGAAACATGAAAGACCTGTTACAGTAGAGGGAAAGAAGGGAGGATATGAGCATTGTTTGAACCTTACTCTCATTGGATTTTGCTCAAAGGGGGAAAACATGCACACTCATTTGGGTAGAGAATTCTGTCTTATCCTATAGGAAAGTGGGAGGAGAAAGAAATGGGAAGGGGTCTGATAGAAGGATGGCAGATTGGGGAAGGTGGTGGTCAGAAGAGAAACACTGGTGAGGATGGAAAGGGGGTAAGGAGAGAGAAATGTATAAAGGGAGGGATAGGATGAAGTAAAATACACTGTATTCATAACTTTGAATAACTGTGGGGGAATAACATAACATAACTGAATGTGAATGGAATGGACTCTCCCATAAAATGAAAGAGATTAGCAGATTGCATTGAGTCCAACCATTCTGGAGAACCATTTGGCCCTATACCAAAATGGTAATCAAACTGTGTGTACCCTTTGATCCTGAGGAAATCTTTAAAAAGGGATAAGAGCCTACATGTACAAAAATATTTATAGGAGCTCTTTTTGTGTTAGCAAAGAATTGGAAACTGAGGTAGTGGCCATCAATTGGGGAACAACTGAACAAGTTGTGGTATATGAACACAATGGAATGATGTGCTGTAAGAAATTATGAGCAGGTGGGTTTCAGAAAAACCTGGAAAGACTTACATGAACTGATGCTAAGCAAAGTGAGCAAAATCAGGAGAACATGTTACAACAGTAACAGCAACATCATGGGATGATCACCTGTGATTGACTTAGCTCTTCTCAGCAATACAATGAACCAAGACAATTCCAAAAGACTCATGATGGGAAAAGCTGTTCACATTCAGATAAAGAACTGTGTAATCTGAATGCAGATTGAAGCATACTATTTTCATTTTTTTGTTGGTTTTATTTTTGCTTTGTGACTTTTCCATTTTGTTCTGTTTCTTCTTCACAACATGACTAGTGTGGAAATATGTTTCCATGATTGCGCATGTATAACTTATGTCAGATTTCTTGCCCTCTTTGGGAGGGAAAATGGAAGGGAGAGATGGAGAAAAAAAAATTCAAAATATTATTTTTAAATGAATGTTGAAAACTATCTTTACATGGAATTGAAAAAAATAAAATTTTATTTACAAATAAAAAAGAAAAATGTCTTTATATAAAGTTATAAAAAGTATGCCAGTGTTACATAACACATATCTAAATTGATTTTCTGGGGAGATTCCTTTAGTGAAATATTCTTTCATGTAATAAATGTAGTGTAACCATGGGGGAAAATATATAATTTCATTTTTAATTAAAAATTTATTTTTCTCTTCCTCTCAGTCATTCTACCTTCCCTCCCCCCACCTTGAAAAAGAAAAAATAAATTCCTTAAAATAGATATACAAATTTATAGTAAGTCAACAGATAAAACAACAATAGATAACAGATAAAATAAATTTCCTCATTGGCCATGTTTCCAAAAATAAATGTCTCAAACTGCATTCTAAATCCATTACCTTTTCATCAAAAGATGAGCAACATGTTTCATCATAAGTCCTCTGAAATTGTGGTTGATCACTGTGTTCATCTTTCAAAGTTACTTGTCTTTATAATATTGTTCTAAATTTGAAAATTGTACTCTTGGTTCTGTTCACTTCACTATAAGTGAGTCCTATATGTGTTCCTAGGATTTTATGACACAGTCCCCTTTATAATTTCTTATACTATCAAATAGTATTGCATTGCATTCATATACCACAACTTGTTCAGTCATTCCCCAATTTGATGGGCATCCTCTCAATTTCCAGTTCTTGGCCACCACACAAAGAGCTGCTATAAATATTTGTGTACATGTGGGTCCTTTTCCCATTTGTTTGATTTCTTTGAGATACAACCCTAGAAGTGGTATTTTTGAGTCAAAGGGTATGCACATTTTTACAGCCCTTTGGGCAAAGTTCAAATTGCTCTCCAGAATGGTTGGATCTTCACAACTCCACCAACAATGAATTAGTGTTCCAATTTTCCCACATCTTCTCTAACATCAATTATTTTTCTGCTTTGTCATGTTACCCAATCTGATAGGTTTGATGTAGTACCTCAGAGTTCTCTTGATTTGCATTTCTCTGATCAATAATGATTTAAGGCAGTTTCTCATGTGACTATAGACAGCTTTAATTCCCTTCTAATATCCCTCCTTTAATTCCTTCATATCCTTTGATCATTTATCAACTGGGGAATGACTTGTATTCTTATAAATTTGATTCAATTCTCTATGTATTTTAGAAATGAGGCCTTTATTTAGGCCATTATCAGACATGCTCATTGTAAAAATTATTCTCCATTTTGTGCTTTCTCTCCTAATCTTGGTTGCATTGGCTTTGTTTGTGTAAAAACTTTTCAATTTAATGTGATCAAAATTATCCATTTTGCATTTCATAAAGTTCTCTATCTCTTGTTTGGTAATAAATTCCTCTGTTCTCCATAAATCTGACATGTAAACTATTCCATGCTCTCCTAATTTGCTTATAGTATCAGTCTTTATTTCTAAATCATGTACCCATTTGGACTTTATCTTGGTATAAGATGTAAGGTGTTGATCTATGCCTAGTTTCTGCCATACTATTTTCCAATTTTCCCAGCAGTTTTTGTTAAACAGTGAGTTCTTATCCAAGAAGCTGGAGTTATCAGGTTTATTTAACAGTAGATTACTATAGTCATTGACTACTATGTCTTCTGTACTTCAGCTGTCCCACAGATGTACCACTCTATTTCTTAAGTAGTACCAAATGTTTTTGAGAATTGCTACTTTATAATACACTTTAAGATTTGGTACAGCTAAGCCACCAGGAATTATTTTCTTCAGTGAGCTTTTGTACCTCTTTTTCCAGTTGAACAATTCTACTTTTTAAACAGTCCTTTTAGGTGAATTTTTATACCTCTTTTTCCATTTGTCTAATTCTGTGCTTTTAGCGAGTTCTCCTTGGTGGATTTTTCTGCCTTTTTCCATTTGGCTTATTCTGTTTTTAAGGTGTTATTTATTTTAGCATTTTTGTAGCTCCTTTATCAAGCTGTTGACTCTTGTTTTTTGTGATTTTCTTGCATCACTATCATTTCTTTTCCCAATTTTTCCTCTATCTCACTTATTTGGTTTTTTAAATCTTTTTTAGGGGAGTCTAGGTGGCACAGTGAATACAGCACCAGCCCTGGGGTCAAGAGGACCTGAGTTCAAATCCAGATTCAGACTGCTCCTGCCACTAATTAAGTTGCTCTCCAGGCCTTGCTGCTGAATGGCACAGCCTGGACTGAACTGTCCTGCACTCACACTCCATTGAGATAGACCAATACACCCTTCTGTATTGCATGTGCTCCACTTCTGGCATGTTCACATTAGATTCAGCCAAACCAAAGAAATACAATAGAACAATAGATAGAGGATCCATATCAGTTTATTTCTTCAAGCAGGGACCAGCAAGAAGGAGTTGAGAAAAGACACCTACACCCGTTAGCCAGTGCTAACTTGATTTATAGGGAAACAAAGAAGGCATTTTGCCTAGGAGTAGCTTCATAAGTTTACATTAACTTTAGCAATATCATGATGACTTAGCACTTGCAGTAGGTGTTTACAATTAAAGCACAAATGTTTATGTTTTGCAAGGTTATTCAATGATGCACAAACATAGCAGAAATTTTTTATTGCCATGGATCCTGGGAACCTATGACCTTGGAAGCTATTATCTAAAAAAGAATGACAAAATCCACCTTACATACATTAAAAATACACCTTTGAAATTGTTTTGGCTAGAAAATTGTTTGATCCTGATCTTTTGTTGGTTCTGCTACTCCAGAAATCATTTTGAGGTATTATTTTTAAGTTGCTAAGATGTTAGAGGGGAATTTGGAAGAGCTCAGACAAGTCCCTGCCTTTGTTCACCATCTTGGCTCTACCTCCACACACAAAAAAAGTGTGAAAAGAAAATTAGTAGCTTGGAGAAAAAGGGACAAAAAATACTGAAGAAAATAACACCTTAAAAATAAGCAGAATTCACTTAAAGAGTCACAAAAATTCACTGAAGGTAGAGCTCCTTAAAAAGCAGAAATGGAAATACAAAAGCTCACTGAAGAAGCTAATTCTTCAAAAATTAAAACTGGGTAAGTGGAAGCTAATGATTCCATCAGACATCAAGAAACAAGCAACCAAAGACTAAAGAATGAAAAATAGAAGAAAATTAGAATTATCAGTAAAACAATAGAACTGGGAACTAGATTGGGGAGAGATAATTTTAGAATTATTGAATTACCTAAAAGCCATGGTCAGAAAAAGAGACTGGACAGTATAATTCAAGGAATTATAAATGAAAACTGTTCTGACATCTTAGAGCCAGAGGGTAAAATAGAAATTGAAAAAAAAATTCACCAATCACCTCCTGAAAGATATCCCAAAATGAAAACTCCTAGGAATATTATAATCAAATTCCAGAACTTACAGGTGAAGCACAAAATATAGCAAGCAGCTAGAAAGAAACAATTCAAATATCATGGAGCCATAGGCAGGATCACACAAGATTTTGCAGCTTCCACATCAAAGATGTAAAGGCCTGGAATATGTTCCAGAAGCAAAGTAGCTAGGATTAAAACTGAAAATAAACTATCCAGCAAAACTGAATATAATCCTTCAGGGGGAAATGGATACTTAATGAAATAAAGGACCTTTAAGCATTCCTGATTAAAAGATCAGAACTGAATAGAAAATTTGACAATAATCACAAGACTCAAAAGAAGCATGAAAATGTAAACATGAAAGAATAACAAGGTACTTTAAATAGAGTCAGAATGTTTACATTCCCATATGGGAAAATAATATGTGTAACTCCTAAAAATCCTTAGCAGTTAAAAGGGGTTTACATAGAGAAAGGGAATTGGTGTGACTCAATTTAAAAAATGAATGGGAGAAAAATAGAGATGTATTGGGAGATGGGGAAGGAAGAGGTAGAATGAGGGAAATTATCTCACAGAGAAGAGATATACAAGAGCTTTGACAGTAAAGGAGGAGATGGGGGGGGATGCTTAAATTGTATCCTCATTGTAATTGGCTCAAAGAAGGAAGAATACACATGTGCACAGAGAGAGAGAAAGAGAGAGAGAGAGTTGTTTATAGAAATCTACCTTACCCAATAGGGAAATAAGAAAGGAAGGAGATAAGTGAAAGAGAGGATGGTAATACCAGTAGGGAGGGAAGATTAAGGAAGGCAGTGTGAGAATCAAAACAGAGTTTTGAGGAGGGACATTATAAAAAGAGAGAAAAGGAGAAACAAAAAGCGGAATGGAAGGAGAAACAGTTAGTAATCCTAACTGTGAATGTGAATGGATTAGCTCACCCATAAAATGGAAGGAGATAATTAATGGATTAGAAACAAGAATCCAATGATATGTTGTTTACAAAAGACACACTTGAAACAAAAAGACACACACAGTTAAAATAAAAGATTGTAGGACAACCTAAAATGCTTCAGCTGAATTTTTTTAAAAAGCAGGGTTAGCAGTCATGATGTCAGAAATGTAAACTATTTAAAAAGAAATAATCAGGCAAAGTATGTTTTGATAGAGTACTATAGACGATGTAGTAATAGCAAAAAAAATACAATAAGACTCTGATAAAAGTTTCATTTCTCAAATACATATAGAATTGAATCAAATTTATAAGACTGTGCATAGTTTCTCTACTGATGAATGGTCAAAGGATATGAACAGGCAGTTTTCGGAGGAAGAAATCAAAGCTATCTATAGTCAAAAGAAAAATGCTCTAAATCACTACTGATTAGATAAATGTAAATTAAAACAATTCTGAGGCACCACCTCAGGAAATGACAAATGCTGGAAGGAATGAGGTAAAAAATAGGTTCACTAATGAACTCTTGGTGGAATAGTGAAGTGGTGCAAGTATTCTGGAGAACAATCTGGAACTATGCGTACTCTTTGACCCAGAAATATCACTATTAGGTACCTATACAAAAGAGATCAAAGAAAAAGAGAAGGGATATGTACAAAAGTATCTATAGCAGCTCATTTAGTATTAACAAAGAATTGGAAATTGAGGGAATGGAAATGACTGAACAGACTGGACATGATAAGTGGAATGGTTTCAGACAAACATGACAAGACCTCTATGTACTGAAGCAAAATGGTGTGAGAAGAACTGGGAGGTCATTGTGCATAGTAAGAACAATGCTGTAATGATGACCAACTATGAAAGACTTGGCTACTGTGATAAATACAATTATCCAAGACAATTCCAAAAAATTCATTAAGAAAAAATGCTGTTCACCTCCAGAGACAGAACTAATGAACTCTGAATGCAAATTGAAGTATACTTTTCCCTCTTCATTTTTCTTTCTTTTTTTGAAATATGACTACTATGGAAATGTTTTCATGGTTTCATGTGTGTAGATATTTTTGCCTTTGGGTGAGGGAAGTGGTAGGAGGGAGAGAATTTGAAATTCAAAATTTAAAAAGAAAAGAATGCTAAAAATTAAGAAATTTTATATATGCACACACATATATATTTATGTATATATGTTTGTGTACATACATACATCTTACAAGATTTTATATTTGGTACTGAAAATGACAGGGAGTCATTGATGTTTATTGAATAGGAGGGTAAAGATCACTTTAACAGCTCTGAGGGATAGATTGGGAAAAAGAGAGACAAGGCAGGGAGACAGATCAGCAGCTTACTATAATAGTCCAGGTGTGAGGTATCACTACATTAGGGTGGTGGTAGTGTCATTGGAGAGAAGGGGGTGTGTACAAGAAATGTTATGAAGGTAGAAATGTCAGGGCTAGCCAACTGATTGGACATGGAGGTGGGGAGTGGTAAGACTAAGAATTGAGGATGAAACCTAGACTGTTAGCCAGGGTGACTGGGAGGATGGTGGTTCCCTCTACAGTTAAAGGGGAGTTAGGAAGGAAGAGAGGAGGAATATAAGGAATACAATTTTGAATATAATTGAGTTTGAGATCCCTATGGGACATTTGGTTTGCGATGACAAATATGCAGTTGGAAATGAGAAACTGGAGAGTCTGTGCTGGACAAATAGATTTGAGAATCATTTGGACAGAGATGATAATTGAATCCATGGGAGATAATAAGATCACCAAGCAAAATAGTGAGGGAGAAGACAATGAGGCCCAGCGCAGAACTTGGGGGACACCCAAAGTTATCAGCAATGATCCAGATAATTATCCAGCAAAAGAGACAGAGTAAAGGTGGTCAGACAGAGAGGAGTAATAGGAGAGAGTGGCAGAGTTGACTTTGATTCATCTTGTGGCCATAATTAGCTATTCCAACCATACTCCCTACTGCTAAATGAAATATCCTGTGAAGATTTCATATCAACTGTAGGGACTAGACTAGATAATCTCTAGTGTTCCCTCTTATAAATACAAAGGCATTGAGGGTTAGGGCGGGGGGAGGGGGAAGGAAGTGTTTCAGGAAGAAGAGAGGCATGTTGAAATATGCAAGGTACTAATGGGAAGAAAGACAAAAAATTCTTTGACCCCTAAAGTTTAGGGAAACTGGTGTGCATGTGTGTCTGTGTGTGTGTTTGTAGAACCCTGTAATCACAGCTTTACATAGCATGGAAGGGTCTTAGAATCAATTAATATCAGAGCAAGAAGAAACCTCAGATGTCAAGCAATACAACCCACAGTCAAACTTTAATCTGTTCTACAATGTTCCCAACAAGTAGTCATCCAACCTTCACTGGAAGACCACCAGGGATGGGGAACTCACTACCTCTAGAGGCAGCATTTGGATGACTTTGAACCTATAGCTATCTCTGAATAACTTCCCCCTCCCCCACTGCTCCCTGCTCTCTCTTTTGGGGCCAAGGAGAACAAATTTAATCCCACTTAAAGTCCTTAAATGTTTGAAAATTGGGGTCCTATCAATTAATCACTCAAGAACCATTTATTAAGTACCCTATTGTGCACCAAGCACAATGTCCTCATAAGTCTTCACTTTTGTGTATGGGTTGTAGTACAAGGCTGCTGAGGTCCCTTCAAACTGTATATCATAAACTCTTTTGTTACAGCCTCCCAGAGCAAAGAGAGCATGTTGTACTGGGACACCTATCTAGACAATGAAGGTGAGTGTGAATATAAGGGTCTAAGCACCTCTGCTCAATACCCTACTTTACTATTGCCAGACTGTGAGTCTTTTCTTTAAATATATGAACATATACATGCATATGTACATTATATCTGTTTCAATATATTATATACATGTTTGCACATATGTATACATGTATATGTATGTATAGGTATACATATTATATATACATATGTATATATAAATTCTTACCTCAAACATAAAAAGGGGTATTTCCATATACACAGCTGATGAGCAAAAGAAGATTCTATATGAAACTGTGAATCTCCATTTCATACTGCCTGCTCACACACACACACATAGATACATATGTGTGCATGTGTGTATATGTGTATTATATATATATTCATATATGTACAAATGACTGTCTCTATAACTACATATGTATGTATATGTAGTTATAGAGATAGAAGTATAAATATACATATAGATATTCACATAGGGTCCCAAAAGTCTTAGTGTTTGAGTCTTAAGCTATTAATGCTTGAAACTGAATTAAAGTTTTAAGTCACGATTTTTATGATTATAGATAGAAATTCAACAGAATTTTCTTTTTCAAAATTCAATTTTATTTTATTTTCAAGCTCACATTTTCTTTCTCTCAATTATCCCTCTCCCCTCATCCTTATTGAGAAAGCAAGAGAAACAAAACCAGTTACAAACACATATAGTCAAAAAATAATAATAAAATGCCTATTGGTGATGTGAAAACAAACAAATAAACAAAAAAAAAAGAAAAACAAATGCACTCTGATTTTTTCACTTCTCCGTTGGGAAGTAGGCAGCAAGCTTCATCATATTTTCTCACAAGTTGTGTTTGATCATTTTCATTCTCAGTTCCTAAAGCCTATCAAAATTGTTTGTCTTTATGATGTTGCTGTTACTATATAAATTTTTCTTCTGTCTAGTCACTTCACTTTGCATTGTTTTAAACTAGTTCTCTCAGCTTTTTCTGAAACCATTCATTTCATAATTTCTTAAAATATAATTGAATTGTCACATTCATATACCATTTGTTCAGACATTCCCTAATTGGTGGACTTCCCCTCAGTTTGCTGCTCTTTGCAAAATCAACAAAGCTGTTGCAAATATTGTACATATAAGTCCTTTTCCTCTTTTGTCTCTTCGGGGTATAGACATAGCAACAATGGCACAGGCTCAAAATGTATAAACAATTTAATGGATTGGGGGGCTTGGCTCCATGTTGCTTTCCAGAATGGCTAGATCACTTCACAGTTTCACTAATATTTTTTTTTCCCACAGCCCCTCCAGCACTTGTCAATTTTTTTATCATCTTTGCCAATTTGATGAATGTGAGGTGGTACTCAGAGTTATTTTAATTTTAATTTCTCTAATTAATATTAATTTCTCTCATTAATAATGATTTAAAGCATTTTGTAGCATTATTGATAGGTTGGATTTCTTCCTCTAGAAATATGCTTGCTGATATCTTTTTGATTACCAATAAATTGGGGAATGAGTCAAAAATTTGAATCAGTTCCTTATGTATCTTAGAAATGAGACATTTGTCAGAGAAATTTGTATCAAGAATTGCCCCCAACCTGAACCCATAATTCTTTTTTTTATATTACTGATTTTATTAACTTTTAAAAACACAACTATAGTTGAATATTACAACAAAAACAATAGCTAGTAGTGAGTGTGTAAGATGTCCTTCACTCATTCACTACTGCATACAAAAGCCAGCATTACAATGAAGAGTATTCACTGGCGCCACCCCCCATTAAGAGGTTTGACGCTGAATCCCACCTCTGGGATGATGCTCATCATCCTCATAAGCTTCTCCATTGTAATGGCGTCTTCTTTCTTGAGATGGCTCAAAGTCCACCAGTTCTACCTGATCCATGTCTTCAGTCTTTTCTACTTCCTTCCTTTCAGGCAGTAATTTTTCCAACAAAGATAGCTTGTCTGATGAAAGAAAGCCATTCTCTGGGAAATTTACCTTGAACTCAATTATTAGAATTCCTTGCTCATAAGGTCGGTGATAAATGGGCATACCTTCATTCAGCACACATTTAATATCTCCATGTTTAACAATCTGACCAGGATGAGAAGTAATGACTATAGTTCTATTATCAAGAGTTGTTATTGGTTTCTGAAAGCCACATAATGCTTCAACCAACTGGATATCCATACATGTGAAAAGGTCCTCACCACGTCGTGTAAATATAGCATTGTCCTTCTGATCCAAAACAATGATAATATCTCCTGGCTCAAGTCCTGGCTCCTGGTCACCTTCACCATGGAATGTTATCTTCTGACCATCTTTCATACCCTTGTCAATATGAACCTCCAGAATCTTCTTCTCTCGAACAATTTTCCTTCCGTTACAACATTTACATCTATCTTTAGGGCTGATTCGTCCCCATGTCCTTGGCATTCCATGCAAACTGACTGAATTTGCTGAACCATTCCAGGTCCTATCTGATGAATTCTTATTTGCATTCCAGTACCTCTGCAATTTGGACAGCATTCTACAGCTCCTTTCTTACCGCCCTGTCCTTCACATTTATCACAAATTACATTCTTTTGCAAAGCAAGTTTTCTCGTTGCACCATTATATAAATCTTCTAAGGTCACTGACAACTGATGAACGACATTTTTACCTCTCCATTCCCTTTGCATTCTTCCACCTCCTCCAAAAAACATATCAAAGATATCCATTGGAGAACCAAAGCCACCACCAGAACCACCCTCTTTGATGGCTTGTTCTCCACCTTTGTCATATTAATTCTCTCTTCTTTGCATCAGAAAGCAATTCATAAACTTGAGAAATATGCTTGAACTTTTCTCCTTCATTCGGATTCTTATCTGGGTGATATTTTAAGGCTAGTTTTCTATATGCCTTTTTTAGTTCTTCCTGGGAGGCATTGGGTTTTACCCCCAAAACATCATAGTAAGTAGTTTCCTTCACCATTTTTTATAGCCAGGGAGCGACGCTCGAGGTACGCCCAGTGTCAAAATGCCCACGTCCGGGGTAGAGTGTGGGGGGGACCGCCCAGAAACCGGTTGGGATGTTAGGGGATCGAGTGGAAGAAAGAGAAGATTGGGGGAGGGGGCGCGAGTTCTTGTGTGCAGAGCTGGAGCGGCGGCAGCTGCTGCCCTCAGCTTCTCGCCGAGTTTTCTGGAAAGTTCCCCTGAACCCATAATTCTTGCTTCTTTTTAAATCTTAACTGTATTGGTTTTGTTTGTGCACAAAATTTCTAGTTTGATGTAATAAAAATTGTCCATTTTACTTTCTGGAAACCTCTAAATTTCTTGTTTCATCATGACCTCTTCACTTATCCTTGGTTTTTATGGGTCACTTTTTCTCACACTTCTCTAATATATGTTACCCTTTATATCTAAAGTATGTAACCATTGAGAGCTTGTCTTGGCATACAGCGTGAGATGTTGGTCCATATCCAGTTTCTATGAGACAGCTTTCCCATTTTCCCAACTCTTTTATTGAATACTGAATTCTTTGCTGAATAGATAAGATCTTGGATTTATTGTATGCTAAGCTATTGGGTTCATTTGCTTCAAGTACATTGAGTACCTAAACTTTTCTATTCATAATTCTCTTTATTACTTACTCAGTACCAAATTATTTTTATGATTATGACTTGGCAATACAATTTAAGATATGGTATTTCTGGGCTCTCTTCCTTCCTACTTTTTTTTTCATTAATTCCCTTGATACTATTGACCTGTTTATTACCCTAGATTAATTTTATCTTTTTTTCTAGTTCTATAAAGTAGTTCTTTGGTAGTTTGGTATAACACTGAATAAGTAAATTAATTTAGGTAGTATTGTCATTTTTATTATATTGACTCAACCTACCCATGAGCAATGAATATTTCTCCAACTGTTTAGATCTATGTTCATGTAAAAAGACTTTTTTTCATTGTATTTATATAGTTCCTTTGTATATCTTAGCTGGTGGACTCTCAAGTATTTCATGCTATCAATAGTTATTCTAAATAAAATTGCTCTTTCTATCTCTTCCTACTAGATTTTCTTGGTAATATACAGATATGTTTATGATTGTGAGGATTTATTTTATATCCTACAACTTTGTTAAAGCTATTAATTTTTTCAGTCACTTTTTAGTTGATTCTATGGAATTCCCTAAGTAAACTGTCATAACATCTGTAAAAGGCAGTCATTTTGCCTATACTTATTTCCTCAATTTCTTTTTCTTGCCCTATTGCTATACCTAGTATTTCTAGCACTTTGTTGAATGGCAATTGTAATATTGTTCAACCTTGCTTTACCCTTGATCTTACTGGAAAGGCCTCTAATTTACTCACATTACAGATAATACCAGCTTTTGGTTTTGGTTGTGTTACTTCTCATTTTAATGAAAGCTCCTTTCTAATAGCAGGAATTGGTATATCTTGTGAAAAACTTTTTTCTGCATTTATTGATATAATCATATGATTTTTGTTGGTTATGTTAAAATGGACAATTATATTTATAGTTTTCCTAGTATTTAACCAGCCTTAAATTCCTAGTGCTTATCTAGCCTGGTGTGTCATTGTAGTATTCTTGATAATATTTTATTTAAAATTTTTCATCAGTATTCACTAGGGGTATAGATCTATGCTTTTCTCTTTCAGTTTTGACTCTCCCTAAGTTATGTATCAAGACCATATTTGTATCAAAGAAGTAATTTGGTAGGACCCTTTCCCCCATCTTTTCCCAAAACTGTTCATGTAGTGTTGGAATTAATTGTCCTTTAAATGTTTGATATAATTCATTTGTGATCATCTAGTCTTATGTTAATCTATTCTTGTTTCTACACACATTTGTGATCATCTAGTCTTATGTTAATCTGTTCTTGTTTCTACACACACACACACACCTTTTGGAGTTCAATTATGGCTTATTCAATTATTTTTCTAAGACAGAGTTATCAAAGTACTCTCATATTCTGCTAATCTGTGCAAATTATGTCTCTAAATATTCATCCATTTCATTTAGTTGATTTTATTGGCATGTAATTTGGTGAAATAGCACCTAACAATTTATTTTTTCTTTATGTGGTAGAGCCTTCCAAGCTCATATTGGTCTGATCAACCACAGTCAAACACACTGTACTTTGACTCCAACACAGTGATATGATTTTGGTCCTTTTCAAGAATGAAAGACAACAACCAAGCAACATATGGCTCCTTTTCCCCTTTCTTTGATCTCTTTGAGCTAGAAACTTAATAGTAATATCTCTGGGTCAAAAGTTATGAACAGTTTAGTAATTTTCTAGAGATAATTCCAAATTGCTTTTCAGAATGGCTGTACAAATTCTTGATTCTATGAATAGATGTTTTATGTATTGGGTTTCCCAGAGCCTTTCCAGACTTTTACACTTTCATTTTTTCCAATTTTGCAAATCTGATTAATGTGAGTCGAAAACTCAGTTACCTTATTTTGTACTGTCTAATTATTAGTGATCTGAAATACTTTCCAGCTTTCCTGAGTTTTTATTTCATAGTGAATTTTTATGCCAAATACCTGGAATATTTGGGTTTACCAGACAGTAGGCTGTGTTCTTTGGCTTCTATATATTGTGTACTTAATTTGCTCCACAAATTGCCCTCTCTATTTCTTTATGGATACCAAGTTGGTTCAGTGATTATTGTTTTGTAATACAGTTTGAGCTATACAGCATGTTAGACCCCTTTCCTTCCCACTTGTTTTCTTATTATCTTATTATATATATTATTATCTCCTTTGAGATTCTAGAGCTCTTCTCTCTAAATGAATTTTGGCATTATTTTCTCCAGTAATCCTTGATATGGAACTAAATTAATTAATTAATTTAGATAGTATTGTCAATTTTATTATACCGCCTCCACAGGGTCTTGCCATTTATCTATGAATGTCTAGTATCAGTGATTATGATAATAGAAGAATAAAGTACACATCCAGGGTGTTTTATTTTGCTTGAAATTGTATTTATTTGTACTGGAAATTTATGGAGTAGAATTGTGTTCCCTGTATTAAATTCATATAATTTTGGGGGCAGCCAGGTAGCACAGCGAGTAAGAGCACCAGCTCCAGTGTTGAGAAGACCTGGAGATCGAATCCCAGGCTCAGACGCTTAGCACCCACCCAGAAACACCTGGCCATGTAACCTTGAGCAAGTTACTTAACCCCAATTGCTTAAAAAAAAGTTTATATCCTTTTTTTTTGTTATATAGTAGGTATATCTAATATATGCTGATATAACCAGAGGGGGGAATGAGCACAACTTTATTACAATTCATAATACTTTCAATGCCCTCTGGGAACCATTTCATTTTTCAGCTACTTCCCAGTCCCCAAAAATCCCCCACTTTCCCTAGACTGTCAATCTAATGCTAGGAAAGGAGGTAGGACAGTTGGGATGGTGGAAGGGCTTTGTCAAGACAGTGCTGGTGACTTGGAGGGGCTCCAGAGCAGAGAGGCAAGGCAGAGTTAGGGGAGGGGGATGGAGGTGTCTCCAAAGTGGGGTGAGGATTCAGGGAACTAGCTGCCAAACTGGTCTATCCCTTTGCCCCATCATCCACAACCCTGTCTCCTAACCCCCAGAAGCCCATTTACGTGGATCATATACAAATGGACACAGTATAAAATGGTGTAACACAGTTTCATGAGATCCATGGCTAAAGCTTTTATTCCCACTTTTTTATTTTTTATATACATAATGCACAATTCTTCTTTTTTTAAATGCATCAAGAAATAGTTTATATACACAAATGAGTGCTTGTTATAATATCTTGGCAGCAAAAGGAGAAGAGAAGGAAAAGGCAAAGAAAAAAGAAAGGAATTTCTATTCGCTCATCCTACCCATAAGTAATCAATATTTCTCCAATTATTTAGATCTACCTTTATTTGTAGTTAGATTCATGTGGTTCCTGTGTGTCTTGGCAGGTAGGGACTCAAGCATTTCTGTACATTCTGCAGTTATTTTAAATTGAACTTCTCTTTCTGTCTTCTGCTGGGTTTTCTACATACCATTCGAAAATGAGATTTGTATGGGCTTTTTTAATATCCTGAAACTTTGCTAAAATTATTAATGGTTTCAATTAATTTTTTAGTTGATTCCAGAGTTTCCTGTAAAAAGTGAATGAGATGATTTTGTTTTCTCATTGTCAATGCTTAGTCCCTCAAATTATTTTGTCTTACTATTTTAGTTAGTATTTCTAGCACTATGTCAAATAGTAATGGTAGTGAATTATAAATTTCCTAGCTCTGTGACCCTTGATGAGTTACTGAATCATATTGGCTTTAACTCTGTCATTAACAAAAGGCCTCTAGTTTTTCTCTATTATATATAAATGCTGCCTCTTGGTTTTAGATAGATACTACTTATCATTTTAAGGAAAATCTATTCCTATGTTTTCTGGTATTTTTTTAAACAGGAACGGTTGTTATATCTTTTCAAAGGTTTTTCTTGAATCTGTTATCAAACTCATATAATCTTATTACATGAATTAATTTATTTGTTTATTAACATGGTATGATGTTAAACCAACCTTGCACTTCTCATAGAAATTGGATCTAGTCATAAGCTTTGTGATGTGTTCCTGTTTTCTTCTAGCTAATATTTTATTTAAAATTTTTGCATTAATATTCATCAGAGATATTGGTCAATAGTTTTCTATGCTTGCTTTGTCTCTCCCTGGTTTAGGTATTAAGAACATATTTGTTTGTTTGGGTTGTTTGGGGTTTTTTTTAGTTTTTTTGCTTTTTGGAGGGCAGTTGGGGTTAAGCCACTTGTCCAAGGTCACACTCTTAGTAAGTGTTAAGTGTCTGAGGCCAAATTTGAACTCAGGTCCTCCTGACTTCAGAGCTGGTGCTCTATTCACTGTGCCAGCTAGCAGTCCCTTAAAACCATATTTGTAACATAAAAAAATTTTCTTCTTATCCTGTTTTTTTCAAACAGCTTATGTAATATTACAATTACTTATTCTTTAAGGGATAGAATTCTCTTGTGAATCCATGTAGTCTTAGAGATTTCTTTTCTTTGACTTTTTCAATTTCTTTTCCTGAAATTGGGTTAAATCCTCTATTTCTCATTCTATTAATCTGGGCAATTTGCATTTTTAGAAATATTCTGTTTTGTTTGTTATCCATTTTATTAATATATATTTAGGCAAAATAGTTTCTGACAATTTCCTTTATTCTTCATTTCTTGTGAATTAACCTTTTTCATTATTTTATATTGGTTATTTGATTTTCCTTTCTTTTAAAAAAATCAAACTAACTAATGATTTATCTATTTTCAAAAAAAAAACCTCATAAATCTCCCAGTTTTGTCTATTAATTCATTTTTTTGCTTTCAATTTTGTTAATCCCTTCTATAATTTTCATGATTTCTATTTTTGTGGCTAGTTGGGACTTTTTTAATGTATTGATTTTCTAGGTTTTTTTTCTCTTAATTGCATGCTTACTTGATCTGTTATTTTTCTCTTTAACTGATGAGCGTCTTTAGGGATTTACATTTTCCCATAATGACTACATTGGCTGTGTCTCCAAAATTTTCTCAGGTTGCCTCATTGTTGTCATTTTCCTACTGAAATTTGTCTGACCCATTCATTCTTTAGAACTAAGTTATTTTGTGTCTGACTAAATTTGTCCCTCATTTTCTTCATTATTTATTCTTTCTACCTGTTTTAGACTTTTATTCTTTGATTCATCTCCATTATACTTATTTATTCCTTCTTTAGTTTCTCTATTCTTCATGGAATTTTCTTTTCTTTTTTAGTTCTAAGTTATTGACTTGTAGATCTTACTCCCTGGACTCCTTTTTCTCTTGTACTTTATTCTCAGAAATACCCTTTCCTTATAGGTAATAGAGGGAATATTATATCATAGCAGTAATTTTCCTATGTCCCTGATGTCATTAACTTTTGCCCTCCCTTTGTTCATTTTTGCCCTCCTAATCTCCCTGGTACCATGCCTTCTCATTCTTCAAGGTGTCTGTTGCCCTTAGAAACTCTGATTTCCCTTCTCCTGAGGCAAGAGGAGTGGTTTCTATAAGGACCAATTCCTGCATATTATACCTATGTTATGCTCATGATCTTTATATATAAAATATCTCTCTTCTCCTATAGGAGCATTCATCAATGACACCCCTTTCTACCTGAATTCCCTCTTTCTTTCCCCTTTTTTTAATCCTTCCCTTTGCCTCCTTGCTCATTGTCCTGAAAACTCTCTTCTTCCTAATCTACTGCAGAAGTTATTTTCTTTTCATTGTTAGCCTTTGACTTGCTAAGAATTTATTACATGCTCCCCTCTATCTTCTTCCTCCCTCCTTTTATGTGCCCTTTCATTCTGTTTAATTCCTTGAATTCACCTGAAGACAAGGTGTTGCAAGGTTTAATCCATGATGTTTCAGACCTGTTTCTCAACCATTACTTCTCTTTGTCATCTGCTCTCACTTTTATCTCCTTATGTGCCTTTAGAAATAAACCTTACTATCTCTCTTTTGTTTTATTGTGGTTATCCTTGATGACTGTATTTGTTTACCTTTCTTGAATAACTGCAGTCTGCGGTATTTGAAAAAAAATAATTTCTTCAGATCTAGTTTTCTTTCTATTGATGCCTCAAATGCTTTTCCTTTATTTAAAATCTATCTTTTTTCATTAATGATTAAGCTCATGTTTGCAAAGGTACATCACCTTGGGTCTTGATCTCCCTTGCTCTTTAAAACTGGCATACAGTAAACACTCAATAAATGTGTTTTTTTCCTTCCTTCCATCTTCCCCCTAGTAGAATTCTTTTTTGGGTCTGCCAACTTCAGACTTTATTTTAGGTCTGGGCTCTGTGCACATCTGGACGTGATGTCTGGACTGACTTTGTGTCCTCTAGGTCTCTGTCACTACTTTCTTGCAATACTAAATGTTGTATTATAATTTCTCTTGCACAATTAAGACTGAAGACCTTCAATCTTTCAGAGTTCCAAAAATTGCCTGATCTAGGCAAAAGTTCATTTTCTGCACTCCTAGTAAGAACTCTGAAAGTTACTGTCTGAGTTCAGGTCTTAAGAACATACCTGTGAGCTTGCCCCCATTGGAACTCCAGTAGACTGCTATTGAATTCAACTAACATCAGTCAACTGGAAATCTCTGAAGTTCATAGTAAAAGAAATGCAGACTCCCCTTTGGTTTAGAATTTCTACCCTGGTTATTTAACTGTAGGCTTCAGACTGGGTGAAAACTAAAACTGAGATCATTTTCTGTTGCTGGATTCACAGATGCTGCTTGCTTATGAACTTGCCTCTAGTCAGTACACAGCCTAGGGCCTATGACTGTTCTTCTCTTTGAAATGCCATCCCTAAGCAAAGGTCCTGTCCTTAGTTTGCCCTAAATCTGTAATCCAGAATTAGCTATGGGGTAAGGATTAATAGAGCTGCCACTTGGCATCTGTTCCTGAACCCTGTACATGTTTAAGTTCTTCTGTGCTGGACCTGAAACCTTTTCTTGCCCTGATGCATAGTCTTTCCCTTTATTGGAATGCTCTTCATGGCTGCTCCTGGATAGACTCCATTGTGAATATCTAGAAACTTCTATGACCAACTTCTTATTTTGACATGGACTGGGAAAATGATACACTGCGATTTTTTTTCTTGGATTTCTAAATCAGGACTCAATCTGGTGCATTTTCTAGATCTTTTTGGAACTGTGGAGTGAGGCTCAGCTGAACTTTTTTCCTTCTTCTCTGCCATCTTGGCTTCATCTCCTTCTCTTCCATTAGAATGTAAATACTTGATTTTCATTTAATCGCTTATGATTTCTTGCTCATACTTCGCTTTTAATATTCCCTTAATTCTAGGTTTTGTATTTCAATGTTTATATTTAGCTCTTGCCTTTTCATCAGGAATGCTTGGAAGTTCTCTATTTTATTGAAGGTCCATTCTCCGATACCCTCACCTCCATTAGATAGATGTGCTGGGAAAGGTATTTTTAAATGTAAGGTCATATCTTTTGCCTTTTGGCAATTCATATTCCAACCTCTCTATTCCTTTTTAGTGGTATCTGCTAAATCTTCTGTGAACCTGCCTGTGGCTCTTTGAATACTTTCTTTCTGGCTGTTTTTCTTCAACCTAAATGTTTTGAATTTTGCCTATGGATGATTTCACTTTGGGGTTACTTTCAGGTGATTCCTTCTTTTTCATTTTGTCTTCTGCTACTAAGACATCTAGGCAGTTATTTTTCATGGGTTCTTGAAACATGATGTCTAGGCTCTCTTTTTGGTCATGGCTTTCTAGTGATTCTTACATTAGCTAGTGTAGTGATTCTTAGTGTATAATATATTTATCATTTTCTGCTATTTTTCTGATCTTTTGACTTTAACTTAATATTTCTTGTTGTCTTATTGAGTCATTAATTTCTATTTGGTGCATTCTAATGCTTAAGCCTATTGCTTGAGTGAGGTTTTGAACCATTTCTTCTAAGTTGTTTATTTTCTTTTTTAATTGTTTCCTCTAGCATTGTACTTGGAGATTATTGAATCACACTTAGTAAATGCTGTATTTTGAATGATGTCATATTTTGATCTTCTCTGTTCTTAATTTTTCACTCAATAAAATGGAGAGCACCTATGCTGGTATTTTGGACCTTGGGAAGTTGCCTTTGCTTGGCATTATGTTATGGTGTAGTCGGCAAGGAATACAAAGCATAGTGCCTCTATTTGTTCCAGGATCCATGGCCATTTAGATTGAGATTGTAAGGCCAAGGATCCTGGAGGGGTGGAATGTAATAGTAATGGAATATAAAGATCCCCCTGTATTGGCTTGGTTTTCAATTTGATTGTGTTAAAACCCAGAGCTTGTAGATCCCTCTTGTGGGATGGACTTGTTGACATGAAAAGAGAGGGCTGAACTGGGAGGAGCTGGTGACGTAAATTTAGAGAGACAAAAGAAAAGAGAGACACAGAAGAACTTTTTGAAAGCAGCATCTTGGAGGCAGAGAGAGACCGAGAGGATTGCTGAGGGCCACTTTGAATTGCCCAGGACTTTTGAGAGCTGCCACCCAGAGCTGCCAAGGACTGAGGAGACATGGCTGTTATGCTGGTACTTTGTCTGTTTTGATGTTGTTTTGCCAGATTTGTCCATTGGTGAAGGACAGTCTTGTTGTTGCAGAGGTCTGGGAACCTTGTTGTTGGTTCAGAAGCCCTGAAGAAGGATTTTCTTGTTGTATGTTTACAGAAATCCTGGAAGGGGGTTTTGCTAATGTTTTCAGGGGTCCTAGGACTGTTCTGCAGACAGAGGATGAATTACTGAAGACACTGACAATGTATCTTGTGGCCTTGCTAAGCTTTGTCTCCCCAGGAACAAAGATTGCTGAGAACTTGCCTCATGTCAAGATGAAGAAAAGACCTCCATTTGGGTATTAAATGCTGTGCTTAAGCTTTTTGTAACTCTGGGGTAGATTCAATTGTGATCCAAGGGTGGGGAACTTTTGACCTTTTTGTGCTCTGTGATTGAACAAATGAATACACTTTACTTATGATTGGAAACTAATCTCCATTTGAGAACAGGGGCTTTGTGATGGACTAAATGAATGTACAGCCTAGGGGTGGAGTAGTATTTAGAAGAGGGACTTTGTGATTGATTAAATGAATGTAATGTCCAGGGGGGGAAAGTACTACTTGATTAAATCACACTTGGGGGTAGTACTTGGAGATTATTTAATCAGTTTAGTAAATGCTGTATTTTGAATGATGTCATATTTTGATCTTCTCTGTTCTTAATTTTTCACTCAATAAAATGGAGAGCACCTATGCTGGTATTTTGAGCCTTGGGAAGTTGTCTTTGCTTGGCATTACACATTGTCATTTCTTTCATATAATCATTTCAACTTTTTAAAAATTCTTATTCCTTTCTTATAAAAATTCTATTTCAATCTATGTACAAGCTATAATTTTCTGTGAGGATTACTTGTGTTTTGGAGCTATTCTCATGTTCTGAGTTTGTGTTTTGGGTGTCTTGTCACCATAATATATCTCACTGGTGAGATTCTTTCTTTCTTCTTTCCTCCTTTTTATATTTCTTCCTTTCTTTATTCTTTACTTCTTTCTTTATTCCTCCTTCTGTGCTGGATTTGAGATCCATTCTTGCCCTGAAGCATAGTTTTTCCATGTATTAGAATGCTCTTCATGGCAGCTCCTGGATAAAATTTTCCTTCCTTCCTTCCTTCCTTCCTTCCTTCCTTCCTTCCTTCCTTCCTT
>NW_027185588.1:3989530-3997878 GCF_028583685.1 Petaurus breviceps papuanus | reverse complement strand
CTTCCTTCCTTCCTTCCTTCCTTCCTTCCTTCCTTCCTTCCTTCCTTTCCTTCTTTCTTTCTTTCATTTTACCTGGCCATACTTCCTGGTTTCAGATTTTGTGTTAGGGTCAGCCTCCATATACTTCTGGAAAAAACATCTGGGCTGTTCTTGGTTCTGGCTTTTGTTCTGCTAGATCCTACTGCTACTTTTTCTGGGTGTTGAATGTTGTATTCTTCAAGGAATGGCTCAACCCAGGGACCTGTAAGTGATGAATGTTCCCCAAACAATCTGATTTAGGCCAGTCTGATCACTGTTTTACTAGTCTGAGCTTTACAAGCTCCTGATCTTTCTTTGCATCTGAGGATAAAAACTTGCGAGCTCATCCCTGGTTGGAGTTCCAGTGACCTATAGCTGGACTCATTACCCCTGGTTAGCTTCAAGGTTCTGCAAATTTAGAAAGAGAAAGAGAACTTCAGGCTTGGCTCTACCCTGATTATTTTGCTGCTGAATTCAGACTTTCCTGGAGGCTGGATATGTGCTTACACTCTGCTACCAGGGGCAGAGCAATATTGTTTCAATTCCTTGTATAGTACAAGGCCCCAGGTCCAACACAGCTCTTTCCCCTAAACCAGGGGTGGGGAACCTGCAGCCTTGAGGCCACATGTGTCCTTCTCAGTCCTTGGATGTGGTCTTTTGACTGAGTCCAACTGTTGCCAAGTTTTGCAGAACAAATCCTTTTATTAAAATGATTTGTTCTATGAAGTTTAGTTTGAGTCAAAAGGCCAGACTTGAGGACTTAAAGGCCACAGGTTCCCCATCCCTCCCTTGGACCATTCTCTACCATGAGGCAGAGTTTCCCCAGGTCAGTCCACATTAGATCCATGACCAGAAATTGGCAATGAGTGATGGAAATATACAAAAATAAAGTTGAAACAACAAAAAAATATATCAAAAGAAAAATACTCAATAAATCCTGGCAAGAAACAAAAATAAATCAACAAAAGATTAAAAAAAACAGAAAAAAAGAAGGAAACCCTCAAAAAATACAAAGCTCTCTTAACAAATATTGTAACATTAAGAAGAATGAATCAACACTTTATGAGAGAGAGAATTCTCTAGATTAGGCAGAAAACAAGAAACTTCAGAAGGACTCAAAAGTGTACCAACCAGTGTAATTAGATTATTGTAGATTTAATAATGCCCTAAAAGAGAGTAATTACATAAGAACTACATGAGACTGGAAAGGCTTCTTATAGAAGGTGGGGTTTTAGCTGAGACATGAAAGAAGCCAGAGAAGTCAGGACATTGACATGAGGATGGAGAGCATTCCAGGCATGAGACATAACCAGTGAAAATGATTGGAGTCTGAAGATGGATGGTTTAGTGAGAGGAATAGAAAGGAGGCCAGTGTTATGAGATCTTAGAGCACCTGGATAGTAGTAAGGTGTAAGAAGACTGAAAAGGTAGAAGAGGCCAAGTTGAAAGGGCTTGAATAGTCTTACACAGAGGAATGGAGGTAAGATGGGAGATTAAAGGCTCAACCCAGCTGAACCCTCTCAATATTCCCTTCCTAACAACTTTAAAAGAATGCCTCAAGTCAAATGCTGGAGTGGACAAGCCAATAAAAAGTCAAGAAGAAACATTTTTCTGGTCTAAGAAAACTTAGAAGGTTGGCAGAAGTCTGTGACATTAGAGTGTCTGGTGACACTGCCAGACTGAAGCTCACACACATGATGTCAGAAATAGCAAAAGTAGCAGGAGTTTTAGGAGCTCTCAGCTCAGAGATGACAAGAGTATTGGACTACAAGTCAGAAAGAGATTGTAGGGGATATTTTTTATGTTGAGTATAGCTGGTGCTATATACCCATTTTGACCTTATCTTGGCATGCAGTATTCTCTCCTCTAGGACTAAAAAGAGCAAGTTTAATCCTGCTTGTATATTAAACTCTTTAAATTCTTGAAAACCATAATCTTATCAATCAATCACTCAAAAGGCATTTATTAAAGACAAAGCCAAGACAGCAGAGAAAAGGCAGGGACTTACATGAGCTCTCCCCCAAACCCATCCAAATACCTTTAAATAATGCCTTAAAACAAATTATAAAGCAGCAAAACCTGCAAAAGGAAACAGCAAAACAATTTTCCAGCCCAAGACATCTTAGAAGGTTGGCAGGATTGCACCTGGGTGAGAGTGGAGCACAGACCACACTAACACAGACTAATCTCCAGGAAACCATAAGCAGGCTTTTGGGGCAACTGAGTCAGTGACCACAGTGGGTAAGGGAGTCGAACAACTGGTTGGGTGCTGTCCTTCATTAGCAAAGACGACCAAAATGATATCACTGTGTTAAAGTCAAGTTACAGTGTGTCTGACTTGACTGATCAGACCAATACAAGCCCAGAATGCTCTACCACAGGTTGGACACAAATAGTCTTTGTGAACATTTGGGGTGAATTCTCTTAAGTCTGTGCATCTCACTTTTTTTTCAGCTACCTCAGTTCGGCTTTGTTCATAGAGCACAACCCCTTCTCTTATGAGGACACACCATGCTGGATGTCCTGTGCCAATGTGTTTCATGTCCCACAATCAGTTCCAAAGTTCTTAAGACAGGCGTTGAGAATATTTTTGTATCACTTTTTCTGATGACCACATGAGTGCTTGCCCTTAGTGAGTTCTGCATAAAATAGTCTTTTGGGCAAGCAAGTGTTCAAACAATACAACCAGCCCATTGTCGTTGTGCTCTCTACAATGCTTGGCAGTTTAGTTTGAGTAATGACATCAATGTCTGATATCTTATCCTGCCAGGTAACCTTCAGAATATTCCTAAAACAATTCAAATGGAAGAGATTCAGCTTCCTGGCCTGGCATTGTGTAATGGCAAGCACAGAAGTAGTTCACAACTTATTTCAGCTATTGAATTAATACCTTGTTTTAGTTCAAGTTTCTTCTGAGCCTTGTATCAAGTTTGTTAAGAAACAGAACATGTGAACCCCACAACTTGTGAACTCTAGAACTCATGAGCTCCTGCAACAGGAAGGGGAGGAGCTAATTATATATAAGGAGAGCCCCAGGTTAGACACAGAAGAAATGAGAAGAGGACCCTTGTGGTGGCAGTCAAGAAGGAGAAAACTTGTGGTATCCCGGCACTCTGATTGTCTGCTCTATCTGTGTTGATGTTTATTGGTGATACTTTGTACAGAAGCCCTGGGACCTTACTGGAAGCCCTGAAAGAGGATTTTCTGGTTGTATGTTTACAAAAGTCATGGATGAGGGTTTTGGAGGTCCTGAAACTTTACTGATGATTTGGGTTGAGTTCTCAGACCTTGTTGGTGGGTCTGAGTTGATTTCACATTGATGATGGTGCTGGCAATGTAAATGAATTTTATTGTGACTCTGTCAACCTTTGTTTTTTCCAGAAACAGGAACAGTGAAGGACTTGAGGTGGACTGGACACTGTGAACTTCAATATGGAATGGGAATTTGATGAAGAACTGGACAAGGAGCTGGACAAGGAACTGGGAGCTGCCTGCCTTTGAACCTAGGTGACAGTTGGAGCTGGGACCATGGAAGAGGAACCATGGAAGCTGAGAGCCAGCCTCAAATCAAACTGAAAGAAGACTTTACTTGGATACTGTGTACTGACTGAGAAGATTATGATTTACTGTGACCTAGGGGTAGAGAAATTTGACTTTTGTTCTTTATGATTGAATTAAGGATTTTGTGATTGACTAAATGAATGTACTTTGTTGAAAACTATAGGACCACTTTGGTGAAAATTACGGCACCAATTTAGTGATAAATTGTTGAGTTGTGACATGGTAAATGGTGTGTTTTGATTTTCTGTAATAAATTGTAACATTGTGAATGCTGTATTTTGATTTTCCATAATGTTTTGCTCTGATTTGTTATTGAATAGAAAGCTCACTATATTATGTAATCAGAACCTTGAAAGCTGTTCACAGCAGCAGTCCTCTGGAAAGCTGCTTGTGCATGTCTTTGCACATTGGTATATTGAACAGATTTCACAGACATACAACAATGAGGTCAGCACAATGGCTCTGTAGACCAGGGCTTCTTACACTTTTTTTCATTCAAGACCCCTTTTTGCATTTCAGCAGCATTCATTGCTGTTGTGTGGCATGATGGCATGTGCAGTGAAAAGTGTCCATGCTTTGTGTTCAGAACCAGGGCTTCAGTGAAGGTGCACAATGTAACAGGGACAAAAGTTGCCAGGAAGACCTTGAATTCATTACATGTTTGATTTTTAATTAATTTTTCATTGTTACGTGTTCAGAAACCCTTTACTGTTGCCAAATTTTAAGAAGTGCTGCTGTAGACCTTCAATTTGGTAGTCATTATAATACCTCTTCTGTCCCACACTTACCTTCAGAGCCTCCCAAACACTGAGCTAGCTCTGGCAATGTCTGTGTCAACCTAAGTACACTGCCAAAATAAGCAAACTTATCCATAACATTCAAAACTTCTCCATTTGCTCTAACCAATGGTTCCATGTATGGGTGTGCATTAGCGCCTAATGCCCAGGTTCTTTGATCTCCCTTTTAAAAGGAAAGGCAGCTTCAAAGAGGTCAACAATCTTACTTTACTTAAACATATGTAAGTCATTCGCTAGTTCAGGCAAAAGGTCAGCACACTGAATGTGGAGAAAATAAGAGCAGAAAAACACAGAAATTAGCACAGATATTCAATAGACAGGGCTCCAACTGTCTAAACAAAGTGATTAGATACACAGTCACCAGACCAAGAAGCACCAACATCTGGGTTCTCAAAACTGGGGAGCTCCTTAACAACAGCTACCCAAAGTCTCATCTGGCTGCTTGGGGTACAAAGACCCTAACCCAAACTGACTACTTGGAGACCTCAAAGTGAAGATAGGAAGTTTATTAGAATCTCGCGAGAAGCGGGCAGTCCACTCGCTGGAACAATGCCCAGGAGAGGAGCCCGCCATACAAAAGCTAAAGCTGGGTTAAATAATAAAAGGGTTACAAACATTAACATAATTATTACTAATGAGGCTCTAATCTTGTTGGATAATATACATAATACATGAAGTTCATTACGAAGGCACAGTAACAATCTTAGAATACTGGACCCCTCCTTTCAGTCTACCTTTGATACATTCTTATCTGGACTTGAGGGTCCCAAGGCTACTGTCTGTCTCTTGATTGGTCAGATCCACCTGCTGCTGCCAGCTCCTTCCATTCTTCATTATTTTTAGTATTATCTATGAGTTTTAGTCTGAGAACCAGGGTCTGAGCTTCTTCCCAAAGTTACTGTCTGGTCCTCCTTGTTCAGCAATTCTTGCAGTTCTATAGAAATTTAACTCTTTTATGGTAAGCTGGGTGAGAAGGACTGACTAGAATAGAGCAACTATACAGAAAGATTTCTAAAGTTTCAAAGTCACATAATTTCTAAAAAAATGGAAACTTAGGCCTAAGGCCTAAGGACTTACTCACTTTACAGATAGTCTCTGAGAAACCACACTTTTACCTATCCCATACATGGCCAAATCACAAAGACACATTCTTTCCATGAGTGAGCCCCAAAATAAAATACCAACCTCCCAGTATATATAATTTTCAACTAATAGGCTGAGAGCCAGAAGGCATCACAACCTACGTGACTCAGCACATCTACGTGAACTACCAGTGTCCAAAGGAGATTGATGTTTACAATTCAGCATGAACCTAGGAAACTTAACTCCAGAAACAAAAACAACAAAAATCCCAACTTACAAGATGGTATGGTGCTGGCTGATGGAGTTCTTGTGTTTTCTTGGTGTTAATTATTAGGCCAAAATTAGCAAAGCAGGAGAAAAATGATCCATACTTTGAGCATGTGTCATATTTCAAGAAATTATCAAGGAAAACTGCCCTGATATTCTAGAATCAGAGGGTAAAATATAAATTGAAAGTTCACCCATCACCTCCTAAAAGAGATCCCAAAAATAAATTCCCAGGAATAGCCAAATTCCAGAGCTCCCAGGGCAGGGAGAAAATATTGCAAGCAGTCAAAAAGAAAAAAATTCAAATATGGCAGAACCATAGTTAGGATAACGCAAGATTTAGCAGTTTTTACATTAAAGGATTTGAGGGCTTGGAACGTGATATTCCAGAGGGCAAAAGAGCTAGGATTACAATGAAGAATCACCTACCCAGAAAAAGTAACTATAATCCAAGTGGGGAAAAAAATTGGGCATTCAACAACAACAAAAAAAGAACTTTCAAGCATTCCTGATGAAAAGACCAGAGTTGAATTGAAAATTTGACTTTCAAATATAAGACTCAAAAGAAGCATAAAAAGGTAAAGGAAAATTATAAGTGATTCAATAAGGTCTTTACCTTCCTATATATAGGAAAATCATACTTGTAACTCCTAAAAACTCTCATTATTAGGGAGTTAGAAGGAGTATATATAAACAGAAAGCACAGGATTGAGTTGAATATGATGGGATGATAATCGAAAAAAAATACAAAATTAAAGGGTAAGAAAGAAGAAAGCACTGGGAAAAGAGGAAAAAGAGAGGTAGAATGGGGGAAATGTTCTGAAATAAAAGAAGCCTGAAAGAGTTTTTACAGTGAAGGGGAAAATAGTGGAGGGGTGGGGGTGGGGGAAGCACATGAACCTTGCTATCATAATTGGCTCAAAGAACAAATAATATATAATTCAGTTGAATATAAAAATCTATCTTACCATACAAGAAAGTAAGAGGGAATGGGAATAAGAGAAGGTGGGGTGGGGTGCTGATAGAAGGGAGGGCAGATTAGAGTAAGTGTAAGTCAGAAGCAAAACACTTTTGAGAATAAACAGGGTGAAAGGAGAGAAAGGAAGTAGGATTAACAAGGGAGAAATAAGATGGGTATATCTCACATTTATTTCTATATCTCTCTCTATATATAAAACTATGTCTAATACAACTATATATTTCATAATTAATAATCATTACTGTGAATAAATTAAAGCAAGTTCCTCTAATAAAGACTTTTGTTTCTCAATTATGTAGAAAACTGAGTCAAGTTTCTAGAAATAGGAGCCATTACTCAACTGATAAATGGTCAAAGGATGTGAACAGGCAGTTTTCAGATGAAGTAATTGATGCTACCTATAGTCATGAAAAAATGTTATAAATTACTATTGATGAGAAAAATGCAAATTAAATCAACTCTGAGGTACCAACCTACACCTATTAGATTGGCTGATATGGTAGAAAAGGAAAATAATGAATGTTGGAGGGGATGTGGGAAAATTAAAACACTAATGCACTGTTGGTGAAGTTTTATACCAATTCAACCATTCTAGAGAGCAATTTGGAACTGTGTTGAAAGGGCTATAAAACCATGCATACCGTTTGATGAAAAAAATACCCCTATTAGGCCTGTATCCCAAAGAGATTTTTTTAAAGGAAAAGAACATATGTGTATAACAATATTTATAGCAACTCTTTTAGTGGTGGCAAAGAATTGGAAATTGAGGGGATACCCATCAACTGGGGAATAGCTGAACAACTTCTTGTATATGATTGTGATGGAATACTATTTTGCTATAAGAGATGAGGATCAGGGTGTTCTCAGAAAAATCTGGAAAGACTTACATGAATTGATGCAAAGTGAAGTGAGCAGAACCAGAAGAACATTGCACACAGTGATAGCAATATTGCATGATGATCTACCATGAATAACTTAACTATTCGCAGCAATATGACAATCTAAGACAATTCTGAAGGACTTATGATGAAAGGTGCTACCCATCTCTAGAGAAAGAACTGGTGGAACCTAAATGAAAATTAAAGATACTTTTTCTTCACTTTCTTTGTTTTTCTTGGGGATTTTTGTCTGTATTTTCTTTCACAGCATGACTTACATGGAAATGTGTTTTGTATGAGTACACATGTATAACCTATATCAAATTGCTTGTCTTCTCAATGAAGAGGGGAGGAGAGGAAGGAGAAAATTTGGAGGTCAAAATTTGAAAAAAAAAAAAAAGAATGTTTAAATTGGTTTGGCATGTAATTGTGAAAAATTAAATGTTAAAAGAAGCATTTGTTAAGTACCCTGCTATGAGTCAAGAGCAATGTCCCCATAAGCCTTCACTTTTGCATATGGGTTGGGGTACAAGGATTCTGAAGTCCCTACAAACTCTGAGGAGTATTGACTATTTTGTTACAGATTCCTAGAGCAAAAAGACAATGTTTGTATTGGGAAACCCATCTAGACAATGAGGATGAGCGTGAATACGAGGATCTAAGCAACCCTGCTCACCATCCTACTCTACCATTGCTACACTGTGAGTCTTTATATATGTGTGTGTATATACCCTTAAATATGTGTGTATACAGACATATGTACAT
>NW_027185588.1:3985272-3989520 GCF_028583685.1 Petaurus breviceps papuanus | reverse complement strand
TGTGTGTATATACCCTTAAATATGTGTGTATACAGACATATGTACATTTTATATATGTGTGTGTACATATTATATAGTTCCAAATATTTATTATATCTTCAATATTATATGTGATATATATTATGACTACGTATAGATACATATATGCACACGTATACGTATATGTATATATATATGACTACGTATAGATACATATGCACAAAGGGAGAGACAGAAAGAGATAGAGAGACAGAGACAGAGAGAGAGACAGAGAGAGATAGAGACAGAGAGACAGAGAGAGACAGAGAGGTGGAGAGACAGAGAGAGAATTCCAAATTACTTTTCAGAATAGCTGGACCAGTTCAGTTGCAGTGACATTTTTTTCCCCACAGCCCTTCCAGTATTTGTCATTTTTTTAAATCATCTTTGTCAATCGGATGAGTGTTATATTACTTTAATTTTAATTTCTCTAGTTAGTAATGATTTAAAGTACTAATATTTTATAGTACTAATGGTAGCCTGGATTTCTTTGTCTGAAATCTGCTTGCTCATATCTTTTAACAATTTATCAATTGGAAAATGACAACCAAAAGTTTGAATCAGTTCCCTATATATCTTAGAAATGAAACTTTTATCAAAGAAACTTGATGCAGATTCCTTCTGTCTCCTCCCCTTCCATAATTTTCTGCTTCTCTTTTAATCTTAGCTGTATTGGCTTTGCTTATGCAGAAACTTTTTAATTTGATGTAATCAAAATTGTCCATTTGACTTCCTGGGAAACTCTTAATCTCTTGTTTGATCATGAACTCTTCATCTATCCAGAGTTCCCCTGTTAGGTAATTTCTCCCATGTTTTTCTAATTTATGTCACCTTTATGTCTCAATTACATATTTTTAAGAGTTTATGTTGGTATACAGCATGAGATTTTGGTCTATACCCAGTTTCTACCAGACTGTACTCCTATTTGCCCAATAGTTTTTGTTGAATAGTGAATTTTTGCCTGAATAGATGGAATCTTTGGATTTATTGTACACTAGACTACTAGATTCATTTACTTTTGTGCATTGAATATGTAATCTTTCCCATTCATCTATCTCTTTATTATTTATTGAGTAACAATTTTTTTTATGATTATGCCTTTCCAGTATAGTTTAAGATCTAGTACTAGTAGATTCTCTTCCTGTCTACTTTTTCAAAATAATTCCCTTGACATTCTTGAACTTTTTGTTCCTCCAGGGAAATTTTATCATTTTTTCTAGTTCTAGAAAGTATTTCTTTGATAGTTTGGCATACCATTCAGTAAGTAAATTAAATTAATGTTAATCTAACTTAATTTAATACTACCTAAATTAGGTAGTATTGTTGTTTTATCATGTTGGCTTAATTTACTCATGAACCATTAATATTTCTCTAATTATTTAGATCTGTCTTTTTTGTAGAAGGCATTTTGTAATTATGTTTCTACAGTTCCTGTGTGTATCTTGGCAGGTATGTTCTCTATATTATACTATTTATCATCATTTAGTGATTTCAGTCATGTCTGACTCAGTAACTCCATTTAGGGTTTTCTTGGCAAAGATAAAAGAGTTATTTGCCATTTCATTCTCCAATTCATTTTATAGATGAAGAAACTAAGGCAAATGAGTTAGGTGACTTACCCAGGGTCACATATTTAGTAAGTGTTGAGGCCAGATTTGAACTCAGAAAGATGAGTCTTCCTGGCTCCAGATCCACCACTCTATCCACTAAGCCACCTAGCTGCTCATTTAAAATAGCTTGACTATTTTAAAGAGAATTTCTCTTTCTATCTCTTCCTGCCAGATTTTTTTTGAGTAATACAGACATGTTGATGATTTGGGGGGGCGGGTATTTTAAATCCTACAACTTTGCTAAAAATGTTATTTGCTCCCATCTTTTTTTTAGTTGACTTGATAGAGTTTTCTAAGTAAACTGCCATATCATCTGCAAAATATGGTGATTTTACCTATGCTTATTCACTCAATTTTCTTTTTCTTGCCTTATTGCTATGTCTATTATTATTAGTGTTACATTGAATATCAGTGATGATATTGGACATGCTGGCTTCATCCTTGATGTTATTAGAAATACAGAGCTTTAATTTATTCCTTTTACAGATAATGCTGGTTCTTGGTTTTATATTATGCTACTTCTCATTTTAAGGAAAGCTCCATTAATTTTTATGCTTTCAAATAACAGAAATTAATATTATATCTTATCAAAAGTTTTTCTGCATCTATTGATATAATCATATGATTTTATTGTTTTTATAATTATTGAAAATTTTATTTATAGTTTTCTTAGTACTGAACCAGCCTTGCATTCCTGATACTAATCTAGCCTGGTAATAATGTATAATATTTGTGATGTATTGTTTTAGTCTCTTTGCTAATGTTTTATTTAACATTTTTTCATCATTATCCATTAGGGATATAAGTCTAGAGTTTTCTTTCCTCAGTTTTGACTCTCTCTACTTTAGGTATCAAGATCATATTTGCATCATAGAAGGAATATGGTAGTACTCTTTCCCCCCATCTTTTTTTCCTGGATAGTTCCTTTAGTATTGGAATTGTTATTTAAATGATTAATAGAATTCATCTGTATCCATCTACTCTTATTCCTTCCCACCTTTTTAAATTCAATTATAGTTTATTCAATTTTTCCTAAGATAGAGTTATGTAAGTACTCTATTTCCTATTCTGATCATCTGAGCAAATTATATTTTGCTAAATGTTCATACATTTCATTTAGATTAACAATTTCATTGGCATATAATTAGGTGAAATAGTACCTAACAAGTTCTTTTATTTTTTCTTTATTGTGTGTGAATACATTTGTTTTCATGTTTTATGCTAGTAATTTGGTTTTCTTTTTAAAATTGTTAGCTAATTGCTTTATCTATTTGCTTTTTTAAAAAAGAATCAACTGCTTATTTTATTTATTAACTCAATGAGGTTTCTCTTTTGCTTTCAATTTCATTAATCTCTTTTATTCTAGGGATTTCTATTTTGGTGTTTGATTTGGGGCTTTTGGTTATTTCCTAGATTTTTTTATTTGATGCCCATTTTATAGAACCCACAAAAAGAGAGAGTGAAGCAAATTTTCAGCCCATGACAACCTGGAAGGTCAACAGGAAAGGTCTGTGTTGCACCAGGCTGGGAGAGGAGTATAGTCCAGCACAAGTCACACCAGCAGAGACTGGCCCCAGCCAACCTGGAGCAGGCCTGAGGGAACTGAATTCCAGGCAGCTGTGGGGGTTTCCAAACTTTACAACCCACAAATGCCAAAGACAACTTCAAAGGTCAGTAGGAAAGGTCTGTCAGACCTGAGTGAGAGAGGAACATGGTCCAGCCTCAGCCCCAGCACATCCCCAGGGAAGCAGTAGGGGTGACTGTTTCCAGAGTTCTCAATACACAAATGGCAAGGGGATCAAACAACTGATTAGAAGGAGATTACCCTGGTCCCTTTGCTGGCCCAAGGCAAAATTCTGTTGCTTTGCCCATAGTGGGATCTGGGTGGTACACCAGAGTTTGCAGCCACAGGAGAGAGAGCCACACAGAGAGAGAGAGGAGTAAACACCTCTCCTTAAAGAAGTAAGCACCTTTTCACCTTGGAAAAATTGATAACTTACAGGTCCCTAGAAGTATCTCTGAAAATAGATGCATGAAACACCTGAATCTGGGAACAGTATGCCCTCCACACTGTAAGCAGAGCACTACCTTAACAAAGAAAGTCAAATAATTGTCTGAGAAAATGAACAGACCATGGAAAAAACTCAGACTATAGAAACTTACTTTGGTAAGGAAGATGAAAACATACACTCAGAAGAAGACAAAATCAAAGCTTCTACATCCAAAGACTCCAAGAAAAATATGAATTGGTCTTAGGTCATGGAAAGCTGTATCAGCAATGCCATATTCACAATGCCTATAGAGATTACAAATATGCTGATATAATTATCCATCACAAAATACATCAGGTTTACCATTTGGGGAAATAAACTAGAAAATTTATTAAGATACCAAAAGACTGAGTCCCAAAACCAGAAAGTGAAAGCCATCAGAGTAGTTATGACATTGGCACAGGTAGATAAAGTAGAAAGCACCCACATTTTCAAGCCTTTAAAAACAGAACAGGCTACCTCAGGCAAAGGTCCTCCTCTGCCCACTCACAGCAACCACCCAGCGCGCTCCCAGCAGCTCTGGCCTCTGGCAGTGCTCAGCAGGAGTCCCAACTCAAAAAAAAAAAAAA
>NW_027185588.1:3922568-3960272 GCF_028583685.1 Petaurus breviceps papuanus | reverse complement strand
ATGAAAGATCTTGGGGCCGAATGTAATGGGAATGCAAATTTGGAAGATCTTCCCTGCCCCTAGGCTAAAGTGCACCTGAAGCCTGGGGTGGGAAGCTTGTTTTTCAATAGATACTTCTTGATTGGCCAGTGAGTCAATAAGGTTGTTACATTCTCTGAGCCAGGAGAAGGCTATATAAGCCCTGATGTGTAGCTTTGTTTTGGGGGCTCACTTTGAGAAGTGTTCTGTGATTTGATCTATATTCTGGGAAGCCGTTGTCCAGGCCCCCTCCCCCCCCACACTTTGAAAAACCCAGATGCTGATTTGGTATGGATGTAATGGTTGGACAGTTTGGAAATCTGTCTACTTGATCTGTTTCTGTCTTGATAATTCTGCCTGTATGCTTTGAAGTTCGGGGTGCTGACCTTTTTCCCCTGAACAAGGTAAACGATATATGTCTGACTGATTAAAGTAAGCTTGTTAACCCATTTTGAGTTGCTTTCCTTTATCAAAGCAGATCCAAGAACCTGTGCTAGCAGCCACCCTGGGAACGCTGGGGTGCTTGCCGCTACAACACCTAACCCCCCAAACTCCCAGGACTTCTGGGTGGTAAGTGCAGTGGAAATAGCCCTGGACAGAGAATCAGGGGACCTGAGTTCCAGGCTCAGCTCTGTCATTGACTCACCATGTGACCTTGGGTAAGTCTTCTCCTATTTTGGGGTCTCAGTTTCTCTATCTGTAAGATGAAGTGGTTAGACTTCCTTAAGTTCTTACAGTTACGATATTCTCTATATATCATATATTTCAGATATATATCTCTAAAATTGATTATCTGGGTGCACAGACTTTGTTGGACAGTTTTTGCAAAATCAACGCATGCTTTTCCCTGTCAATCCCTCCTGAGACCTTTGATGCCTTATTCTCAGGATGCTGGACGCCCTGTACAAGTTATTTTGGAAGGCTGAGTACTGGATACCCCCTGGGTACACTTGGGCTGATTTGAAGATTCGGATGGCATCATATACCCTCATCCCAAAGACCTGCTGGCATCCAATCCCCTGACATTTGTCTTAATAGTCATTAAATATGGCACTGAGAGGTGAGTTAGCCGTGAGGGATTTCCCTTTACCCCCTTTAAAAAAAATTAAAATTTTGTTGATGCATTTTGTTTTTACAGTTCTTTCAGGCTATACCCTTCCCATCTTCCAAATTCATTCAGTGTACACCTTTCTTTGTAACAAGGGGGAGAAAAGTTAATCCAGTCCAACCAATGTAGCAACCACATATGACAGTGAATGCAACATTCTGTATCTATAGGCCCTCACATCTACAAGGAAGACAAGGACCAGTTAATTTCCTCCTTTCTTCAAGGGAGAAAGGAGGCAAGATTTGTCATAGAATTACCTAGCATTTGGGTCCATTTACGTTACTGTAGGCACTGTGCATCCTGTTCTTGGGAGTTTTGCTTTACTCTGCAACAGTTCAGTCAAGTTTTTTTCAAGTTTCTCTAAATTCCTCACATTTATCATTTTGTTTAGCCAATAATATTCCATTAAATTCACGTACCACATTTTATTTAGCTATTCCCTTATCAATGGGAACCTACTATCTTTCTAGTTTTTTTTTTTTTTGGTTTTTCTTTGCCACCAAAAAATTTGCTGTTGTTAAGATTTTATTATATGTGAGATCTTTTTAACATCATTGATAGACTTAGGGCACTATATATGCCTAGCAACTAGATGTCTGTGTCAAATGGTGTCAACAGTTTAGTGACATTCATAGCATTAATCCAAATTTCTTTCTAGAATGGTCAGACCAATTTAGAGCTCCACCAACATTTATTATTATGCCTGTCTCTACCTTTTGTCTTTTGCCATTTGATGGGTATGAAGCGAGACATCTGACTTATTTTGTTCTGCATTTCTCTTATTATTAGTGACATGAAGAAGATCTTCTATTTGGTTATTGACAGTTTGTAATTCTTTTGAGAACAGTCTCATCATATCTTTTCATGACTAGTCTATTAGATAACCATTTCAGCTTTATCTATGCTAGTTCTCTATATTATCTCCCATATAGCACTTTTTGATTGAAAGATTTTTTTAATAGTTCAGGTTAGAATAGTTCAGTTTTCATTTTCTTTCTGTGCCATTAATTTTTATGCCCTTTTTTAAAAATCAATGATGTGTTCTTAAACTTAGTTTTACTTATTTCATGCTTGCTGTGTTTCAATGAGATCACCCTTGGATCACAAATATACATTCCTTTTATTCCAGACATCTAGTTTTACAGAAAAGAAAACTGAGGCCCAGAGAGATAAGGTGTTTTACCCAGGGTTACAGAATGGGTAAAAGAACAGAAATTCCAACCCACATGCTCTAACTCCAAATTTATCATTCTTTTTTCCATATCACATGTTTTAAAGTAGGTTTAAAAAGCATTTTCCTCCAAAATGTTGTGAGATTATGTTTGAATGTTTAATACCTGTGTGAACCTCCTCAACTCTTAGGGTCGGGATGCCCTCCAGTAAATGACTACCCCAAGTTGAAGGAACTCTGTAGGTCTGTGTCCCTATATAGCTCATGAGTCTCCAAGGATGTGTTCACCTTTAATAGTCAGCCAGAATATACTTTAAATCAAAAGCATGTAATAAAATGTCAGGTGAGAAAAGTAATCCCACATATCTTGAGCCTAGTCTCCCCTAAATACACTGAATCAGTGGAAAGGATGGATACACACACACACACACACACACACACACACACATATATGATACATGGGAATTCACATGTGTAGGTTATTTGTGTAGAAGGGCAACTCATAATTTTGATGCTGCTTTATTCTCTACCGAAGCTTTTCATTTGCCCAGCAGGAAATTTTCAGCCCTAATGGCCAAGTTCTTCAGAACAAAAAATAGAGTCCATCCTGGTATTTAATGCCCTTGGTCATGCTTAGACCATGTCTTCTCCTTAAACAATTTGTGGTACCTGAGTTAGTCTCTTATGTCAGAAACCTCATGCTAAAACTTAGATTGAGTATTCAATTGACAACAATTTTCATCTATTCAAAGGTTTGGGTATAAATCAGACTGTTTATTTGCCTAATGATCAAATACTTCTGGGAATCAGGGGACCTCTCTTTTTAGATCCTAAATTTCTCCAGTTATCCCCATGTAAATGAGTGGGTTTCTAAAGATACAGAGGCAAGTTGTGTCCAAAGATATGTGCTTGTCTCCACTGCTTTCTCAGCTCTATTCCTGGCCCCTTCATGTACAGATGCAGTGATTCCCAGTCATATAAATATGATGGGATATAACTGGACCAGAAGAAACAAGAGTGGTGCCTTAGCATTTTGCTGCCCCATGTATTCGATTCCATCTGAATTGGAAGACACTACTCCTTCGAGCTATGCCAATCTAGCTAGGTCAGTTGGTGGGCAAGATTTGACAGAGAGCACCCACAGGGCTATAAATCAGAGTTCATATGTACTCGACTCCTCTCACAGAGCCATAGGGCTACCTTTGAGCAGAGTCCTGGGTGTTCATGATCCCATCAGAATCAATGCTACTCCCAAACCCCATATTGGAGTCATTTTCTGAACCCAGAGAAAGAATCCTGAAAAGGTGAGCAGACTCCAGGTTTGGATGCTGTTAAGGATCCTGGAAGATTTAAGGCTACATCCTCTCCAACATGACAGTCCCTGCTCTTCAGTGATTTTTGAATAAGAAGTGGGGGAGATGGGAGGTGCTGTGTGCCCAGGGCTCACTCAGACACCCACTCTCTTTGTTGTTTAAGAGAGGGTAATACTTACTCTGAGTATCAACTTTTACCAACCTCTAACCTCCAAAGGGATTAAGAGCTCACAAGACCTGGGTTCTAATCCTACTTCTGCCCCTGATTTGCTTTGTGACCTTAGTCAAGTCAATTGACTTTTTTTGGAGCCTTAGTTTGCTTGTCTGTAAAATAAAGGCATGATCTCTAATATCATTTCCAAATCTCCCATTCTATGTTCTGTGGACATGGGTTTTCTCCATAAGAGTCATTCCCAATACCTCATCTCCATATTCAATCAGTTGCCAAGTTTTGTTGATTCTGTTTCCATAATATCTCCTGAAACCATCCCCTTCTCTCTTCTGGAACCTCCCACAACCATGTTAATCCAGGCCCTCACCACCTCTGCCCCCCACACCCACTATTGCAATGGCCTCCTAATTTGTTGCATTGCCCCCACTGTCTTCATTTATAGTTCACGCTCCACACAGCCACTAATCAGACATTGTAAAGTTCATGTCTGACTGCTGCTCCTATGCTCCCGAGTGACTCTATTGACTCTAAGATAAAATTCAAACTCTTGTCTTTAACCTGTAAAGTCATTTACAATTGGGCTCCAACTTACTTTTCCAGAATTATTACACATCATTACCCACCCAAATTCATGTATTTGTTGTTATTTATATTTGATATTCCATCACCCACCCCCTGCCATTGTGTAGGCTGTTTCCCATGCCTGGAATGCTCTCTTTCTACAGGAATGCTCTCACTTCTTCATCTTGGAAATCCCAACTCCCTTCAAGGCTTCTAGCTCCTTCAAAAACCTTTTCCCAATTACCAATTATTAATATTCTCTTGAAATTTGTAATTATTTACTTCTATTAATATTTTATATCTGCACATGTTGTCTCCCTTGAATAAAATGTAAGCTCAGTAAAAGCAGGGAATGTTTCATTTTTATCTTCCCATAGTGGTGGCAACTTGGTTACAGAGACTCCTTCCCCCTACCAATGTGGACCTCCTCTTCCCCAAATGACAGCAAGGCTATGGCAGGGACCAAGGCTTGGGTTGAGGAATGCTTCTATTGGGGAACATGCCTCCCAACTCTGGGGAGTAAGGTTTGAGGAGAGAAGGCAGTGCCCCTGGAGACTAGACTCAAGTCCTTTGGACTGAAACATGTCCCCTACAATGTTCTTGGAAAACATTAGTTACCTGGGGGGCAGAGTGAGCACTCCCTGATTAGCGGGACTATATGAGCGTAGGGGAGAAGACAGACAGCTGAAGCTAAGGTCCTCCCTCCTTTTGTCTACCCTAACCCTAACCTCTTGTTGGACCAGTATGAGCTGAATCACCAGCCAGTGCCGCCTCTCTATGAGGCAAACTGAGTACTGGTTTCAACACTGCAGAAATCAAGAACAACCATTAATGAGCAAGAAATTTTCTGAATCCTGGTGAGGTGGGGGGACCAACTTCCATTAGGAAGACTGGCTCCAAGATATCTAGACTTGGGTCAGTGGGCCATGGGACCAGGCCTGACTTGGAAACCAGAGGCCCCATTTGTTCATCTCTCTACCCACTCCCTTTCACCCCCAGCAGTATGACCTCATCCATTCATCTCTATCACTATTCTGTATTTTCAGTTCGAGATTTTTATTTTACTCCTGTTCTTTCTTTGGAGGCTTGCTCGTCTTCTGCAATGTGAGTGTGTTCTATCCCATCCCCACCACGTGACTAGTCCTCTTCATTTGACTCCTCATTCTTTCCATTCCCATTATCTTTGTCCTTTTTTTTGCCTTTTTCTGCCCATTCAACCGCTTTCATACTCCTCCCATGCCCTTTGTCCTCTCATCCCACTGTCCTCTTTGTTCTGTTCCCACATCGTTTACATTGTCCCTTCTCGCTTTGCCCATCCTTCGTGTTCCTTCCCATGTCCCCACACTCACCAACCCTTTCCTTAACTTTGTGATTTTTTTGTCCTCTCCACGCTTCATTCTCGTCATCTTTCTTCCCTTCATACCATGTCATTTTTGTTATTCCTCTGTCCCCTAATCCTTTACACTCCCATTCCTTTGATTCTTCTCTTCTTGATTCTGCTTTTCTATTCTCAACCCCTCTGCCCTCTTAGTCTTTCCACACATACTTTTTCACCACTGCCTTTTACTATGTTTCCTTCTCTTCTTATCTATTTCATCATGACCCCACCCCTACTTGCTCCCAATCCACTTTTCCTCCAGTTAACCCTGAATTCTCCTCCATCTTCTTACCATCCCACTTTTCAATCCCAATGGTGTTGAGGGTGGGGGAGTCAAGGTCGCAGACTCCCTACGGGTGAGATAGCTAGACTGGTCAGTCTGACCAACAAACAGGGTAGATTGGAATCCGAGTCAAATATGAAGTGAAACCATTCAATCATAGAAATAAGGGTTTCAGAGGGGGCAAAGCAAGTTTTGGTAGGGAAAGACAGGAGGAAAGAGTAGAGCATAAAATCACAGGAACTAAGAATTGGAAGAGACCTCAGCAGCCATCTTGTACAATCCATACAGGAAAGGAATTTTCACCATAACAGCAAAGTAAGGCCAATCCCTCCTCCTCCTTGAAGACAGTCATCATGTTCCCCTTAAGTCTTCTCCAAGCTAAACATGTCCAGTTTCTCTAGCAAATCCTCATATGACATGAATTCAAATCCTTTCCCTATCCAATCAGTCACCAAGTATTACAGATTCTATTTCTGTAACATCTCTTGAAATCATCTCCTTTCTACTCCCACCACAGCCCCCCTAATTCAGGCCTCCATCACCCCTGCTCCCACTAATTCTATAGCCTCCTAATTGGTTTCTGTAGCCTCCATTGTCTCCCTATTAACAGTCTATCCTCTGTGCAGACATTCCTAAAATGACCACGTCACTTCCCTGGTCAAGAAACTTGAATGATTCCTTATTACCTCTAAGATAAAAGACAAACTGTTCTCTTTGACCTCTTAAGCCCTTCACAGTTTAGCTTTCCTCTATCTTTTGAGGTTTATCACATACATATAGGTCCCCACATAGACTCCATACCCTAGGCAAATTCACCTACTTCTTCTTACTGGCTGTCCTCTAAACACTGCCCAGTTTATCCATACCCTAAACTGTGGTACAAAGAACCATAGCTAATTCTCCATATGAGGTCTGATGAGAAAAGAATATGTCGAGACTATTCCTCCTTCTCCCTGGAAACCATGCCTCCTTAAGGCAACCCTAGGTTCAATTAGCTCTTTTGGCTGCCATATTACACTGTTAAAACAAATATATATGTACATATATACGTAAACACTTATACACTAGTACCTACATGTATGTGTATACACATACACAAAGGAGAGAGAAGGGAAGGGGAAGACTGGTTAAATGCTCCAATCATTTAGTAATTTCCCATTTTGATAGACCCCTCTAACCCAGCCCTAATCCAGAGCTAACAGAGGGGCCAGATGCTAATGGCCTGGGAGGGATGTAGAAAGGAACAAAGGGTCAAGTCTCTTCTCTAACCAGGGGTTATACCTCATAAACTTGATTCTGACTTGTCCTGAGTATCGGGAGGAAGAAGAAAGTGGAGGCCAGGATAAAGATAAGAGAAATTTAAAGTAGCAATGCAGTCATTCCTGTTGAGTGCCTGGAGGTCCCCAGAGAAAGACTCAAAGCTATGGAGAGAAGGGTCTAGTGATTCTGAACATAGTGTCTAGAAAATGTCCCTTGTTTCTTACAGGAAACCTGGTTTGGCCAGTCAGAGACAGTCTGGAATGGATACCCTAAGCAGGTGAGCAGTCCCCAGCCACTAAAACAAACCCTAGGAATGATGATGATGATGATGATGATGATGATGACGATGACAAAGCTAGCATTTATATAGCAATATTTAAGGTTTGCAAAACACTTTACAAATATTTCATTTGATCCTCACAACAATTCTGTGAGGGAGATGCTGTGATTATCCTCATTTTACAAATGAGGAGCCTGAGGCAGACAGAGGTTAAATGACTTGCCCAAGGTCACACAGCTGATAAGTGTCTGAGGCTGGATTTGAACTCCTCTTCCTGATTCCATTCCACTCAAGCCCAATATAGCATATACTGTGCCCCACTCCACAATGATCACAAGTGAATATAGTTCCCTACTTGTAGTTTTCCAGAGAGGGCAAATTTCCTACTTTCCAAGGCAGCCCAGTCTACTTTACCAGCTATCTTTGGTAGGAAGTTTGCTCTTACCTTGAACCTAAGTCAGGCCCTCTGTAGGCCCTTCCATTGAGTCTAGTTCTTTTCTCTGGGGTCTTCTTCCACATGATGGCCCATCAAGTATATGAAGACATTTATCATGTCCTTCTTTCATTTTCTTTTCTCTAAGCTAATGATACTAAATTCTTTTAATAAATCCTGATTATGGAATGACCTTAAGGCCTGTCACTATCCTGATTACTCTCCTTTGCAACCTTCTCCAGTTATCAATGTCTTTGCTAAACTATGACACCCAGAACATAAGCACTGTGGACAAACCCAACTGTGGACAAATTGGACTCTATGTAATTCCTTCCCTTCTGGCAATTGAATAGAATCAATTTGCTTTTCTCAATTTTCAACATGTATGTATACATGTGTGCCTTGTGAATGTACATATATGTTTACAAATACATTCATATACATATGTATCCATATATGTGTGTATGCATGTATGTGTTGTTTCCCCTGATAGAATATAAGCTTCTTGGTGCTGGAACTGTTTCATTTTTATCTTCATATCCCAGTGTCTAACCTAGAATAGGTAAGTTTAATAGATGCTTATTAATTACTGGATTGCTCAGCATGACCTGACTTAAGGAGGATTAGTCCCAGGTGTGTCCTAACCATGGTCCATGGTCTAGCATGAATGGATAATGGGGAAAGGCAGAATGTTTGGTCCCACAGTACTGGAACTCCTGAACAGTCATGTCCCTGTTGAACATTGTATTTATCTATGGGCATTACCAATGACCAAGTAGCTGCTTTGACCCTCAGCCTCTATAACCTGCCATATACTGGTGGTATCTCTTGGAGCTCAGTTTCTATGTCTCCTTGCTACTTACTCTGACCCTCAATGTGAAGAGGAAGGTGAGTCTGGAGGGAGACCCGGTCTTGGGAAAAACCCTTATCTTTACATTCGGAAGGGAGAAGAGTAGAGGGAAGAGGAGCCTGGCTTTCTAGTGTCTGCCTCAGAAGAAAAGTGTCATACTTGGTCCTGGCCCTGAAGGCCAGTGCCTAAGGCCTAGTATAGAGCCTTGTCCCATGGAAGCAGTAAGAGCAGACGTAATCTACCTGAGCTTAGTGTACTCTGTGGGAGACTGGATAAGGAGGCCAGAAGCTCAGGGGCAAATTCTATTCTGTTCAATTCAATGGCCAAGATGCTCTCTTAGAGCTCCCACCACTGGGTCTATATCCAACTCAATTTCCAGCTTTCTCTCCACCATTCCATCAGCTACTTGAACCTGCTTCTTCATCTCCTCCTTATACCTTCTTTCCTACCTTGTACCTCAAACTCTGCCTCCCCTGAGTAGACTTGAACCTTCCCCCAAAGGACTCTCATATAGTCAGGCAGAAGTGGTGGTAGGAATGGTATTCCTTGTCTATTTGTCAGTCTAACCCTGAGCATGCACAAAGCCAGCTCCTGCCTTTGGAAGTCTGTGAAGTCCTGGTCTCATGGCTGCCCTCTTCTTCCCAGGACTTCACGGGGCAGGTCATCCACCATTTTGTTACAATTGCTTTGATCTTCTTGTCCTATTCTGCCAACTTCATGAATGTTAGTGCCCTGGTGCTGCTGCTGCATGATGTGTCAGATGTCTTCCTAGAGGTGAGTGAATCCAGCATGGAGGAGGTTAGCTGGGATGAGTCTGAGTCCCTGGGAGCCTCATGTGTGCAAGGACCACAGTCCCAGAAAAGAGAACATAGCTGTCCTGAAATTCCTTCACCATTATTATAGTCCATTGTTTCTAGTGGCCCAGGGGCCCCTAACTGAAAGAGGGGCTCAGGGGCCACAGGGACCTGACTCCATCCCTGGAGAAGAGGAGAATGACACCAAAGAGAAAGGGGAGACTTTTTCTCTCCCTGGCTATATACACTTACCAGAGAGTTCAAGTCCAGGGAAATGTTTAAAAACAAGATTTATCTATGGTTCATATCTAAGGTCTCCCCAAAATAAGTGAGGAGGCACACTAACTGTGTAACCTCTTTTTAAAAAATCCCCATTATATAATGAGAGTATTAGGTATAGGAAAGCTATTTATTTCCCACACCACAGAGAATATCTGACACAAAAGACTCCCAAGTGTGCATTAGCAAATACAGTTATTTCTACTATGATGTGATATAAGCATTCCCAAGAAACACCATGCCATCTAAAACAACCCAATAAAAAACAGAGTTTATGAGGATAATGAGGTTAAAGGCACAGAACTTGAAAAAATCGGTGACACATACAAAAGGAGCCTAATAAATGAAAGCACATAATTATGCATATTAAATGATTAAGAAATACATAAATAGTACAAAAAATGGAGGTGGGGCCATTTGCCTTGGGTTATTCCTCCATTTGAGCCCTAGGTGCACAAATTGGCATGAGGCCACAACAGAAGGGAATAGAGTCAACATGGGGGTGGTATAGTCCACCTCTACTCTCAGTTACTACTGTACTGTGGAAGGTACACAATGACAATTGACCTTGACAAAGACCTGAAGGTCAGTTGAGGAGGTGGTTTTCAAGAAAAGTTGCAGCTTCTCATTTGTTGTGAAGTGGTGACATTTTCTGGGTTCGCTTGCTGTTTCTTGCAGAAGAAATTGAGTAAATTTGAAATTCCTGTTCTGCTCAAAATATTCCTTAATAATCATGTTGGAATAAATTCACATTTTTAAAAGACATGTTATAGCAGCACTGACTATACAGAAACATAAAGCATTCCATTAACTCTCTATGCTCATTTTTCTCCTAAAAGGCACGGCCCTTTGTGGAACAATGGGACAGATATTTCACATTGACCTTAGGCTTTCTTTTTCCAGATCCAGATCTCCTAACCAGCCAGGGCATGGATTGTTTTGAACCGTCAGCCCCAAGACTATTATAAGAATGACTACCTTCTCTGAAAAATTCTTCTCCTTCTGGAGGGTTGATGCCTAAATTAAGAACACTGAAACTCTTTTCCTGCAAGGCTACCAGCAAGGGTGGAACTAACTATTTCTCAGGATCACTGGTCTATGACCTGCACTGCAGAGGGATAGACAGTAGAGAAATCCCTTCCCCAACTTTGTTGTAAGTTCAAAGGAGCAAAAGTGTTGGCAAAGAACCAAATAGTGAAGGGTCCCAAAGGAGAATTGGTATAGATGTTTCCACAATTCTCAGGGCCCACTTCAGGGAACAAGGCTCCATCCCAAGTCTGTCTTTCTGATTTTCTGTGGACAGTCTAACAGACATCTGCTAAGTGCCTTAAATTCCAAAGGCTGTGCAAGGAATGAGGGACACAAGGACAAAAGGGAAACATCTACCTTCAAGGAGTTTACTTTCTGTCAGGAGAGATAAGTAGCCATATGAATATATGGAAAATACAGTCTTGCTATGGGTTGTCTTGGTCAGACTATATCTAGAATACTGTGTTCAGTTCTCCTGAAAACCTCTCCTCTCCGGATTTGTATAATTCTTCCCTCTCTCAATTTTCCCTCTATTTGGCTGACCATTCCTTCTTGGTCTCCTTTGTTGGATCTTTCTCCATGTCACACTCACTAACTGTGGGTATGCCCCCAGGTTCTAGCCTGGGTTCTTTTCTGTTTTCTCGGTTCTTTCACACTTGGAGATTTCATCAGCTTGCACATATTCAATGATTTTCCCTGTTGGGGGAAACTTCTAGAAGATATATACCCAGCTCTAGTGTCTCTCCTGAGGTTCAGTCCTCAATCATTAACTACCTGTTGGACATTGTGGACTGAACATCAAACTCAAACATCAACTGAACATTTTCAAAATAGGAGTCAATTATATTTTCCCCAAAAACCTCCTCTCTTCTAATTTACCTTTTATTGCCAAGAACATTCCAGTCACCTAGGTTCATAATCTTGAATTTACTATTTATCCTGTATATAGTTTGCTTTTTATATGTTTGCTGGCACATTGTCTCTCTTATTACATTGTAAGCTCCTTAAGGAGCTTCTTTGGCTTCTGTTTGTATCCCCAGTGTGAGGAATGATTAAACTTTTGTTTTCACAGAAATTATGTGATACATGACTTATGAAATCTAGGGATCCACACATACCAGAAAGTCTTTGGACTTGGAACAAATGCAGGAAAATAAATTAATTGTAGAAGAAAGCAGTGGGGAGTGTTGGTTAAACATTTTCACTCACCAGGCTAATCAGCATACCTAAGAGAATTTCTCTACCCATGGCTATAAAGGATGAGACATTTAAACTATCAACATATGATGGAGCCGCAAGTGTGAGAGACACTGCGGCAGTCACAAGATGTCAGAGGGGGTGCACGTGACCTCTGAGGGGCAGGAGCTTGGAGATGTGGAGGCTGACTCTGTCAAGCCATAAAGGATGGCTTTGTGGGTTTGGAAAGGCCGATGTGGCATTGTGCATGCCCCATGAACACGGACTCCTCTTAACACATACTCCTTTGCCCTGCACTCGGGAGAGTGTACAATTGGCTCCCACATGACATGTGACAAGGTGGCAGCTGGAGGGGGTGCACGTGGCTTTCTGAGGGACGTTGTTGGGACAGCTTTGCCTGGGGGTTATCGAACCAGGAACAAGGAAGTCTCGGGCACAGTGACACGAGAGTAATATTCTACGTGGCGGTGCCTAAAGGACTTCCAGGTGGGACTTTGCTCCTTTCGTCTCTTACGTACTTGGGAAAGAATATGATTGGCCCCCGCAAGGCTTGCCCCCACAAGGCTTATATATAGGGGAGATAGGGGAAGTTCAGTTGGTTCCAGTTTCTGTTTGCTTGCCGTGCAGTTAAGATGTAACCGAATAAACAGCTTCGCATCATACTTTCCATGTCCTGGGTGTTCTGTGGGGGTAAGCTCTTCTTGGAGACAAGAAGCCGGAGACATCTGAAGACCGGGAATAAGGTAAGACACGGCCGGCCGGAGCTGGGAAGGAGATCCCAGCAAACATAGATTAGTACTAGATTATCTTAGCAGAAAGGGGAAATAGAGAGATAACGGAAAAACTGGTTTCCATAAATCAGAATAGCGATCACCAGAATGGGAGACATAACAACTGAGTTATGTCTCACACAGAAAATAATGGCGAAGCAAGGATCCAACTGGTTTTATCTTGTTTTGAAGTTAGAAGTCAGCTAAGTAGAGTAAAAGTTAAGTCTTGCTTGGGATGCTTATGTGTAATAAGCTTATGAATATTTGCTTCCCCTCCTCTGGGAGGACTAAAAGTTCATTTTAATGGTCATAAAATGCATGTAGTGGGAGGGGTAGCATATCAAGAGGAACTGTGTGGTAGGAGTATTGGAAAGTTGTACACCCTGTATTTCCCAGCCAATGGGGAAACAGGGGAGGGACTTTGCAGTCGGGCATAGGTTTTTAAGGCTTTTGTTTCTGGAGGGTGTGTCTATTTTATGAGACATCTGCCACTCTAGTCACATAATAAACTTATTTCTTTTATCTTCACCCCTCCCAAGCCTGAATGAGTTATTTCTCACACCCGGCATTTAACACAGTGCCTGTCACAAAGAAGTTACTTAATAAATATTATTGATTGATTAACTGATTGAAATTCTTGTTTCCTCAGTCTCACTCCACTCATCTCCATCATGTCTTTCACACATACCGCCCTTTCTCTCATACAGCTGCTACACTCATCACTAATCACTTTGATTACTGCAATAGCCTTGCAATTGTTCTTCCTTACTAATCTCTCCCCACTCCAACCCATCTTCCACAAAACTGTCAAAGTGATTTTCCTAAAGTATAATTTTAACCATGTCATCCCCTCTCCCTACTTAGCAAACTCCAATGGCTCCCTAGTACCCCTAGGATCAAATAAAATAATCCTTATTTGGAATTTAGAGATCTTCAGAACTTACCCTTTTCCTATCTTTCCAATTTAATTAAACTGTATTCTTCATCATGAATTGTATGGTCCAGCCATGGTGGCCTATTTGTGTTCCTCACACACACACAACTCATCTCCTTCCTCTTTGCTTTTGCCCTAGCAGTCCCTCTGCCCTGGAATGAGCCATTCCTCCCCACCTCTGCCTCGTAGAATCCCTGGCTTCCTTCAAAACACAGTGTAAGTACCACCTTGTGTAGAAAGTTGTTCTAGCCTCAGTCTGCTGCTGCTGCCCCTCTTCCACTTGAAGGGAGAAAGATACTTTTCCATAGAGAACTGTCAGTCGTTTATTATTTATAAAATTATTTGCATTTTCCTTTTACTCATATTAATACATAACAAAACATACAAATATAAATTTCAAAAGGAAGATAAAATAAAACAAGTAAAAATTTAAAAATTATCAATGTACAAAAAGCCTTATTCTCTTTGAGAGCAATGAGATTTTATATGCTTCATTATTTTTTTAATCCTGTGTATTCCTTGCTTGTGGAGAAGAGTAGGTCGTGGGAGTTAAATATTTGGTTTGGAAAGTTAGGGTATTTAAGAGAGTATCAGCAGGTATATTAAAGTCTCCTACTATGAAGGTAGCAGATTGGGGTAGTTTGGGGGTGGGGAGACGCTGAACTCATTCAGGGTGGAAGGAAGAAAAATCTTCTGGTTTTTTATTATTAACAATCACCAGGACCCAGAGTTGGTGATAAATTTGTTTACTGAGTAAAGAATAAACTCTCCTATTCAATGAATGAATGAAAAAAAAATAGAGTTAGGAGTAGACAGAGAGGGATGTTTTGATTTGAGAATAATAGCTAGCATTTATGTAGTACTTTAAAGTTTACAAGCACTTTACATTATCTCATTTGGGAAGCCATTGGAATTGTGAATGGGACTCTGGGACAACCTGTATGGGAGGAGATGGGGGGGGGAAGAGGTGGGTGTAGTGAGGTGAATATAAAAGAAAGGTCATCAGAACCTTGATCAGTGAAAGATCAGCAGGGTTAGAGAGGGAAACCAGGTAGATAAGGAATAGACTTCAGAAAAGGAGCTCAGGGGACTGAGGTGGTATGGTATGGATGGGCAGGGGCAGGAGTTAAGGGGCAACCTAGGTAGGGCTGTAAGCCAGGTGGAGCTGGCACTGGGATTGGTAGGGGGTGGGGTCAGAGGGGACACTGGAAGAAAGGCACAAGGGGCCAAGGCTGGAGAAGAAAGGAGGTAAACGACAGGGCTTGGTCAAGGCTTGTTAGTAGAGCCCTAAATTCCTGCAGTCTGATGCAGTACTTTGGCCCTAATGCCTCTTATTTTAAAACCCTGTTCAGTGACTAGAACCAGGCCAGACCTGAGTATACCCATACACTCCCAAACCATCCCCTTAGGGCTTCCAGGGCTAGACAGGTAATTCACTTCTAAGCCTTCTACTCATAGCTCCTTAATGCAGGATCACTGCTCCTCCATCCCATCTCCATAATTACCAAGGCACACAGCCCCATCCAAACATAGAGCCCTTCAGACACCAATGCTCTCTGCAACCCCAACACTCACAACCTGCTGACCTCCCCCCATACACAAGGACAACTTCCTCTCCCACCTGCTTCCAACTTGGCACCCCCCATATTAGCAACTTCTATCCACTCACAGTTCCTACTACTCCCCTCATCCCCCCACACACATAGAGTGGTGCGTTCTCAGTCCCAGCTGTTCCCCTGATAGGACACAGAGAACAGTATTAGCCCATCCCACCTAGACACAGTTACACTGCCCCCTCACAATCTCCCACACCCCAACACACATAGGGACCCACACAAATGCATAGAGGTACGTACAGATCCAGTCTGTTTGGCTCAAGCCCCATGCCTTCGAACTTTTGCTTTTTCTCTTTTCAGTTTTGATCAAACTGTGAAGTGTCTGAAGCTAGCAGCTACCACCTGCCTCCTTGGTCACACACTAAGAACAGAAAGATTGTCTCCACCCTTCTATTCTTCTCTCTTATCTTGTTCCTGGGGGTCCTTTTTCTTCCCTCTTCCAAACTCCCTAATTTCTGCAGAAGGTAGCGCCACCCTTCCCATCTCCTCCTCAACTCCTCTCTTTCTCTTTCCTCATATCCAATCAATTACCAAATCTGGCATTTTTATCTTCCTATGTCTCCCATCCAGTCCTTTCTGTCCCCTCATAGGCACCAGTCTCGTCCAGGGCCTCATGACCCCTCACCTCCGTGGAGTTTCTCTGCCCCAAATCTTTCCCCATTCCAACCATCCTACACACTACTGATAATATAATTTTCCTTAAACTAAGATTTGATTATAGACACCCACTTAATCAGTCTCATTGTTGTTCAGTCATTTCATTTATGTCTGACTCTTTGTGGTCCCATTTGGGATTTTCTTGGTAAAGATACTAATCTGCTATTTCCTTCTCCAGCTTATTTTATAGGTGAGGAATTGAGGGGAAAGGGCCAAGTGACTTGCCCAGGGTTACGTAGCTAGTAACTGTCTGAGGGCAGATCTGAACTAAAGAGGATAAGTCTTCCTGACTTCAGGCCTGGTACTCTACCCACTGTACCACCCAGCTGTCATACTTATTCAATCTTGGGATTTGCTATTGCCCCCAGCATAAAATAGAAACTAGCCCCACACAGGTCTCAGTCACAGTTTGAAGAGAGCTGGACATTACTCCGAATGAGCCATCACTAGCCTACACTTGTGGGGTTCTCCTATGAGCTAGGCTGGGATTGGGGGGGGGGTGGAGAAAAGGGTGAGGGAAAGAGAAAGGAGACCTGTCCTTGTCCTCTGGGAGCCAGCCCCCCAGTGGAGCAGGAGAGAACAGGCAGGTGAAGATAAAAGGATCTCTGTTAGATACATTTCTTCCTTAGCACAATGAGGGACTGGGCTTTGAGCTCTCTTCTCCTGAGCCACCAGTCTTTGAGGGAGTCTGAGTTTAGCAAAAGCCAGGGCAATGTGCTTACTCACTGCCCCATGAGGAATCATGAAGATGAAGAATACAGAAATCATGAGATGACTATTAGAAACTGATGTCGGATGAAGTAAACAGAAGCAGGAAAGTAATAGATAACATGACCACAACAATGGAAATGCAAAGAACGGAAATCAAATTGGTGACTGACTCATGATCAAGCCAGGTCACAACGAAGAGGGAGAAAAACGTCTTCATCTCCTTTTTCTGCAGAGAGTAGAATGCTGAATGCACTGTCAGAGATAGTGCTTGTGTGGTTTGGCGATTTAAAATGTTCGAGAGACATGGTTTCCGAATAATTTAATCATTAATCATCATTAATAAGGCCAGGACGTTACTACTAAAAAAGATGGTCATACAGATTGTGTCAGAGGTTAGATTTTTGACCCCTCTGACTTGAGAGTCAGGATTCTTTGCACTGTACCAAGTTGTGGGGACCCCAGAAGCCAAAGAGAACACTGTCACTGGCTTTACCCTTCTGTTCCTGACCCGAGAGTTGTTGTCATTGTTGTTTTAACTCAGTTAAACAAAGGGACTGGCTTGTCTTACAGTGGAACAAACACTGAGCCAAAGACCAGGAGGTTCTTTCTCAAGGCTAGTTTGTGACCAGGAGGCTTTCTTTCTCCTTTCTCTCAGGTTCAGTTTCCCCATATGACTGATAGGGGGCAGAAAAGGTGGATCTGGACAGAATGTTAGGGAAAGAGGAAAAGGAGAAAGGAAGCAAGTGTTTATTAAAGAACCTGCTATGTACTATGCACTAAAGTAAACATTTTACAAATATTGCCTCACTCTCTCTTCACGATTGTGGGAGGTAGGTGCTATTATCATTCCCATTTTATAGCTGAGGAAACTGAGGCAGACACAAGCAATTTGCCTAGGGTACACAGTTAGTAAGCATCTAAGGCTGGGTTTCAACTCACTTCTTCCTGACTCCAGGTCCAGCCCTCTATCAACTGTGCACATAGTTGTAATGTATTAGTATATTCAGATGATGTTTGTAGACCTTGAAATGTCAAATCTGAAAGGGACCACAGCACTTGGAATATCATAACTGGGGAAGGACTTTTGAGATTATGGGGTTATAGATTTGGAGCTGGAAGCGACCAAAGAAGTCATCTAGTTCATTTCACAGATGAGGAAACTGAAGCAAAAAGCTATAAGTGAGCTGCCCCAACATCACACAGGTTATAAATAATAGAGATGAGACTTGAATGGAAGTCCTTTGACTCCAATCCAGTCATCTTTCCAATGAACCATGCTGTCATTTATCTACTCAACACTGTCCCAGGCACTAAAGGGGTACCAATAGTAGATTATCTCATCCCACCCACTTAGTTAATAAAGGAGGAGACTGAAATCCAAGGAGGAAAAGGGAATTGTCCAAAGTCAAATGACAGGTCAATAGTCATTTGACCCCAAGATTCCTAACTCCCAGCCAGAGTCTTTTCTATCATTCTTCCCTTAACAAATGGTATTTTAGGTACTTATCTGTAAGTACCCAGAGCTAATGGTTGTTCTCAAATTTTTTTTTTCTTTTTGGAGGGCAATTGGGGTAAGTGGTTTGCCCAAGGTCACACAGCTAGTTTTTGTGTTAAGTGTCTGAGGCTGTATTTCAACTCAGGTCCTCCTGACTCCAAGGCCAGTGCTCTCTCTATTCACTACGCCACCTAGTCACCCCTTTGAATAATTTTTTTTTTAAGATTCTCTATATTGCATTGAAAGTGTTCTCTTTCCTTAGATTTCCTAGAGCACTTTGCTTAATCTATCTTTTGCCTCCATCATTTTGGTTTTTTAATTATAGCTGTTTATGAACATCTTATATCTCTTACCCCATAGAATGGAAGTTACTTGAGGGCAGATAGTATGCCATTTTTATATTGTTGTATCACTAGCTCTGGATTATTGCTGTGTCTCTGGAAGTTCATTGCTAACTCTGGTTTCAAGAAGAATGTCTTTTCTGTATCTACTTGTAACACTATAGCCCTTGACCCCAGTGGTGTTTGATCCATTAACCATCAGACAATAGATAGAATTAGTTTGGGAATGTAAAACAGAACATTCCTCACCATAAACCTGGGGCCTACTGCTCCTCAGGTACAGATAACATGAATTAGAAGAGTGAACACAAACTTGTAACACAATGGTAAGTGAACACACGTAGCCAGTGTAACTCATAACTGCAGAACCTGGTCCACTTTCTCTTTGCAGAATGCTCACGCAGCTCCATCCTAGGCACAATACTGCTTTTGGGAACTGCTCAGTGGGGCCCTTACGATCTATTCCTCTCTATAACTCAACTCTCAAATGCCATATGGAGCTCTCTTTTGAGACCACAGCTGACTTTCTTCTCCACTATGTCTCTGCTCTCCTGGAATCGCTGTCCTCCTTCAAGTGACTACCTCTGTACATTTCAATTTTTAAATATATTTTAAATTTTTTTATTTTTTTAAATTTAATTTCATTTTTAATGAAAAAATCTATTTTCCCTCCCTTTCACCCATTCTACCTTCTGTTGCCCCACCTTGAAAAAGAAAGAAAAAGTAAACTCTTATAATAAATATGCAAATTTATTGTAAATAAATAAAACAACAATATGTAATGGGTAAAACAGATTACCACACTGGCCATGTTTCCAAAACTAAATGTCGCAATCTGTTCTCTGATTCTACCACCTCTTTGTCAAGAGATGAGTAACATGTTTCATCATGAGTACCCTAAAATTGTGGTTGGTCATTGTGTTGATCTTTCAAAATTATCTATCTTTACAACGTTGCTGTTAATGTACAAATTATTCTCTTGGTTCTGTTCACTTCACTATATACGAGTTCTACAAATCTTCCTAGGTTTTTAATGACACTTTTTTCTCACAGCACAATAATATTCCATTATACTTACATACAATAACTTATTCAACCTTTCCTCAGTTGATGAGTGCTCCCTTTAGTTTCCGGTTCTTTGCCAGCACAAAAAAAAAAAAAAAGCCATTATAAATATTTGATCTCTTTGGGCTATATACTTAGTTATAATATCTCTAGGTCAAAAGGTATGAACAGCTTTGTAATTTTCTCTGCATATTTCAAAATTGTTTTCCAAAATGGCTAGACAAATTCTTACCTCTAGCAACATACATTTTTTGTACCTAGTTTCCCATGCTCCCCCCCAAAAAAATTGTATACTTTCATTTTTTGAAAATTTGATAAATGTGAGTTGAAACCTCATTTACCTTAATTTGTGTTTCCCTAATTATTAGTGATTTGGATAATTTTTTCATATGGCTAAAGATATTCTTGGATTTCTTCTTCTGAAAACTGCTTGTTCTGATCCTTAGACCATTTATCAATTGGGGAATGACATACATTTGAATTAGTTCACTATATATTTTGGTAATGAGACCTTTATCAGAGAAATTTGGTGGAAAGATTTTTTTTTTATCAGTTACTAGTTTCCCTTCTAATGTCACCTGAATTGGTTTTGTTTGTACAAAATGTCCTAATTTTATATAATCAAAATTGGGGCAATGCATGAAGTGTTCCACTTTGAGTTAGAAAAAAAACTGAGCTTAAATCCTATTAGTTCAAATAATACATTTACTGGCTGTGTGACCCTGAGCATATCACTTAACCTCTCATCATCTCAGTTTCCTCACCTGTGAAATGGGGATAATAATAGTACCTACCTCATGAGAATGTGAGGTTCAAAGGACATTAATACATGTAAAGGGCTTTTCAAACCTTAAAGTTCTATATAAATGCTATGCTAGGTATTATCTTCTGTGATCCTGTCATTTGTTTCATCATGAACTTTTCCCCCATCTATAGTTCTAAAAAGTATTTTCTTGCTTGTTCCTCTAATTTATAATGTCACTACTTACACTAATGTCATGAACCCATTTGGAGCTTCTTTTGGCATGCAGTGTGTAGCAGCAAGCACCCCAGCGTCCCCAGGGCGGCTGCCAACACAGGTTCTTAGATCTGATTTGCCAAAGGAAAGCAACTCAAAATAGGTTAACAAGCTTACTTTAATCAGTCAAACATATATCGTTTACCTAGTTCAGGGGTAAAAAGTCAGCACCCCGAACTTCAGAATATACAGACAGAATTATCAAGACAGAGAAACAGATCGAGTAGACAGGTTTCCAAACTGTCCAACCATTACATCCACACCAAATCAACATTGGGGTTTTTCAAAGCCGGGGGGCTCTCAACAACAGCTTCCCATAGTCTCATCTGATCAAATCACAGAACCCTTCTCAAAGTGAGCCCCAAAGCAAAGCCTCAATCAGGGATTATATAGCCTTCTCCTGGGTCAGAGAATGTAATCACCCTCTTGACCCATTGCCCAATAACACAGCATCAAGGTGTGGGCATTCCTGAAAATCAAGCCTCCTGCCACAGGCTCCATGTGACCACATTTAGCCTATTAGGAGGCAGAGTATATTTTCAAATCAAGGAAGATTCTCAGAGTCTCTTAAGCCTATAAAAGGGCCTAGGGGCAGGGAATATCTTTAAATTTAAATTTCCATTACACAGTGTGAGATATGTATACTGCACTATATATTATTTCTACCAGATTACTTTCCAGTTTTCCTGAGTTTTTATTAGATAATGATTTTTTATGCCAAATACCTGGGACCTTTGGGTTTACCAGACACTAGGCTACTGTGTTCATTACCTTCTCTATGTTATGTATGTAATTTGCTCCACTAATTGACCTCTCTATTTCTTTAACAGTGCCAAATTGGTTCAATGATTATTGTTTTATTATACAGTCTGAGATCTGATACAGCCTGTCAGACTCTTTTCTTTCCTACTTGTTTTTATTATCTCCCTTAAGATTCTAGAGTTTTTCTCTCTCTAGATGAATTTTTTCATTATTTTCTCTAGTAATTCTTTAGTAGTTTTCTTGGTATGGCACTGAATAAGTAAATTAATTTAAGTAGCATTGTCATTATTATGTTACCCATGAGTAATGAATATTTCACCAAATATTTAGATCAACCTTTGTTTTTCATTGTATTCATGTGGTTCTTATGTGTCTTGGCAGGCTGATACACAAGTATTTTTATATATTCTATAGTTGTTTTAAATGGAATTTCTCTTTTTTTCTTCCTGTTAGGTTTTCTTGGTAGTATAGAAATGTTGATATTTATGTGGGTTTATTTTACATCCTGACACTTTGCTGAAGTTATTGATGGCTTCAATTGATTTTAGTTGAATCTAGGGTTCTCTATAAATAATTTTGTTTTCTCTTTACTAATGTTCAATCTCTCAAATTATCTTCTTAGTGCTTTAGCTAGTATTTCTTATTTGTTTTTGTTCATCCTCCATTCTCAAAGAAGACCAATTACAATAGGAGGGTGAGGTTTTGACTTGCAAGTGAATTGGATGTGAGGCAGAGTTATGCAACATCATCTTCATTCTCTCCTCCAGAGTCATTGGAATCCAGTGGTAAGATATGTCAGCCATTCCCAAATTGATAAATGCTTAAAGGATATGAACAGGAAGCTTTCAGAAAAAGACATCCAAGTTATCTATAATCATATAAAAATGATCTAAATCACTACTAATTTGGAGAAATACAAATTGAAACAACTCTGAGCTACCACCTCACACCTATCAGAAGTGATAAATGCTGGAGGGAATGAGGAAAAATAAGTACATTAATGAACTCTTGGTGAAGTAGTGAGCTGGTCCAACCATTCTGAAAAACAACTTGGAGCTCTGCCCAAAAAATATAGAAGAAAATGTAAAATATGTCATTGGAAAAACAACTGAACTGGAAAATAGATGCAGGAGAGATAATTTTAAAATTCTTGGAATATTTGAAAGTCATTATGAAAAAAACAGCCTAGAAACCATCTTTCAAGAAATTATCAAGAAATACTGCCCTGATATTCTAGAACCAGAAAGCAAAATTGAAATTGAAATAATCCAGTGATAACCTTATGAATGAGATCCCAAAATGAAAACTATGAAGAATATTGTAGCCCAATTCCAGAATTCCCATGTCAAGGAGAAAAATCTTACAAGCAACCAGAAAGAAACAATCCAAGCATCTTGGAGTCATGACCAGGATAACACAATATTTAGCAGTTTCTGCATTAAGAGATCAGGGGGCGGCTAGGTGGCACAGTGAGTAGAGTGCTGGCCCTGGAGTCAGGAGGACCTGAGTTCTGATCTGGCCTGAGACACTTACCACACACAAACAAAAAAAAAAAAACTAGCCGTGTGACCTTGGGCAAGTTACTTAAACCCAATTGCCTTCCAAAAATCAAGAGAGAGAGAGACAGAGAGAGAGACAGAGACAGAGAGACAGAGACAGAGAGACAGAGAGAGACAGAGAGAGAGAGAGAGAGAGAGAGAGAGAGAGATCAGAGGGTTTGGTATATAATATTCCAGAGGGCAAAGGAATTAGAATTACAACCAAGAATCATCTACCCAGCAAAACTGAGTATAATCCATGAGGTGGAAAATGAACATTAAATGAGATAAAGAATTTTCAAGCATTCTTGAGAAAAGACCAGAACTAAATAAAAATTTGACTTTCAAATACAAGACTCAAGAGAATACAATACAAGAGAAGAATTAAAAAGGTAAACAAGAAAGAGAAATCATAAGGCACTTATTAAAGTTAAACTGTTTACATTCCTACATTGAAAGATGATATTTGTGACTCATAAGACTTCTCATTATTAGAGTAGTTAGAAAGAGTATACATAGACAAAGGGCATAGATGTAAGTTGAATAAGAAGTGATGAAATCTAAAAAATAAAATTAAGGAGTGAGAGAGGAATGTACTGGATAAGGGGTGAGAAAGGAATGTACAGGGATAAAGAGAAAAGGAGTTAAAATTGAGTAAATTAGCTCATGTAAAAGAAGCAACAAAAAGCTTTTACAATGGAGGGGAAGAGTGGGAAGTGAGAGGGAATGTGTGAACCTTACTGTCATCAGAATTTGCTCAAAGAGGGAACAACATATACACTTAATTGGGTATAGAAGTCTATACATAGAAATCCCTACAGGAAAATGGCAGGGGAGGAAGGGGATAAGAGAAGTGACAGGGGGCAATAGAAGACAGGGCAGATTGGGGGAGGAGCAAAACACTTCTGAGGAGGGACAGAATGAAAAGAGAAAAATAATACAATAAACAAGAATGGGATAGGATAGAGGGGGAAACAGTCTTTCACAATGTGACCATTGTGCAAGGGTTTGGATGACTACACATGTATAACCCATATCAAATTGCTTGCCTCATCAATCATGGAGGTGAAGAGGGAGGAAGGAAGAGAATTTGGAACTAAAAGTTTTAAAAATTAATATTAAAATAGTTTTTAAATGTAACTAGGGAAAAATAAAATACTGAATTAAAAAAAAAATGATGAGCAGAATGCTCTCAGAAATACCTGGAAAGATTTAAATGAGCTGAGGCAAAGTAAAATGTATTGTGTACAATGTGACAGCAATATTGTAAGATGTTTAGGTATGAATTACTTAGTTATTCTCAGCAATACTGTGATCCAAGACAACTTTGAAGGATATATGATGAAAAATCCTATCCATCCCCAGAAAAAGAACTGATGGTGTCTGAGTACAGACTGAAGTATACTTTTTTCAAAACTTTATTTTTCTTGAGGTTTCTTTTTTAATCTATGTTTTCTTTCACAACATGACTAATATGGAAATATGTGCATTAATATATACACACGTATAACCTATTTCAAATTGCTTTCCCTCTCAACAAGTAGAGTGGGGAGGGAGGAAGGGAGAGAGAGAAAATGAAACTCAAAGTTTTAAAAACAAATGTTAAATAATTGTTTTTTCATGTGATTAGGAAAAATAATAAATAAGAATTATTTGGCTACCTGAAAGCTTTGATCAAAAAAAAAAAGAGCCTACACATCATATTTCAAGAATTATCAAGAAAACCACAGGACAAAATAGAAATTGAAAGAATTCACTGATCATTTCATGAAATAGATCCCTAAATGGAAAATTTCAAGATATTATGGCCAGATTCTTGAGCTCCTAGGTCAAGGAGAAAATATTACAAGCAACCAAAAAGAAACCATTTAAATATCACAGAGCTACAGTCAGGACAACACAGTATTTAGCAGCTTCTACATTAAAGGATCAGAGAGCTTATAATATGATATTACAGAGGGAAAAAAAGCTAGAATTACAACCTAGAATTACTTACCCAGAAAAACTGAGTAAATCCTTCAGGGAGGAAAATAGATATTCAATTAAATAGAGGTGTTTAAGCACTGATGTGCTGAATAGAAATTTGAATAGTATAGAATACAATACAATACAATATGGGATGGGATGGGATGGGATGGGATAGGATAGAAAATCTGACTTCCAAATACAAGATGCAAGAGCAGCATAAAAAGGTAAACAGGAAAAAGAAATCAGAAGGGATTTTATAAAATCAAGCTGTTTACATTAGTACCTGATAAAATGATACTTGTAACTCCTAAAACTTTCTCATTCTTAGGTTAGTTAGAAGGAGTATACATAGCCAGAGGTCATAGGTATAAGTTGAATATGATGTGATGACTATCTTTAGAAATCAAAATTAACATTGTGCATAGTAGGCTCTCAGCTTTTCTCCCAAGCTCAGTGCCAGGTTCTGCTGCTTAAGTCACATCCCTGAAACAAGATGGTGAAGGTCAACAGATTTGGTTGTATTGGGCACCTGGTGACCTGGGTTGCATTCATATCAGGGTGAGTAGACATTGTGGCCATCAATGACCCCTTCATTGACCTCAAATACATAGTTTATATGTTTCAATATGATTCCACTCATGGCAAATTCAAAGGCACTGTCAAGGCTGAGAATGGGAAGCTGGTGATCAATGGAAAAGCCATTACCATCTTCCAGGAACAGGATCCCACCAATATTAAATGGGGAGATGCTGGAGTCAAGTATGTTGTAGCATCCACTGGAGTCTTTACCACCATGGAAAAGGCTTGGGCTCACTTGAAGGATGGAGCCTAGAGGGTCATCATCTCTGCCCCTTCTGCTGATGCCCCAATGTTCGTGATGGGAGAGAACCATGAGAAATATGAAAATTCCCTTAAGATTGTCAGTAATGCTTCCTGCACTACCAACTGCTTGGCCCCTTGGCCAAGGTCATTCATGAAAACTTTGGCATTGTGGAAGGACTCATGACTACAATCCATGTCATTACTGCTACCCAGATGACAGTAGATGGCCCCTCTGGCAAGCTGTGGGGTGATGGGTGTCGTGCCCAAAACATCATCCTTGCTTCCACTGGTGCTGCTAAGGCTGTAGGCAAGATTATACTTGAGCTGAATGGGATAGCCTTCCATGTTCCTACTCCCAATGTATCTGTTGTGGATCTGATCTGCTGCCTGGAAAAACCTGACAAATATGATGATATCAAGAAAGTGGTGAAGCAAGCATCAGAGGAACCCTTGAAGGGCACCTTGGGCTCCACAGAGGACCAGGCTATATCCTGTGACAACAGCAACACTCACTCTTCTACCTTTGATGCTGGCACTAGTATTGCCCTCAATGACCATTTTGACAGGCTCATTTCTGGTATGACAATGAGTATGGTTATAGCAACTGTGTAGTAGACCTCATGGTCTACATGGCCTCCAAGGAGTAAAGTGGAAAGCCAAAAAGAGGAGATCCACCAATGGGAAGCCCACATTCCTAACCTATGTTCCTATACTAGGGATCCCATGTCCCATTCACATCCTTGTTCTAAAGCACCCCTGTAGTAGGGGGAAGAAGCCTAGAGTCCTGTACTGTGTACCATCAATAAAGTCACCATATTCAGTGCAAAAAAAATTGTACACAGTTAACAGCAACATTGTGGGATGATCAGCTTTGATAATAAGACTTACCTCTTCTCAACAATGCAATGATCTAAAACAATTCCAAAAGACTTGTGATGAAAAATGCTATTCAAAAAATGCTATCCAAAGAAAGAGCTATGGAGTCTGAATGCAGATAAAAGCAGACTATTTTCTTTTTTTTTCTTTCTCATAGCTTTTGCCTTTTTTAAATTTTTTTTCACAACATGACTAATGTAGAAATATGTTTAATATGACTTTACATGTATAGCTTATATCATATTGTTTGCCCTCTTGAGGATGGGGAGGGGAGGGAGAAAGAAAAAAATGTGGAATGCAAAGTCTTATAAAAGTGAATATTGGAAAATAAATAAATAAATAAAAACCAAAAACTAAATTAAAGGGCAACAAAAAGGAAAGGACAGTGTTTTAGATCGGGGAGGACAATAAAGGAAGAAATAGAATGGGACAAATTATCTGACATAAAAGAGGCAAAAAATAGGTTTTATAGTGCAGGGGAAGATGGGGGAGGGCAAGGAGGGGTACAGTGAACCTTATTCTCATCAAAAGTGACTCAAAGAAGAAATAACTTATGCACTGTCGGGTATAGAAATATATCTTACCATACAGGAAAGTAGGAAGGGAAGGGAATAAGGGATGAGGGAGATAATAGAAGAGAGAGTGGATTAGGGAAGATAAAAGTCAGAAGGAAAACACTTTTGAGAATGGACAGGGTGAAAGGGGAGAGTAGGATAAACATGGGAGATAAAGGATGGAGGAAAGACATAGTGATCATAACTGTAAAAAAAATGACAAGTTTCTCTGAGAAAGGCCTCATTTCTCAAATACATAAGAGAACTGAGTCAAATTTATAGAAATAAGAGCAAAGAATGCAAAAGGCAGTTTTATCAAGAATTAATGTGAGCTATCTATAGTAATGAAAAAAATGCAGAGATTCTTTCTATCTCCTCCCTTCCCACCATTTCCTTCTTCACTTTTAATCTTAGCTGCATTGGTTTTGCTTATGCACAAACTTTTTAATTGGATGTAATCAAAATTTTCCATTTGACCTCCTGGGAACCCCTCAATCTCTTGTTTGATCATGACTCTTCACCTATCCATAATTCTGATAGGTGATTTCTCCCATACTTACCTAATTTATGACACCCTTTATATCCAAATTACATACCAATCAGGAACTTGTCTTGGTATACAACACAAGATATTTGTCTATACTCAATTTCTACCAAACTGCTTTCCCATTTTCCCAACAACTTTTATCAAATAAAAGTTCTTGCCTGAATTGCTGGGATCTTTGGATTTATCATATTCTATCTATTGGATCTATTATATTCTAAGCCACTGGCATAATTGACTTCTGTGCACAGCACCTAATCTTTTCCACCCATCAATCTCTTTATTTCTTACTCAGTACTTAATTATTTTGATAATTATGATTTTGCAACATAGTTTAAGATCTGGTATAGCTAGGTCCTCTTCATCCCTCCCTTTTTTCATTACTGTCCTTGATATTATTGATTCTTTTTCTCCTCCAAATGCATTTGTTATTTTTTTCTAGAATTTCTTTGGTAGTTGTAATGAGAATGGGAATTTGAAAATCTTTCCTGCCCCTTAATAGACCTAGGGGGGAGTTTGAAGACCTCCCCTGCTTTGAAAGTAAACTCTGCCCCCAATAGGTGGAATGTGATCACATGGAGCCTGTGATGGAGGGAATTTGCTAAAGGGTGGAGCAGAGCCCACAGGAAGCTTCCCTGCTGTGAAGATAAACTCTGCCCCCTAATAGCCTGAATGTAGTCACATGGAGCCTGTGGTGGGAGGAGTTTGCTGAAGGGAAGCAGAGCCCACAGGAAGCTAGTCAGAGCTAGCCAGATGGTGGGGGAGAGAGAGGACACTCAGGCAAGGAGATAGAGAGGTTTGTGGGTAAATATTGATCTTTTATTGGTTTGTGGGAAGGCTGAAAGATGCTGTGCCTTTCATCATTATTATGGCTTCTGAATATCTTTGGTACTATGACGGAATTGGCTTACTGGTTTTGGGATTCGGTTTTCTGGTGTCTAAATAAATGCTTCAGTTCTCTCTTCTATCTGGAGAGTTTGTTATATTTTGTGACCGAACATCATGCAATACTTATAGTCATGGTCTATATCATGATTGTGGGTGCTACAAATATTGCATTGGTGCTACAGTAGTTTGGTATAGTACTGAATAAGTGAATTAATGTAGGTAGTATTGTTATTTTATTATATCGTCTTGACCTACTCATGAATAATTAATATTTATTTGTATATAATTGGGTGAAATAGAAATTAACAATTGCCTTTATTTCTTCTGTATTGGTTCTGAATACATTTCTTCATGTTTTATGCTAATAATCTGGTTTTCTTCTTTTTAACCTTGTTAGCTAATTGTTTTTCCTATTTTATTGTTAAAGAATCAACTACTTGTTCTAGTTAATAATTAAATGAAATTCCTTTTTGCTTGCAATTTTCTCTTCTTTGATTTTAGGGAGTTCTATTTTGGTGTTTAATCAGGGACTTTTGATTTGTTTCTTTTCTGGATTTTTTTAGTTTCTTGCCCATTTTATTGATCTGTTCTTTTTCTTTTTTATTAATGAGAATATTTAGAGATATAAATTTTCCCTAAGTACTGCTTTGGCTACATCCCCAAAAAGTTAGTTGTTGTCTCATAGTTATTATTATCTTTAATTAAATTACTGTTTCTATTATTTGCCCTTTTAATTAGTCATTCTTTAAGATGAAGTTGGAGGGGGTAGATTTAGTTCAGAGAGAGATAAATTGAAGTTGTCCACTATTATGGTTTTACTGACTATTTCTCCAGGCACTATGACTATATGAATATATATATATTTAGTATTTATATTAATTCATTGTCTGATACCTTTCAGCAAAATGTCATTTCCTCATTTATTTCTTTTTTTGCAATTTCTTTGTCTGAAATCATGATTGCTACCCCTGCTGGGAAGGACATCTTGGGTACAGGCAGGTCACTGAAACACTAGCACAATGACAGGAAGCTAAGCTGGAGGTGCAGAGGGTGCTAATATGACTGCTAGGCACCTAAAGTTAGATCACTAAACTTGGAATCCCGAAGACCTGAGTTTATGTCTGGTCTCAAACCTTAATAGTTGTATGACCCAGGGAACTTAACATCTCTCAGACACAGTTTCCTATCTGTAAAATGGGGATAATAATAGCAGCTAATTCAAAGAGCTTTGTGAAGATCCAATGAAATAATATATGTATAGTTCTTTGAAAATCTTAAAATGCTACATAAATGTTATCTAGGGATCTTCATTTGACCTCACACACAGTCAAAAGTCATAGTGTACTGAGGTTACAGGATGGGGATGTTGGTGTGACTTAAGTTCTATATGGGGCCCTTTGGATGTGTGGTTTCAGGGTAACCACCCTTAAGCTTATAGAAAGACATTGTGTCTCTATGAAGTAAGAGCTTAATTAGTTATCTGCCATATCTGCATTGCCCCAGTAGAAATGTGGAAACATGTGTGGAAATGTTTGTAACACACTGACCTTCATGTAGCCCTTTGTGTGGTTCTAAGGCAACTACCTTTATGGTTATAGAAAGTCAGTGTTTTGTATCAATTATTCAGCAAGGGAGTTTAATTTGCTAGGCACACTTATCTGAATTACCCCATTAGGTGACACTCCATTTGAGTCAGGTCTTGAAAGAAAGCTCCTTTCTCCAGATGATAGCACTTTCCTAAGAGCCTCCAACATCCCTACCAGAGGGCACTCAGGCCACCAGAGGGTACTCAGCCTGCAAATAGCAAATACAGGTCTTCCCATCTGCCACCCCACCATGGTTGATGGGGAGCTGAGTTGCAACAGTATCTTTAATCAACTGTCCATATTTGAATTTAATCAGTCACAAGGGTTCTTTACTTTTTTACATCTTGGACATTTTTGGCAAAGTACAGGAGTCTATGGTGGAGCCTATGGACTTCTTTAAATAGTATTTGTTGCTTACATTCATAATTGATAGGAATGCCAAATTTCAGATATAAGTTAATGAAAATAACTCACTTTATTGTAGTTTTATGCATATCCAAGTTCATGGAGCCCCTGTAGTCTATCCCTAGACCCTAAGTTAAGAACCCTTGATCTACACAATACAATGGAGTATTGCTCAAAATATTAAAACATGAAATCCACTGTCTCTCTTAATCAGAACCCCCCACTCCACAGGGGGTTCTACTCTTTCAAGTCAAATTCCATTACTTTCATAGATTCCAAGATTTAATATGCAGTGATGACAGTTTGTTCTACTTACAATGAAGTGAAAAAGAAATTAGATTGAATACTGTATATGGAGATTTTCCTCTCCAACCTCATTCCCTGGATGTCCTCTCATTTCCCTTCCTAGATCTTTGGGTTGGGGTGGGAGGGGAGACAGCGGGACTAAAATATACATGTCTGTAGCTTGTGAGGAAAGAATAGGGGAGGTACTTTGACACCAATAGAGGATCATGCACCAAAAGGGAATGTAAGGAAGGCAATGAGGGACTTCTAGCCACCTTAGGCTTGTGGACTAAAAGAGCAATCTGCTTCCCCAGATCACTAGCTGAACAAGATTCACAGCTGCTTTCCACCTCACCAACTTAGTTCTGTCTCCTCCCAACTTCCCCCAGGGGTAATGATAATAAGAAAGCAACTAGCATAAAGGTTTCAGAAGATCCTAGCAAATCCCTTCTCTCCACTCACTGGTGAACTCTTGTTTAAACAGAACAAAAGTCACCAGACAGGCTAAAGGGTAGACAAGTTTCATTTATGTCTCAATGTCCCTTTTTCATTTTCCTTGTTCTGCTTTCTTGTAATTCAGACCCCTAGAAGAGGCAGGCAAATACCATGGTACCCCAACTTCTGGCCAGGACAAGTAGAAGTGTCCTTGCCTCTCAAGCTCTATGACAAAAGCAGCTGTGGCTGTTGTGTCTCCTTGCCACTGCTATGTATTACTACTGTCTTATACTCAGGAAGGTATAAGGGAGTCAAGGACACCTCAACCAGAAGTTGGGGCACCATAATAGTGAGGCGACTCAAAGCCAGCAGACCTGGGGGTGTTTTATTCTCCGGCACCAACAAGGAAACTTCGGGTAGCAGATGGAACCACAGGGAAAGCCAGTATAGCTTTGAGAAGAAACAATGCAGAGTCTCTAAGACTGTCGGCTATTTTACATGGGGAATTCAGTTGTGCTGGTGAGCTACAGATTTCCCAATTAGTTGATGAGTCTGAATTAATGAGTAGAAGCTCATCACTGTCTTTTCCAGATTTCCCTACTATTTTAGTTGTAATCCTGAGGGAGGGAATACTTACTCATCAACCCATTTCTTTTCTTTTTTTTCTCATTATTTTTTTTACATTTTAAGTTCCAAACTATCTCCTGCCCTCCCTCCACACTCCACCCTAGAAAAGAACACCATTTGACAAAAAATTTTAAATATATGTAAAACCATATTCTGTGCAGCATCTTCTTTCATAGGTTCTATAGCTGATTTGAGTATTTATAATACTCAGAATGACTTCATTGTTCACAATTATTCTTTGAACAATATTGCTGTTACTGTATACATTCTCTTGGTTCTGCTCACTTCACTTTTTATTATTTCATACCAGTCTTTCCCTTTTTGTTCTACAAATCAACTAGCTTATCATTTCTTAGAGTGCAGTAGCTATTCCATCACAATCATATCACCACAATTTAGACACTCCCCAATTGATAGTATCCCCTCAATTTCCAGTACTTTGCCACCACAAAAAGAGCTGCTATAAATATTTTAGGACATATAGGTTCATTTCTTTTTTTTCCCCAATCACCTTGGGAAATAAACCTAATAGCGATATTGCTGGGTCAAAGGGTATACACAATTGTATAACCCTTTGGGCTTAATTTCCCATTGTTCTCCAAAATGGTTGGATCAGTTCACAGTTCCACAGTGTGTTAATGTCCCAATTTTTCCACACCCCCTCCAATATTTGTCATTTTCCCCTTCTATCATTTTAGCCAATCTGATGGTTGTGAGATGATATCACCAAGTTATTCCAATCTGCATTTCTCTAACCAATAATAATTTAGAGCATTTTTTCAAAACCCATTTCTTTTCAAATCCACCAGAGGGCACTTAGTTAAAAATTTTCTGGCCTGAAGATCTTGGAAGGTGAATGTGATCGGGCTAGGAGATGGGTAAAAAACACATAATTCCACTTTCCTAAAATACTTTGTTTTTAAACGTCTTCAACTCAGTGTGACCAAAAAAGTACTCACATTTCCCCCTAAGCCATTCGCCCCTGCTGGTTTCCCTATTACTATAGAGGGCAATACAATCCTACCCATCCCTCAGATTTATAAACTAGGAATTATCCTAGACTCCTATCTTTCAGTACCCATATCTAATCTGTTCTCAAGGTCTATCAATTTTACCTGTAAAATAATAGTTCTCAAATATGGTCCCTTCACTCATCTGAAACTGCCAGGAGAAGGTCTTTGTCATTTCACACCTAGACTATGGCACTAGCTTGCCTCAAGTCTCTCCCTCCTCTAGTCCATCCTCCATTCAGTCACCAAAGTAATTTTCCTAAAATAGATGTCTGACCATGTCACTTGTCTATTCAACAAACTCCAGTGGCTCCCTATTGCCACCAGGAGAAAATATAAAATGCTCAGTTTGGCATTCAAAGCACTTCATAACCTAAGCCCCTTCTACCTTTTCAAGTTAAGGTCTTTAATAGTTCTTAGTATTGAGTGGGACAGTGTAAACTTCTCAGGTAGTATTCTAAAGTCTAGACAGATTTGTACCAAAGACTTAGCAGCCTGGGCTAGCAGCCTGGGACCCTTGCCCATAACTTCTAGTTTACATCATTCATTTCTGCAAGATTTTGAGTTACAAATTTTCTCCCCATTTTTCCCCTACCCACCACCCCAAAATATCCCCTCCTCCAATCTGCTTTCTCCCATATGCTCTCCCATACCCCCTCTGACTTTCCAGTAGGGCACAATGGATCTCTATGTCTGTCTGTGCCTGTATGTCTTATTTCCCAGTTACATGTAAAATAACATTAACAATAGTATATATATATTTTAAAACATTTAATTTTAAAACTTTTAATTCCAGATTCATTCCCTTCCTCCCTTGTCACCCACCCTTACTAAGATGATAAGCAATTCAGTATAGGTTGCACATGTGTAGCTATGCAAAATATTTCCATAGTGGATATATTGCAAAAGACTGACTATATTTCTCTCCCTCCTATCCCACCTCCCACTTGTTCTATTCTCTGCTTTAATCCTGTCCCTTTTCAAAAGTGGGTGCTTCCAACTTCCCTCCCCCCAGCCAAACCTCCCTTCCATCATCCCCCCTCTCATCCCCTTCCCCCTATTCTCCTGTAGAGTGAGATACCCTATTTAGTGTGTATGTCATTCCCTCCCTAAGCCAAATTCAATGAGAATAAGGTTGACCCATTCCCTTTTGCCTTCCTATTCTTCCCCTCCATTGTAACCATTTTCCCTTGCCTCTTCCATATGAGATAGTTTACCCCATTATGTCTCTCCCCATCTCCTCTCATTATATTCCTCTCTCGCCTCTTAGTATCACCTTTTAAGTATCATTCCTTCCTATTTTATTGGTCCTGTGCCCTCTATCTATGTATATCCGTACACATATACACACACTCACATATGTATTCATACGCCCATATACCTTCTTATATAGACATGTGTGTGTATACACACATACATTTCTATTCCCTTCAACTATTCTCATACTGAGAAAAGTTTCATAAGTTACAATTATCATTTTTTCCATGTAGGAATGTAAATAGTTCAATTTTGATAAGTTTCTTATGATTTCTTTTCCTTGTTTACCTTCTCATGCTTCTCTTGCTTCTTGTATCTGAATGTCAGTTTTTCTATTCGACTCTGGTTTTTTTCATCAAGAATGCTTGAAAGTCTTCTATTCCACTGAATTACCATATTTTCCCCTGAAACATGATACTCAGTTTTGCTGGGTAGGTGATTCTTGGTTTTAATCCCAGCTCCTTTGCCCTCCAGAATATTATATTCCAAGCCCTTCAATTCCTTGGTGTGGAAGCTGCCAGATCCTGTGTTGTCCTGATTGTGTTTCCACAATATTCAAATTGTTACTTACTGGCAGCTTGTAATATTTTCTCCTTGATCTTGGAATTCTGGAATAATGGCTATAATATTCCTGGGAGTTTTCTTTTTGGGATATTTTTCAGGAGGTGATCAGTGGGTTCTTTCAACCTTTATTTTGCCCTCTGGTTCTAAAACATCAGGGCAATTTTCCTTGAGAATTTCTTGAAGAATGATTTCTAGGTTCTTTTTTGATCATGGCTTTCAGGTAGTCCAATAATTTTAAAATTATCTCTCCTGGATCTATTTTCCAGGTCAGTGGTTTTCCCAATGAGATATTTCACATTGCCTTCTGTTTTTTTATTTGTTTGGATCTGTTTAATAGTATCTTGATTTCTCATAAAGTCACTAGCTTCCATTTGCTCCAATCTAATTCTGAAGGAATGATTCTCTTCAGTGAGCATTTGAGATTCTTTTTCCATCTGGCAAATTTGGCTTTTTAAGGCATTCTTCTCCTCATTGCCTTTTTGAGCCTCTTTTGCCATCTGAGTTAGTCTATTTTTTAAGGCATTATTTTCTTCAGTCAGGTTGTTGGCTCTCGTTTCATAATTTTCTTGCATCATTCTCATTTCTCTTCCCAATTTTTCCTCCACTTCTCTTATTTGATTTTCAAAATCCTTCTTAAGCTCCTCTATGGCCTGTAGCCAGATCATATTTTTCTTGGAAGCTTTTGGTGTAGGAGTTTTGACTTCACTGTCTTCCTCCTGTTCTATGCTATGATCCTTTTTGTCCCCGAAATAGGAGTGTAAAGTTGACTTGTTCTGTTTACTTTGCTTCCCTAGTTTGCTCATGTTGCCACTCAATTACTTGACTTTTGGGCTTTTTGCCACAGTAGGACTCTGCTACCAGAAAGGGGAGCTTCATACCAAACACTGGGGTTTTCTCAGCTGCTGAAGGTATTAGTTGGGTGCCCTTTCTGAGGCCTCCACACACGCTAGCAAGCTGGTCACACACCCCAGGACCTCCACCCTAGACCGCAATCCAGATACAAGCAAGTTAAAGCAAGAGCAATTACCCTTCAGACTGGTTGCTTGGCCCTCTACAAACTGCAGACCAGGAGCTGAAGCTGCCACGTGGCAGTGGCTATACGGCCGAGGCTCCTCACCAGCTTCTTGCCCCCAGGGGCCGAGGCCAACCACACTCCCAACTACTAGATCCCAAAGTCCACACTGCACTGACCTCTCACTCTGTCCTTAGCATCTATGCATTGATAATTCTGGAAACCACCACAGCTGCTGATGATCTGAAGTCCTTCCAGCCGGCAGGCTGGTCAGGCCCACCCTGGGGCTAAAACCTCAGTCTCCTGCAGAGCTAGGTTGGCTCCTAGAGCGCTGCACTGGCTGCTTGCTGCCAGCCCACTGGGCTGTCCTCAGTGGGAGGTTAGCTTCTCTGTGTCATTTTGTGGGTTCTGTAGCTCCAAAGTTTCTTCAGAGCCACCTTTTACATGAATTGGAGGAGGTGAGAGCCACAGAAGTCCTGTTTCTACTCTGCCATCTTGACTCCGCCCAACCACTTAACTTCTGTTTGCCTCAGTTTCCACATCTGAAATTGATATAATAAAAGCTTCCACCTCCCAGGCTTGTGAAAATCAATTGGGATAATAATTGTAAAGCACTGAGTGTAGTACTTGGCACATAGTAAATAGTATAAAATGTTACTGGTGACGATGGCAAAATATTTCAGAATGTAAAATACAGAAGCCACAGAAAATTTTAACATCCTTGGCATTTTCTACTCTTGCTTAGCAAACTTCTCTCTCTTAATAGACACCCCTCCCACCAGAAATTTATAAAAGTGTATATTTGTGCTTTGCACAACTGGAACAGTGCTCAGAACAATCTGACTCTGTGTTCCCTTGTTAACAAGTAAAATCTCCCTAGGCTTATGGTTCTTTGACCCTTCTCATTGAGGCACCCTGTTCTTCCTCTCCTGCTCCCTCCTATAATATTGCAATATAAAATACTAGAGTGGCAAGGTTTCATCTTCTTTCTCTTACTCCATATATCTCTGAATCCCATGGGAATGGCCTCTCACCCAGCTTTGTAGGACCAAGGGTGCATCTTGATCAGGTCCTTTGAAATTCAGGGTAAAATCTGAATTTTGTTTCCTCACATTGACTGTTTTATTAAACTTAGTCCTGAATAAGCTCTGGGAAAGATCTCATGGGCATGTTCTCACATAAGTTATGTGGACACTTACTCTCATTCTCTGGGCTATATTAATCATTTGAATCTGCCCTCATACAGCAACCACAGAGTTATACTCATATTCATTCTGTGTGTTTAGAAAGTAACCCCAGTGTGTGGGAAGGTGGGAGGGAAGGGAGAAATACATTCCTTCCACTTGCCACTTTAGCTTTCAAGCCCACACCAGTGTATTTCCATTTATGCAAATCACCGTCTTACAATGATTATGTTTTTAGATCTTAAACATAAACATTTGTTTAACAATAAGGCCAAATAAATTGTAATAATGACATCACAAGTACTCATACATTAAAATAAATGCAGGAATAATTGATACATGACAATCTACACATAAACCTGAGTCACACTTTCCCATCGATGTCCTCGGTACTGGTAGGGGAGAATGGGCACACTTACAGATACCTGACAGGGAAACAGATGAGTGAAGGAAATCCCGGTGCTAGGAGACAACTCAAATTCTGCACTGCAGGCTAATTCTTCACTCACCATGATTCTGCAGTGTACAATTAGATGGCAGCATCTCTTCCTGTACAATACAAAACCTGTCTCTAGCCCTTTTCTGCTTTTCCCATTCAAAGAGACGGTGTGATAGTAATGGCAATTAAAGATTCCCCTGTATCGGCTTGGTTTT
>NW_027185588.1:3921365-3922558 GCF_028583685.1 Petaurus breviceps papuanus | reverse complement strand
TGGTATTTTGAACCTGGGAAGTTGCCTTTGCTTGGTATTATATTACAGACGGCAGCAGAGAGCAACAGACCCTTCTGAAGAAAGTAAAGAGCTGACAGGGTTTATTTGCCTTGGTTAGGATTTTGCACTATGTAATTATATCACTACATCTCTTTCTCTTCAAGCAAAGCAAATTCAAAGCCTGTCTTTGCTCTTTCCCCTTTTCCTACTCTAAGGAGAGAGGGCAGAAGAGCAAGAGGACCTTCTGAGTGTTGTCACCTCTCTCAAACATTAGGTGACACTGAAGGACAATAGATGTGGCCACCACCCCCATTGAGGAATGCACTTTGAGGGCAGAGAGTATAGTAAGTATTTAAGTAGTGGAAGCAAAAAGGCAGAAGTGTAAAAGTTAACATAGACATGTGTCAAGTCCTGGAGACCCTGCCTTGACTGTTTCCCAAGCAATCTTCAGGTAGATGCAGCACCTAACATTGGAGGATAAAGGCAATCAAAGGAAGAGTAGCCATTGCTCCTGTGACAGAGTAAGACCCTCATCTTACGCTGGCTGCTACGAGATTGGGACAAAGGATTGCACCATTGTAGAGCTTGTCACAGTGACTAGCACACAATACGTGCTTAATAAATACTTAATGATTAACTGGTTGAAAGAAAAGAGAAAGGCTTGGGAAGTCCATCTTGTAAATTCAATTCTCATTAAGGCCAATCTTGCATCATATCTCTCTGTATCCTTATCAGCTAAGTAAATTCTCAGGTTTTCAGGAGGGGGGTGGAGGATGGCTTACTTAGACTCTAGTCTTCATTCAGTCAATAAACATTTATTTGATGCCTGTCATATACTAGTCACTGTGCTAAACACTGTAAATACAGAGAAAAGTAAAAGGTAGTCCCTGTTCTCAAGGAGTTCACAATCTAATAGAGGACATAACTTGCAAGTAAGAATAAACAAACCAGGGGATGGCTAGATGACACAGTGAATAGAGAACCAGCCTTGGAATCAGGAGGACCTGAGTTCAAATCCGGCCTCAGACACTTAACACAAAACCAGCTGTGTGACGTTGGGCGAGTCACTTAACCCCAATTGCCCTGCCTTCCCCCCTCCAAGAAGAAAAAAAAAAGAATGAACAAACCAGATATATACAAGATAAATTGGAGGGGGGAGCTAAATTGGAGATAATCTGAGGGAGATGGAACTA
>NW_027185588.1:3920819-3921355 GCF_028583685.1 Petaurus breviceps papuanus | reverse complement strand
GGTGTTCTGTGTGAGGAACAGCAAGGAAGCCAGTGTCACTCCATGACAGAATATATAGGGGGGAGTAAGGTGTCAAAAGATTGAAAGAGTGGAGGTGTGGGGGAACAACTTATGAGAGAAAGGCTTTGTAATCACTACACCTTACCAGGAAGAACTAATGTGACTATCAGGGAGCTACTTTGGTAGCAGAGAATGATGCCCAGAATTAATCACAGGATGAGTGGAACAATATTCCTGGTAGAAAGCAGAGATGCAATGCTCATTAGAGAGCAGCAGAGAGCAGTGTAATAATATCACCAGAGGACATCAGCAGTTCTGCAGATTCAGAAGTGTGAGTTACATCCTAGCCATGTAACCTTGGGCAAGTTACTTAACCCCAATTGCCCTCCAAAAAGGCAAAAAAAAAAAAAAAAGAATCAGCCACATTTTTTTCTCTGACCATGTGTCTCCCATATGTGTGCCATCCATTCATATTCCCTGGTTACATGGTGTAAGGGTTATGGGATTTAAAGATCTCCCATGCCCCATGGACGTGC
>NW_027185588.1:3905435-3920809 GCF_028583685.1 Petaurus breviceps papuanus | reverse complement strand
ACCTTGTTTGTTAGATTTGTTTCCACAGGCTTGGTACCCTCCATCTGTAGATGCCTGATAGCTTAAGCTGGATGTCACCCCCTGTCTGCAACTGTGATGTGTCACCCTTGGACGTGGCATCAAGCATATTAAGAACTGACCTCTCAAATGGGACCCCTAAGGACAGGGACAGCTCTACATCCGATTTCAGCAGCAAGTAGCCATAGAAGAAGAGATCTTCACCCCTTACCACAAGATTTTGGGGCCCCATTTGTTTGGGGTGGGGGGAATGATGGGGAGCTTGTGCTCAAGCCCCACCCTAAAATATGGTTTTTTGTGTTTATTGTGTGCTATTCTTGTTATATTGTTGTGAAATTTTGTTGACACCAGTTATTCCTACTATATTTTTGCCAAGTAAGGGACATGAAAGATCTTGGGGCCGAATGTAAGGGTTATGGGATTTAAAGATCTCCCATGCCCCATGGACGTGCTGACATAGCAGAGCAAGAGAAAGTGAAAAGCCGAGCTAACGGTCCTGCGGTTGGCAGTTGGTGGCGGTTGCCTGTTTTTTTTTTTTTTTGAGTTAGGACTCCGGCTGAGCACTGCCAGAGGCCAGAGCTGCTGGGAGCGCGCTGGGTGGTTGGTGTGAGTGGGGAGAGGAGGACCTTTGCCTGAGGTAGCCTGTTCTGTTTTAAAGGCTTGAAAATGTGGGTGCTTTCTACTTTATCTACCTGTGCCAATGTCATAACTACTCTGATGGCTTTCACTTTCTGGTTTTGGGACTCAGTCTTTTGGTATCTTAATAAATTTTCTAGTTTATTTCCCCAAATGGCAAACCTGGCGTATTTTGTGATGGATAATTATATCAGCATATTTGTAATCTCTATAGGCATTGTGAATATGGCATTGCTGATACACATGGGTTCCTGGCTTGTGTTTCTTCATGCATACTCTCTTGCTATCAATTTTCCTTATATGTGCATTCTCTATGCTGGTTCCTGATAATAGAAGATCCCTGCAGGTGTCTCCTTCACACTGATCATGTGGAAATAGTGGCAAGCTATACCACATATGTTCATAGGGGGAAATTTTTTCTTGTCACTTTAATTTCTATACTGTTTAATTAAATATTTTTTGTTTGAACTAATGTATCCTCATGGAGACTAGCTTTTAAAATAAGTATTTTAGAGGAGGCTTGTGAGTTTTGGTTTTGAGTGAATACTGGCCACAGACAATTCTAAACATGAGAAAGTTCTTCTGGAATATACATATGTGAGAAGGGGTACCCAGGGGATATATTTTGTTGTCCAGAACATTTTTTGAATATTTCAATATTGCAGAGATCCACTGAAGATTCATACACATAAGTATATGTATGTATGCATATATCTCTATGTGTATTGTATGCATGAAGGTATGTGTGTATTTCTAAATGTGTGTAACATGCATGTGTGTATATAACCCCAGCCCCAAAGCCAATTGGTTTGGAACTCTCAGTCCCTAGATGGATTGGAGTTGATGAGAGTGGGAAGATGAAGAGTTCTTCCATATCCTTTAGTTCTCTTCAAGCTTTCTCTGAACTGCTGAGTCTCTTTGGACTTCAGATGCTTCTGGCTTCTAGTTGCAAGAGGGAAGATGGGTAAGGCAATTCCATCTTATCTATGTCTTTTTAAAATTGTATTAAGAGGAGGGGCGGCCAGGTAGCATAGCGAGTAAGAGCACTGGCTCCAGTGTTGAGAAGACCTGGAGATGGAATCCCGGGCTCAGACACTTAGCACCCACCCAGAAACACCTGGCTGTTAACCTTGAGCAAGTTACTTAATCCCAATTGCTTAGGGGCGGCCAGGTGGCTCAGCAAGTAAGAGCACCGGCTCCAGTGTTGGGATGACCTGGATCAAATCCGGCCTCAGATACTCAGCACCACACCCAGAAATAACTGGCAGTGTAACCTTGAGCAAGTTACTTAACCCCGATTGCTTTAAAAAAAAAAAAGAAAAGAGAATTTTCCACTATGACTTTTCCAGGCAGATAAGTTTTTCAGCTAAAAATTTTTATGGTTGTGAGCTTGAGTACTATTATCTATTGAATTGCTGTATACATTGTGATTAGTACCCAAATCAAAATGAATACCAAGTCAATATACTTGTTGGAATGTTGGTGCCAAATGATGGACTTTGATATCCACAAGGGGCTCTCAGGGACAGTTGTACCTAATGTGGGGGGAGGGGAGGGGAAGAAGGGACAAAAAAATCAAGAGTGCTCTTCAAGATACTGTGGGAAATTTGGAGAGATGTGAAGTACTTTCCTGTTTGCCTGAGTATATAAGAGACTACATTGTCTGCATTTTGTAAATGGTTTGGAACAATGGCATATTTTATCATGTCTTCAGAGAGAAAATTTAAGTAGAATGTATTAACTTAATACATTCTACTTAATTAAATAACTACTTAATTAAAAATTAAGTAGAATGCATAAACCAAAACTATTCATTGGACCACTACTCCAAACAAAGTCAAAGAAATAGAAATAAAGTTTAGGCCAATCAGTCAACAAACACTGATAAAGTGCTTAGTACATGCCAGGTTCTGGAAAAAACAAAGAAAACCAACCAAGTGGCCTTTGCCTTTAAGCTTGAATTCTAATGGAGGAGACAACATGCAAATACAACAAGGTTGTAAGTCTAAGTATTTGGGGAAATGGTGGTACCATTGACAATAATAAGAAAGTTGGAAAAAGAAGGGGAAAGTTTACAGGAAGAGATCCAGTTCTGTTTTGTGCATGTTGAATTTGAGATACCTACAAGACACATGATTTAAGATGTTCAAAGGGCAGTTACAGATGTGGAACTGGAGCACAAGAAAAATTAGGATTGGATATAGAGATCTAGAAATCATCTACATAAAGGTGACAATTGGACCCATGGGAACTGATGAGACCACTAACTAGAACAGAGAGGAAAAAGAGAAGGTCCAGGACAGAGCCTTGGGGGAAAGCTAAGGTGAGTGGGGATTCCACGAATGAAGATCAAACAAAGGAGAGTGAGAAGAATGGTCAGAGAGGTAAGAGAAGTACCAGGAAATGGTAATGCCATGAAAATCTTGCCTTATGGCAAGATAGAGTAATGTAAAGCATTACTATATATTATCAATAACGCCTAGCAGCAAGAAATAGAAAGAGAAATTCCACTTAAAATAACTATAGATGATTCAAAATACTTGGGAGTCTAACTGCCAAGATAAACCCAGGGAGTATATGAACACAATTACCAAACACTTTTCACACAAATAAAGTCAGATTTAAACAATTGGGAAAATATCGATTGCTCATGGATAGGCTTAGTCATCATAATAAAAATAACAATTCTACCTAAATTAATTTACTTATTAAGTGCTATGCCAATCAAATTGCCAAAAAATGTTATGGACCTGTATTGCCAGTACAATATTTACTGCGCCCATGATCACAATAAAGACTGTGACTATAAATATCACATGACATTGGATCACAAAATATAACAAATTCTCCAGGTAAAGGACAAAACTGAAACACTTATTTAGACAGCAAAAAATGAATCCCAAAGCCAGTAAGCCGATTCCATCATAATAGTAAAGCTATTAACAAGCTATAATAATACTGAGAGCCACAGCATCCTTTAGCTTTCCACAAACCAACACAAGATCAATATTTACTCACAAACCTCTCTATCTCCTTGCCTGAGCCTCCTCTCTCTCCCACCATCTCTCGGGCTCTGGTTCCCAGCTTCCTGTGGGCTCTACTTCCCTTCAGGAAACTCCTCCCACCACAGGCTCCAAGTGACTACATTCAACCTATTAGGGAGCACAGCAGGGAAACTTCCTGTGGGCTCTGCTCCATCTTTTAGCAAATTCCCTCCATCAGAAGCTCCATGTGATTACATTTAGCCTATTAGGGGGCAAAGTTTACTTTCAAAGCAGGGGAGGTCTTCAGATTCCCCCCTACTTCTATTAAGGGGCAGGGAAAATCTTCAAATTCCTATTCCCGTTACAGGACCTAGCCCTGATGTAGAGAAATCAGTCTATGATGGTGCTGATGGCCAATCCATACTATCTACTAGCTCAACTATAGAAGCTGAAAGATTGGCCAGTGATAGGAAAATAATACCCATCAGATAAGGAGCCCTGTACCTGGAGTCAGAATGACCTGGGTTCAAATTTCTCCTCAGGACAAGGTAAAAAAAGAGAGAGAAAGATAAACAGGGGGGGAAATAGCATGGAAGGAAATATATAGCTAATAATCAGAATTGGGAGTGGGAATGGGATGAATGCACCCATAAAAACAGAAGTGGATATAAGAATGGATTAAAAACCAGAATCCAAAAATATATATTGCTTGCAAGAAAGACACTTGAAACACTTTACACATAGTGTAAAAATAAGGGACTGGGGTAAAATCTATTATGCTTCTGCTGAGTTAAAAAACATAAATAGGAGCAGCCAGGTGGCTCAGTGAGTAAGAGTGCTGGCCCCAGTGTTGGGAGACCTGGGATCAGTTCCAGCCTCGGCACCCACACAAAAATAACTGGCTGTGTAACCTTGAGCAAGTTGCTTAACTCCGATTGCTTTTAAAATAAATAAATAAATAAATAAAGATTTAAAAAATAAAGTAGGGGTAGCAATCATAATCTCAGACAAAGCAAAAGCAAAAGCAGATCCAATTAAAGAGTTAAGCAGGGAATCTACATTCTACTAAAAGGTACCATAGAAAATAAAGTAATATTAATACTAAATATATATAATATATTTATGTATGCATGCATGCATGCATGCACCAAAGGTCATAGCATCCAAATTCTTAAAGGAAAATTTAAATGAATTACAGGAGGAAAAAGACAATAAAACTATACTAGTAGAGGACCTCAACTTTCACCTCTCAGAACTAGATAAGTCTAAGCACAAAATAACTAAGAAAAAAGCTAAAGAGAGGAATAGAATTTTACAAATGTTAGATAGAATAGACTTCTGGAAAAAAAACTGAATAGTAATAGAAAGGAATATACCTTTTTCTCAGCTGTACATAGAACCTTCACAAAAATTGACCATGTGTTACAGCATAAAAATCTCACAACCAAATGCAAAAAAGCTGAAATTTTAAATGCATTCTTTTCAATCCATTAGGCCACAAAATTATATTCAATAAAGTGCTTTGGAAACATACATTAAAATTAATTTGAAACTAAATAATCTAATCTAAAAGAATGAGTAGGTAAAAAAAAAGTCATAGAAACAGTCAACAATTTCTATAAAGAAAATAACAAAAATGAGACCAACACATCAAAATGTATGGGATGCAACCAAAGCAGTAATTAGGAGAAATTTTATATGTCTAAGTGCTTGCATCAACAGAATAGAGAAAGAGCAGATCAATAAATTGAAAGTGCAACTAAAAAAGCTAAAAAAAAAAAAAACAAATTTAAAATTTCCAATTAAATACTAGATTGGAAATCCTTAAAATCAAAGGAGAAATTAACAAAATTGAAAGTAATAAAAACCACTGACATAAAATAAAACTGGAAATTGAGGGGTTTTTCTGGAGGGGAGGACCATAAAAGAGATAAACCATTGGTTGATTTGATTTTTTTCATTAAATAAGAATACCAATTTCAAAAAGGAAAGGGGTGAATTCACCACCAATGAACATGAAATTTAAGCAATTATTAGGAGGTATTTTGTCTAACTGTATGCCAATAAATCTGACAATCTAAATAAAATGGATGAATATTTACTAATATTTACTGCCCATATTAACAGAAGAGGAAGCACAACACTAAAATAACCCTATCTTAGAAAAAGAAATTGAGCAAGCAATCAATGAACTAACTCCCTAAGAAAAAGTTCTCCAGGACCAGATGCATTCACAAGTGAATTCTACCAAACATTTAAAGAACAATTAATTCCAATACTATATAAACTATTTGGAAAAATAGGCAAAGAAAGAGTCTGAGCAAATTCCTTTTATGACACAAATATGCTGTTGATCACTAAACCAGAAAGAGCAAAAACAGAGAAAGAAAACTATAGGTTAATCTCCCTAAGGAACATTGATGCCAACATTTTAAATAAAATACTAGTAAGGAGATAAAAACAATATGTCATAAAGATAATACATTATTAGGGGCGGCTAGGTGGCACAGTAAATAGAGCACTGGCCCTGGAGTCAGGAGGCCCTGAGTTCAAATCCGGCCTCAGACACTTAACACAAAAACTAGCTGTGTGAGCTTGGGCAAGTCACTGAACCCCAACTGCCCTCCAAAAAGAAAAAAAAAAGATAATACATTATGATGGGGTGGGATTTATATCAGGAATGCAGGGCTAGTTCAATATTAGAAAAGCATCAGCATAATTAACCATATTAATAACAAAAATGTAAAAAATATTATTTTATCAAGAGATACAAAAAAAGCTTTTGACAAAATACAACATCCATTCCTATTAAAGTCACTAGAAAGCATAAGAATAAATGGAATTTTCCTTAAAATGATAAGTAAGATAGAAGACTCTCCAACAAAAATGAGTGAAGCAAGGATGCCCATTATCATAACTATTATTCAATATTGTTCTACAAGTGCTAACTATAGCAATAAAACAACAAAAAGAAATTATAGGAATTAGAATAGGCAATAGGGAAACAAAAGCATAACTCTTTGTAGAGGATACAATGGTATACTTAGAGAATCAGCTAAAAAATGTGGTTGAAATAATTAACAACTTCAGGGAAGATGACGGGGGCCAGCACAGAGGCCAGACACCAGGGCACCCAGAGGCCCTGACGAGGCCTGATCAACGTGGTGGCAAGTTGACCCACCAACCACAAGGGCCATTTCCAGGCCCATCACTGCAGGGCTGGGACTGGACAGAGCTAGCTACAGAACCCACTAAATGACAGAGAGAAACTAACCTCCTGATGAAGACAGCCTGGCAGACTGGCAGGAAGTGGGCAGCACAGTGCTCTGGGAGCCAAGTCCATAGTTTTAGCCTCAGGGTGGCCTGACCAGCCTCTGTCTGGAGGGACTTCAGATCACCATCAGCTGTGGTGGTTTCCAGAATTATCAACTCATAGATGCTAAGGACAAAGTGAGAGGTCCGTGCAGTGTGGACTCTGGGACCTGGGAATTTCAGGACTGTGGTTGGCCTTTGCCCCTGGGGCAAGAAGAGGCTGAGGCAAGGCAGCCATACAGCTGCCACCATGTGGCTGCCTCAGAGCTCCTGGCCTGCAGATTGTAGGGGGACCAAGTGACCAGTCTGAGGGGTAATCACTCTTGCTTTAACCTGCTTGGGTCTGGATTGTGGTCTAGGGTGGAGGTCCTGGGGTGCATGACCAGTTTGCCAGAGTGTGGGGAGGTTTCAGAGAAGGCACCCAACTAATAGCTCCAGCACCTGAGAAAATCCCAGCAATTGGGACAAAGCTCCCTCCTCTGGTAGCAGAGTTCTACTGTAGCAAAAAAGCTCAGAAGTCAAGTAATTGAGCGGCAACATGAGCAAACGAGGGAAGCAAGGCAAGCACAGTAATCCAACTTTGGACTCCTTTTTTGGAGACAAAAAGGATGAAAGCATGGAACAGAAGTAAGACAGCAAAGCCAGAACTCCTGCAACAGAAGCTTCCAAGAAAAGAATAAGCTGCTTACAGGCCATAGAGAAGCTTAAGAAGGATTTTGAAAACCAGAGAAATGGAGGAAAAATTGGGAAGAGAAATGAGAATGATGCAAGAAAATTATAAAATGAGAGTCAATAACCTGACTGAGGAAAATAACACATTAAAAAATAGACTAACTCGGGGCAGGTAGGTGGTGCAGTGAACAGAGCACTGGCCCTGGAGTCAGGAGGACCTGAGTTCAAATCTAGCCTCAGACATTTAACACAAAAAGTGTGTGACCCTGGACAAGTCACTTAATCCCAATTGCCTTCCAAAAAGCAAAAAAAAAAAAATAGACTAACTCAGATGGCAAAAGAGGCTCAAAAAGGCAATGAGGAGAAGAATGCCTTAAAAAGCTGAATTTGCCAGATGAAAAAACAATCTCAAAATTTCACTGAAGAGAATCTTTGCTTCAGAATTAGATTGGAGCAAATGGAAGCTAGTGACTTTATGAGAAATCAAAATATTATTAAACAGATCCAAAGAAATGAAAAAATAGAAGGCAATGTGAAATACCTCATTGAAAAAAAAACACTGACCTGGAAAATAGATCCAGGAGAGATAATTTTAAAATTATTGCACTACCTGAAAGCCATGATCAACAAAAGAACCTAGAAATCATCCTTCAAGAAATTCTCAAGGAAAATTGGCCTGATGTTTTAGAACCAGAGGGCAAAATAGAGGTTGAAAGAGTCCACCAATCACCTCCTGAAAAAGATCCCAAAAAGAAAATTCCTTAGAATATTATAGACAGCTTCTGGAGTTCCCAAATCAAGGAAAAATATTGCAAGCAACCAGGAAGAAAAAATTTCAATATTGTGGAAACACAATCAGGATAACTCAGGACCTGGCAGCTTCCACATTGAGGGACTGAAGGGCTTGGAATATGGTATTCTGGAGGTCAAAGGAGCTGGGATTAAAACCAAGAATCACCTGCCCAGCAAAACTGAGCATCATGTTCCAGGGGAAAATATGGTCATTCAGTGGAATAGAGGACTTTCAAGCCTTCTTGATGAAAAAAACAGAGTTGCATAGAAATTTTGACATTCAGATACAAGAAGCAAGAGAAGTTTGAGAAGGTAAATAGGGAAAAGAAATCATAAGGAACTTATCAAAGCTGAACTACTTATATTCCTCCATGGAAAAACAATAATTGTAACTTATGAAACTTTTCTTAGTATGAGAATAGCTGAATGGAATAGAAATGTATATATGTGTGTATGTGTGTATATATATATAAATATATATATATATGTGTGTGTGTGTGTGTATACACATACATATATATGCCTATATAGGAGGGTATATGGGAGTATGAATACATATGTGAGTGTGTGTATATATGTATACAGGTATACAAAGACAAAAGGCACAGGACCAATTGAATAGGAAGGGATGATACTTAAAAGGTGAAAATAAGAGGTGAGAGGGGAATATAGGAGATGGGGAGAGACAGAATGGGGTAAATTATCCCATATAGAAGAGGCAAGGGAAAATTGTTACAGTGGAGGGGAGGAACAGGAAGGCAAAAGGGAATGAGTCAACCTTATTCTCATTGAATTTGGCTTAGGGAGGAAATGACATACACACTAAATAGGGACTCTCACCCTACAGGAGAGTAGAGGGGAAGGGGAAGGGGAAGAGAGGGGGGATAATTGAAGGGAGCACAGGCTGGGGGGAGGGAAGTTGGAAGCACCCACTTTTGAAAAGGGGAAGGATCAAAGTAGAGAATAGAACAAGTGGGGGTGGGATAGGATAGAGGGAAATATAGTCAGTCTTCCACAATATATCCACTATGGTAATGTTTTGCATAGCTACTTATGTACAACCTATATTGAATTTCTTATCTTTCCAGTGAAGGTGGGTAACAAGGGAGGAAGGGAAAAAATCTGGAATCCAAAGTTTTAAAATCAAATGTTTAAAAATATATACATATAATTATTAATATTTTACATGTAACTGGGAAATTAGATATGCAGCCACTGGGGCATAGAGATCCACCGTGTCCTACTGGAAAGTCGAAGGGTGGATGGGGGAAGATATGGGAGAGAACAGATTGGAGGAGGGGATATTCAGTGGGAACACTGTTTTGGGGTGGTGGATAGGGAAAATTGGGGAGAAAGTTTGTAACTCAAAATCTTGTGGATGTGAATGATGTAAACTAAAAAATAAAAAAGAGAGGAAAAAAGGTGGAGAAAATAACAAAGGGGAAAGCCTGTTCTGTCATGGTTCCTCAAGAGTTAGGAATAAAGAGAACTTGGGAGGGGTGGGTTGGTGGGGAAGTGAAGTGATCACTTCCACTTAGAATTTGTCGTTGAGAAGGAGAGGAAAACTGGGGAAAATTTGACATGTATTCTTGATTTGGGCAAGATGGATTTCAATAGATTAGAGGAAGGCTGGGTAGGAGAGAAGGGGTGCTACAATGGAAAGATGACTGGATAGGATGTCTGAGGCCATTGGGTTGAATCCCCTCTTGTGTACCTAAGTAACCATGATTAGATGACCTAACCTGTGTTTCTTCATCTCAAAAATGAAAGAGTCACACTAGATGGCCTCCAAGGTTCCTCTCAGCTTTAAATCTTATTCCAGCAGTAATGGGAATCACTCAAGAATTAAATTCTCAGGCTATAAAAAAATTCTCTCTATAAAGAGAAATTATTCCAGTGAGGAAGAAAAAGGAAATGAATGTGGATGCACAGGGAATTCATCAACCAAATTAAACCTTATGTAAATACATGAACAAAAAATGAAAGCATGGACAAATAATGGAGGATAAAACCCAATAAGTGGCATAATACATACAGTGAGTTTTTGTTTTTTAACACTGTCAGGGAAAAGAAGAAGATCAAAGAAGGCATAGCATCCAAGAAGGTCCAGGATGGAGATAAGATCACAATTCTTCTGCTTTTCTTTCTTCTCCCAAGTGGAATGTCCTTTGGACTAAAAAGTAGGGGATAAAAATGGCTAGTAAGAAACTGACCAAATACCCAGTATAAGTGTGGAGATAGTAAAAAGACACCTGCGTGCCTTTATGAGTCTGAATCACCAAGCCAAAATGAACTACCTCCTTGGCTCCTGAAAGAATAGGCAGGTGTGATCACTGAACTAGTGTCAATAATGTCAATTCTCCCCACTCTTCCCAATGAAGAATAAGAAAATAAAAGGGGGGAGAAAGTAGTTTAGCAAAACTAACCAACATAACAATATAGTCTAACGGTTTGGGTAGTGTCCCACATCAGTCATCCTACCTCTGCAAAAAAAGTCACATTCTTATCTCTTTTGCTTAAAGCCAAGCTTAATCATTATGATTTCAGTGTTCAATTGTGATTTCTTGTGGTTGCAATTTTTCCATTTACATTGCTGCAGTGTTAATATTAATTATAAAAATAAACAATATTGTTATCCTGATTCTGCTTATTTCACTTTGTATCAGTTCATAAAGTTCTTTCTGTGCCTCTCTGTATTTTTGCTTAACCCTTCCTTAATTATCCATCATCCACTTTGTTTCCAATTCCATACTATTGGAAAATGTGCTTCTATTAATGTTTTGGTATTTGGGGGACCTTCTTCTCTACTTTAGAGCTTTCTGGGGTATAAAATAGCATAGGAACTATGATCATTTTCTTAATAAAGCATAATTCCAAATTGCCTTTCAGAAAAGTTGGACCAACAGTTCTACCAGCCATCCAGTAATGTATCTATTTTTCCACAACCCCTTTACTGTTGACTAATGCCATCTTGGTCAATTTTCTGGTTTTAATTTCCATGTGTCTTATTGTTAAGTGATTTGGAGCAATCTATAGCTGTCAGTAGTTTGCAATTTTTTAAGAGCTATCTTTCCATCTCCGTTGATGGCCTGCCTTGCTCCTGAGGTTCTTTATAATCACCCCTTCAATGGATGTTTTCTTCTACATTTTGCATGGGTTACCCAAAATCCTTTGGCGTGCTGAGGGTCTCAGATTGTGCAGGCCTGGTCTAGATGGACACTAACCATTTTTTTATTTAATGTAATTTTATTGACATTTTGTTGTTATGTCATTTATATTTCCTACTGTAGCCTTCCTTGAGAACCTTCTATAATAGTAAAGAATGGAAAGAAAAAGAAAAAAATGGCAAAACTAACATAGCAAAAAAAAAAGTCTGGATGTTTATGCCATATTCCATAGCCATGGTCCCCCACCTCTGCAGAGAAGGGGGAAGGAGATGTCTTCTCATAGCTCTTCTCTGGGGCCAAGCTTTGTTTTATCATTTTGCAGGTTCCAATTATTTGTTTCGTTATTTGCCGTGTAAATTTGGAACAGAAGGTGAACACCATGCAGCAACACTAGAGGGGTTAGAATGGTTTTTGGATACTCACAGCCTGGTTATCACAGGAGGGTATGGATTGAAGAACAGTAATTCAGTCAGGGAAGAGTTGAATGCGGTCTCCCTTGTCCTCACCACCCCATGGGGAAGCATGCTGAGTGGGGCCCTGATGAGCAGTGGGATAAGCCCTCTAGCTGAAGGTGAAGCGTAGCTGAGGTTGAGGGTTTTCATGAGGTTTTCAAGCAGAGTCTGCTGTCGGCTCTCGTGTCACCAGTAGGGTAATGGCGTCAGGGAACATGGACCAGTAGCAAGAGGGAGAATTTCTAAAAACTAACCAGGAAGACCTCCTTGGGATGAGGAAGGGAGAATTATAACTGTGCTGTATCAACAACCTTGCTGGAAAGTTTCATCAGCTAATTATAATTAGAACTGGGTGTGGTTCACACCTTAAGCATGCCTCTCTGTCAAGAAATTGGCCTCAGGAAGTGGGCCATAGACTCCTCTGGCTATTCATTCCATCCTCTGGTTCTACTGTCCCAGTATATATTTCAACATAAACTTTGCCTTCTGGGAGAGTCAAGCTGAGCAGTCAGACATTGAATGATTAAGGTAACACGTTGGATATATGTCAGGACACATTGGACCAATATTAATACTTGGACAAGGTGGGGATTAGAGAAGCTGATTGTAGAAGGTCTCTGCACTACCCTCTCCAAAACCCTAGCCTGGAAAAAGGGGGACAAATACCATGACTCCATTGGCTCACCCTTGGAGAGGAAAGTGGTCTATATGGGCCTGTGCCAGGTATCTGCTAATATTACCCAGAGATTGTTCTACTTCTCCACTGGTTGCCACTGAAAAGCAACAGGAAGATGCAGGCTAAGGCAGATTTGCCTCCATTTATAGCCAGAAGACAATCTAGGGCGATGCAGTGGGCTAAAACCACCAGGGCCAGGGAGTTAAGGTTTCTTTCCCGGGCATCTGGAACCTTATATGTTTCATTGGCTATAAGGGCTGTGGCGGCTAATAAGTTAAGGATCATGCATTCTACCCCACACATCAAGGTAGGAAGACCTGACAAATCTGTGGAGCCCCCACTGTCTTGAGCACTCCCTAGAAGGCTATCCCCACAGAATCTGTGTAGGTCCATGTGTTTGGGAGTCAGGGTGCCCCTGTATATGGTAAACGGCCTGACTCCTGTATTAGGGACAGAATCATCATTAGGGACTATTGTGAGAGGCTATACCATCATTCAGTTAGGCACTTTCCAAGATAGAGAATTTGCATTAAACCTAGTGCCTGGGTTGAGGCATGGCCATGCTACCAGGGAAAACACTCTCCCTTTCAGGAGGTCAGAGGGTGAACACATAGAGAGTTGGGAGAACTTGGTTGCATAGTCCCAAGGACAAAGGGTAAGTTCTGACGCTATTTTCCCCAAAGCTGAAGAGAAAGGATGAGTGAAGGGAAGGGTCCACACTGGCCTGTGACATTTAATATTTCAAAATGCTCCTTGTACAACACAATTGCAAAAGTTGCATTCAAATTCCTCTCTCTACTCTAGAGGAATTGGTTCATCTTACAACCATTAGGTGCCGAGGCAGCCATCCCATTGGTCTGACTCCCCACTCTGGAGTCCTAATAGAAAAGTTAACTTCGGGGCGGCCATGTAGCACAGCGAGTAAGAGCACCGGCTCCAGTGTTGAGAACACCTGGAGATTGAATCCCGGGCTCAGACACTTAGCACCCACCCAGAAACACCTGGCCGTGTAACCTTGAGCAAGTTACTTAACCCCAATTGCTTAGGGGCGGCCAGGTGGCTCAGCCAGTGGGAGCACCGGCTCCAGTGTCGGGATGACCTGGATCAAATCCTGACTCGGATACTCAGCACCACACCCAGAAATAACTGGCCGTGTAACCTTGAGCAAGTTACTTAACCCCAATTGCTTAAAAAAAAAAAAAAAAAAAAAAAAAGTTAACTTCTCCCCGGGGGGGGGGGGGGGGGGGGGGGGCAGGAACAGGCACAGCAGTAGGTACCCTGGGTAGAGTTCAATAGAAAACCTTGGATCTGTGCATTGGATGTTCCTGGAGCCACAGCACACCCAACATCCATGAGGCTCCTGCTGAGGAAACAACATGAGGAGGCCTCACTAATATATTCTGTTATTCTGGTAGAGCCTCCAGGAGGCCAGGGTCACCCCTTCCCCCCCGCATGATTATCATAGTCCTCATAGTGCCCATGGCAAAGCGAGGGTGTGGAGGTCACAAATACAGTACATCAAGATGACCAGCCAGAGAAAGAATAGGAGGCAGATGGTGGCATCCCAGTCCATTCCTAGCAGTAGTCAGCTAACAGTCTGGGTTACCTGTTGGGAGAGAGAAGCAGGGAGATCCAGACAGGGCTCCGGGCTCTCATTCCCAACATTCCTTCTCTGTCCCTAATGTGCAGGCTCAGGTTTCTTCCTCTCCCACTGATCTGGGCACCTCCTCTCCTTTCATTTTCCAAAGGCTGTTCCTTATCTCCTGGACAACAGTAACTCAGCTATCACCTCCTGCCTCTCTATCTCACTCTGTATTTGCCAAATTACTCCACCTGCCTCTGAGGTGGGAGGAGTGATCCTGGGATCTGATGTCCAATCAGTTTTGGGTTCCCCTGATTGCAGATTGGATGTTTAGGGGAAAACTAACTGGACAATGGGGAAAGAAAATATTATGCCTAAATACCCCAAGTATTTAGTACAGTGCCTAGCACATGGTAAATACTTAATAAATGTTTATTGACTGATTGGATGCCCACACTGTAAAGGTGACTATAATGAGGTAAGTAGAAGGGTTAGGGCATCTAGGTGGGTATTGGAATGCCCAGCATTGGAGGGAGGGGAACGATCATAAACAGCCTCCTTCCTCCCTCATGGTTTTTGTAGAGAAAAAGTGAACTTACACAACCAGGATCATCTGTCCTGGCAAGTTTCAGCATTAGCTGTATGTGTTCTTCCCCTCCTGCATTCCCTTATAGTAGGTTTGGAAGATGATGAATAAGGATTGGTTGTCTCTTTTTTGTAATTGCTGTGCTAAGGGTGGAGATCTTATTTTTGTCCTCTTCTGAGAGAGGAGCAGAGGGTGTGATCAGAGTCCATGGAATTCTCTCCTGCAGAATGGGATGGGCTAGCTCCTCCACCCCCACCTTCTCCTCATCCAAGGACTGGCTGTGGTTATCATAACCTTATCTAAAGAACACCTGTGAGGGGCGGCTAGGTGGCACAGTGAGTAAAGTGCCGGCCCGGAGTCAAGAGGACTCAAGTTCAGTCCTGCCTCAGACACTTAACACCCACACACACACACACACAAAAAAAAAAAAAAACTAGCCATGATTAGGCGAGGGCAAATTACTTAATCCCAATTGCCTTCCAAAAGGAAAAAAAAAA
>NW_027185588.1:3893417-3905335 GCF_028583685.1 Petaurus breviceps papuanus | reverse complement strand
GAAAAAAAAAAAAAAAAAACCCCACCTATGAGGGGCAGCTAGGTGGTGCAGTGAATAGAGCACTGGCCTTGAAGTCAGGAGGTCCTGAGTTCAAATCTGGCCTCAAACACTTAACACTTGCTAGCCATGTGACCTTGGGCAAGTCACTTAACCCCAATTGCCTTGCTTTCCCCCCTCCAAAAAAAAAAGGAAAGAAAGAACATCTGTGCCTGCCCCTCCTGAGGATCTCCTCCGTCTGTTTTCTTGTTGCCATTGTTTCGACCTCCATGCACCAGTCCTGTCCCTTGTATGAACCTCATCTCTTCCCTAACATAATCAAAACAAAACTTTACTGTGGACCTTAGCTTCCTCTCCCCAGCCTCAGATTGCTCTGAGAATCATCACTCACAAGGCTGGTTTTTTATAGGACTATATATTCATCCTGCTATCTGCCCTTATTTCTTCTATCCATATTTTTAAAATGTAAACTGTTGACTTTCCAATGCTTCCACATAGTCCCTTCATTTTCCCCCTCATTTGAATTGTTTCTTTGAGGAAAAATTCCCTGTCCATGAAAGTGAAATGGGCTCCCTTAGGATCAATAAGTTCCCCCAGTTGGAGATTTTCAAGGAAAATCTGGATGGAAGAGGGATCATGTTCATGAATGGATCTGTCTGCCTGGAATAAGGTCCCTTTTATATTTGACAGTCTATGATTCTGTGACCCCCATGGCCATACACTAATACTTCTTAGCCTACTTAGTACCAGAAGCTGGTATGCCAAAGGTTTGTTATAACTTCTGATGTTGAATAATTTGACAATGTCAGTGGCTTTGGTAGCAAGAATTTTCTTTTCTGAGTCTTCAGTAGCTATGGATACTGAAAAAGCAGTTGCCAGGAGGCATTTTCACACAGATTACTTCCCAGGATGATGGCTACAAGGACTGGGCTAAAGGCATTGCTATTTCTAAGATTCTGGGTCCAGGGTTGTCTCTACTGGGGTCTGAAGGAGATAGAGAACAAGGAGAGGATGGTGGTGGTGGTTTGACATGCCTGACATACATTGCCTCCTATCCCTTACTGCTGCAGTTAGTTGGTTGGCTTGCTCTATGGGCAGCAGTTAGTAAAGATAATTGGCTCCTTTTCTACAGCAATTGTTTTCCCAGATGATGGCCATGAGTCCTGGACTAAAAGCAGGAACAGATGCCTGGAAGGGTGCTGGCACTCCCAGGAAATGCTAGGGGCGGGCACTCTTGTGAACTGTCTTTTGGTGACAGTTGGTCAATAGTTGTCAATAGTGATGATAAGGAAATAGGCCACCTTTCCAAAATCATTTGCCCCCTTGAAGATGAGTTTGAGGGCTAAACTGGAAGAAGATCTGGTGGCTACTGGGAAGGGTTCGCTACTATTCTCAAAGTTCTTATGTTCAAGATCCTATGTTGTCTCTATCAGTGTCTGAGGGAGATGGTGATCAAAGTGGTGCTGGCAATCATTAAGATAATCTATATTTTGCAAACCTTTGAGAGTTATAGAAGTGTCAGTTGTATTTTTAAGTCAGGGGTCTTACCAATGCCACTTGATTGGTCTAACTTTGAAGAGCAGCAGGTGGGCCCACAAGGCTCAGGGCATTGCACCAATTCATGTTCGCTATCCAGGCATTCAATTTAAAACACATTCAGTCTTAAGAAATTCTGTCCTCTAATGAGAAAGTAGGAGGCTCCCTTTTCACTTGTTAGCTCATTAAGCCCACCACCCTGACACTCATGAATTATTTCTCTCCTTGGCTCATTTCTAGGACCTACCACAAAGGGAGGATATAACAAGGTACTCACTGGAGAGTATGAATCATTTATCATGATAATTTACTCCTACATACAAAAGAAATGCTAAATAAAGTCCACTCACAAGATGCCCCAATATTGGGCATCCCAATGCCCACCTAGATGCTTCATTTTGGCACTGTCCAAACAATTTCAGGTCTGTGTCTGCTGCCAAAATGACTAGGTTTTCACAATCTTCTCATTAGAGGCCACCATCTCCAATACATAAGCTTCCCCTGCCACAAGCTAGCTCCGACCCAATAGAATCCAAGGCCTTTTGACTTCTTTACCTCCCAAAGTTACCTCCAAGACTGTACACACCTAAGAAAGGACTAGCACAAAAAAAGTATCCCAAATTCAAGCTCAGTCTTACCCAGGCAGGACATGTGATTTAACTTCCATGTGAATTTAGCCACATGGAGGCTGGGGTAGGGAATGGGGCTAGCCAGTCCTCTCATACTTGATTGGAAAATGTTCTTTCATGAGTCGTCACTAGAAAAAGAAAATTGAGTTAGGAGGCAGGTCACCATACTCTGCTCATTCAGACTACTCTGGCTCTTCAGCTGATAAGGAGACTCTTAGCATTTCCATAATATATAATTAAATATAAAAATGGCATAAATACTAAACACATTCTTTAAAGATCATAATATAATAACACTATAGTAATTAATACAAGGAACACACTCAAAATATATCATAAATGGAGATTTATTAATACCATTATGAATAATGAATAGGTCAAAGAATAAATAATAGAAATAAATAATAACTATGCAAAAGAGAATGATAATGGTGAAATAGAATATCAGAATTTCCAATACATAGCTAAAGCCATCCTTAGAGGAAAACATATTCCTGAGAATATACATTAACAGAATATTCTTTAAAAAGAATTAGTGAACTGTATAAGCAATTAAAATGAGAAAGTCAACAAATGAACAAACCCCAATAAGCACAAAATAGGAAATTTTGAAAATTAGAGCAGAAATAAATAAATTAAAAACTAAAAAGAATATAGAACTGAAGAACAAAACTAAAATCTAGTTCTTTGAAAATACTACCAAAATTGACAAACTTGTAGCTAACTTGATTTAAAAAGAGACAGAACTCTGATAAAGGCCTAATTTCTAAAATAGACAGAGAATTGAGTCAAATCTATAAGAACACAAGTCATTCCCCAATTTATAAGTGGTCAAAGGACATGAACAGGCAGTTTTCAGAGGAAGAAATTAAAAGATATCTATAAGCATATGAAAAAATGCTCTAAATCACTATTGATTAGAGAAATGCAAATCAAAACAACTCTGAGGTACCACATCTCACCAGTCAGATTGGCTAAGATGAAAAAACAGGAAAATGACAAATGCTGGAGAGGATGTGGAAAAATTGGAACACTAATGCATTGCTGGTGGAGTTGTGAACTAAATCAACCATTCTGAGGAACAATCTGGATCTATGCCCAAAGGGCTATAAATAATTTCATACCCTTTGACCTAGCAATACACCTTCTAGGGTTGTATCCCAAAGAGATCATAGAAGTGGGAGGAAGACCCATATGTACAAAAATATTTATAGCAGCTCTTTTTGTGGTGTCAAAGAATTGGAAATTAAGGGGATGCCCATCAATTGGGGAATGGCTAGACAAGTTGGGGTACATGAATGTAATGGAATTCTACTGTGCTATAAGAAATGAGGAGCAGATGGAGAGGCGTATATAAACTAATGCTGAGTGAGAAGAGCAGAACCAGGAGAAATTTGTAAAAATTAGAGACACAACATATGTGTGACAACCAGCTTTAATAGACTGGACTCTTCTCAGCAATGCAGGGTTAAAAGACAACTCCAAAAGACCTATGATGGAGAGAGTTGTCTACATTCAGAGAAAGAACAGAGTTTAAATGAATATTGAAGCAAACTATCTGCCCTCTTTCTTTTTCTTGTTTGATTTTGTTTCCTCTTTCCCATTGTTCATTCCATCCGATACAATCCTTCTTTATAACCTGACTAATGTCTAATATGAAAGCATTTGCAGATCCTATACTTGATTGCATGCTGCCATGGAGTGGGGAGGAGGAAGGGTAGCAGGGAGGGGGGGAATGAAGGGGATAAAATTTGAAACTCAAAGGATTGTGGAACTGAATCTTGTAAACTAAAAGTAAGCAAACAAATTAATAAAGACAAAAAATTAAAAGAGGCAGACAATTAAATTATCAAAACCTTACTACACCATTATATGCCAAACAAAATTTAAAGGAAACAGAAGACGTTGAGTAAATAATATAAAATATTCAAATTAACAAAACATCAAATAGAGATCTTAGGCAATTCAATTTCAGTAAATGAAATTGAATTAACTGTAAAGGAACTACCAGGGCAGGAAGAGGGAGTGATGCTGAGGCAGCTGGTTTTACAGGAGAATTCTATCAAAAACCTTTAAAGAAAAAATAATATCTATACTACAAAAATTATTCTCACAAATTGAGAAAGAAAACACTCTATGAAACTACTTTTAAGAGACAGATGTAATTCTAATACCTAAATCAAGGAAGGATGAAGGAGAACAATAGGCCATTATCATTGATGAACATTGATTACAAAATTTTAAGTAAAATCTTGGTCCGAAAAAAAACCCCATAGCAACATGTCTTTTTTTTTTTAATTCACAATAATTGATTTGCATTTATACCATGGATGGAAAAAGGCTTTTATAGTGGTAAAATAATTAGTATAATTAATCATGTTAAAAACAAGAATATACACAATTGTGGCCATTTTGTATATTGTTCTGGCTTAGCTTGCTTAACTTTATGTCAGTTCATATTGAGTCTTCCCTTCCCATGTTTCCCTAAATTTTTCACCTTTGTCATTTCTCCTGGTAAAATAATATCTTATTATATTCATAGACCACAGTTTATCCATTTCCCAAATGATGGACATCTACTAATTTTCTAGACTTTTTACTACCACAAAAAGTACTGTTATGAATATTTTATTCATGAGATTTTTCTTTTAGTCATCATGATCCTTAGAGTGTATTTCTTATAGTGGGATCTATGTGTCAAAAGGTATAAACATTGAGTAAATATTCAAGTTTTCAAGGAAGGGAAGCAAATAATAAGCTTGCCTTCAATTCCTAGAAAAGCTGTAGAACAGATTATTAAAGATATGATTGATTACTAAGTACCTAGAAAAGGAAGCAGTATTTACCAAAATATCTGGCTGGACTTCATCAGGAACAGGTCATGCCAGATTAACTTTATGTTCTTTATTGACAATCTTACTAAACTGGTAGATGAGAGAATGTGGTATATAAGAATATAATTTACCAGAATTGAGCAAGAGATTTAATAAAAATCTTTCATAATATTCTAAAAGTGTATGGGATTAGTGGTCTACAATATTTTTATCATGCACTACTCTTGTTAAAAAAAATTTGAACATACAATCCAATACAGATATATTTGTCAATTTACAAATTATCTATATGCAGTTCTGTACTAATATATTATGTCACTAGATAAATAGAGCATTTGTTAAGTACTTTATATGCCAAGCACAGTGCCTGAGAATATGTAGCCAACATGACTTATGTGAAGGATCTCTCCCATTGGGAATGGGATAACTCAGACAAAACAAGAGAAAGTGTCCTTAATCTCACCCAAGAGGGAAATTCCTCTTAGTCTCTAGAATAGCAAGCTGGGAATAGAAACATGATGGAGACTGCCAGCTCCTCTCATGTTTCCCTAAAGTCTTTCTTCATCAAGCTGAAATGGGGTTGACTTCTTCCATCTTCCATCATGAAGTCAGAAGCCAGAAGTTTCCAAAGTGACTGAAAGCTCAAATTGTCTCCAAGAAGACTAAAGAAGACTGAACCTCTCCCACTCTTGCATCTCTACCCTGCACCTCATGCAAGACAGGGCATTCACTTCAACCAACAATGAAAGAGTCCTGTAACAATGTACTTTGGATCAGGGGTTACACCTAAATAAACTTGATTTAAAATAATTTTATTTATTGAAGGTACAAAACTCTCTCTTCTCACTAAAATTGAGTTGTGAATACTTTTATTGTTATAGTATATTAATAATATTTTGTGAAAGCGATGTTATAGCATTTGCTTCATTATATTTGAAAACCTTGGTTTGTGAAATACTGGTTCAAAAGTCTGGATCTAATTTTCTTTTATTTCAATGCTTAGTTTGGATAACTATCGTGAGTGAAAAATATTTATAGATCCAAATGAAAAAAATCTTTGGCAGCATTTGTTAAATCATGATACATACTTTTAAATTCCATTCTTCATTTATTCAAAAGATCTTTGTTGAAATTTGACTAGTAAGTCAATTTACTAGTCTTAACCAATTTTTTTTACAGTAAATTTTTGCTAGCTAAAATTCTACCTTCTACAAGAGATCTTTTCCTTTCCTCTTAATTCTAGTACCTTCCCTTTGTTGTTATTTCTTATTTATTTTGCGTATAGCTTTTTTTTTTTAAAGCAATTGGGGTTAAGTAACTTGCCCAAGGTTACACAGCCAGTTATTTTGTGTGGGTGTTAAATATCTGAGGCCGGAACTGATCCTAGGTCCTCCTGACTCTAGGGCGGCGCTCTTACTCACTGCGCTACCTAGCCGCCCCATGTGTGGCTTTTTTTGTACATGGTTGTTTGCATGTTCTCTCACCCATTAGGCTGTGAGCTCCATGGGGGTGAAGAATCTCTTTTTGCCTTTCTTTATATCTTGAGCACTTAGCACAACGCCTAACACATCATAGGTGCTTTTGTGGTTATTCAGTCATGTGCAACCCTTTGTGATTCCATGGACCATAGCACACCAGGCCTTTCTATCTTCCATCATCTCTCAAATTCTATCTAATTTCTTCTTTTTGTTTCCATGACACTATCTAGTCATCTTATCCTCTGCCGTCCCCTTTTCCTTTCATCTTCAATCTTTCCCGATATCAGGGTCTTTTCCAATAAGTCCTGTCTTCTTATTATATGGCCACAGTATTAAAGCTTCAGCTTCAGTGTTTGACCTCCCAGTAAATAGCCTGAATTAATTTCTTAAGTATTGACTGATTTGATCCCCTGCCTGTCTAAGGGATTCTCAAGTCTTCTCCAGATGCAAAATTCCAAAATATCAATTTTGTGGTGCTCAACTTTCCTTATAGTACAACTCTCACATTCATACCTTGCTACTGGAAAAACCATAGCTTTGACTATATGAACCTTTGTCAGCAAGGTGATGCCTCTGCTTTCTAGTATGCTGTCCAGAAAGTCAGAAAGCTATAGCTTTTCTTCCAAGATGCAAGCATCTTTTAATTTCACAATTTCAGTTGCTGTTTGCAGTGATCTTTGAGACCAAGAATATAGAATCTGACACTGCTTCCATTTCTCCTCCCTCTATTTGAGAGGAAACAATGGGACTAGTCGCTAAGATCTTAGTCTTCGTTTGTTTGTTTACATTGTTTCAAGTCAGTTTTTACACTTTCCTCTGTGTTCCAATGGAAATTCATCTTCAGGGATGTAAAATTTGATTGGTTGCAGGTTTGAAGTCTATCTAGGGGCCAAATCCTATCATTGCAAGGTTTTCTGGGCAGGCAGAATTTTGACACTGGGTTTTGCATGGAGTTCCCTGGATCTTCTACTCTTTCCAGGTTGACCAGGGGTCAATGAAGAGCAAAGCTAGGAGCTCCTCCCTCCACCTCCCATACAACCATGTAGATGCCTAAGCCACCCTGACAGCCACCAGTGGTGTCCCCTCCACCCCACCTTGACTGCTCTCCAAATATATTCCATCAGTATAATCTTTTTGATCAGGTACCTGCAATATGTGTTTACTGATTTATCTCTAAATCATAAGCTTGTGATACTATGCTAACATTATTTGTTATAAAATAAACACAAAAAAAATAAAAATTTTAAAGATTTTAAATAAAGATGGAATACATTTTTACGTATTAGCCAGACAAAAGCTTTCATAAATTATACTATTTCTGTTGAGAGCATTATGGTTGACTCTTCATTATTTTTGAAAATTATAGTATTTTTGTTGAGAGCAACATGGTTGATGATGCTTCGTTATTTTTTAAAATCTCAACTTAACTTCTTATAACAGGTATTTGAAGGTCCAGTTTTCAGTTCAGTTCAGTAGTTAATTTCTTAGTTTGAATTGCTATCATAACTGTAGGAGGTAAAGATACAGAGATCCAAATGGAGGAAGAGAATTATTGACCAAGTTTACTCAATGAGAGCACTCATTTTGCAATTCCTTCAATCAATTATGCAAAAGTTTTTGTTGAAATTTGTCTAGTAGATTTCCCTCCTCCCTAATTAGAAGGGGTGGGTACGTGTGGGACATGATTGCTGAAAGTCATCCAGGTCCCAGGTCTGGAGAGTTGTTGTCCCAGGTGAGGAGAAAGAAGCAGCAGCAGGGCAAATGTCAACCTACCTAGTTCCACCCTGGTTTCTTATCAGTAGGTGAGTATCTTCATTTATTTCCAAAGTCTACATTGGGTTCTGGTGGGGGGAAATTGTTTAGGGATGGGATCTTTGGAGTAGGATTTCAGATATCAGAGAGTTATATGCTGCATCACTTGAATCCCAAATCCACCAGCAGCTAAATTCCTGTGGCATTTGGGGTCCCTAAGGTCTGGATTATATTATCAACCTTGCTCTCCTCTGGGAGTAGAATCAGTGAACAAGGAATTCATCTTCCCCTAATCCCAACTGAAGACCTGGAAAAGCAACTACATTAGGGAAAGAAGAGTCTGATTCTTGGAAGCCTGGGCCCTACAGGTATCTGGATAGTGTGACCACTCTCCATCCTGAAAGGTGGATCAAGGTGCCCTGGAACCACCCAATCCCACATATTCTTGTGGTCATGATTGTTGTCTATCAGACCCCAAGTCATTCTACCTTCTGTCAGTCAATAAACACTAATTAAGTGCCTACTACAAGCCAGGTTCTGTGTTAAGAGGTGGGATACAGTTGGGGTGGCTAGGTGGAGAAGTGAATAGAACACCAGCCCTGGAGTCAGGAGGACCTGAGTTCAAATCCGGCCTTAGACATGACATACTTACTAGTCGTGTGACTTTGGGCAAGTCACTTAACCCCAATTGCCCTCCAAAAAGAAAAAAAAAAAAAAAAGATGTAGGGATACAAGTATGAAAAAGACAGTTCCTGCCCTCAAGAAATACAATCTCATGGAGAGAAAATATCACACAAAAGAAGTTGAAAGGGGGAGTGAAAAGGGGAAGGTACCCAGCTTGTGGGCATGATAGAAAAGTCTTAGAAGAGTGCAATCAGGTGGGAAATGAAGAGATAACTGGCCTGAGCTTCCTTAAATGGAAGTTCTCTTTCTCAAGATGTACAACACTTGACTTACTCTCTTTCCCTGCCTCCCTAAGTTGGGCTCTATATTAGAGGACTTCAAGAGAGTCATCATTCGGGCAACACTTGCCTAGATTCCCAAAAGCCCATAAACAGAGAAAACATAAAAGTTATAGTTGATATTCTGGTCAATCACAATTTCCTACAGGGTCCTACACAATCTTATACTCCACTAGATTTGCAAAACCACATTTAGACTCTACCCAGAAGATGGACACATTTGGTGAATGCTAAACAAACAACCCCATTTCTATTGGAACTTCACTGTCTAAACAACTCATGTGAAGAACAAGAGATAACAGTGTTCAGGTCTCTTTTCACCTTTAGATAGCTTAAATCCTCAGTGCTTCTATGACTGCAAGGCATCTTCTCTCTAGAACATTAGAACTCTAAGTTCTGGAGTTGGAGACCATTCAGGAGATAAATCCCCCCACCAAGTTCCTAGAGTTGACCAGGAAATTTCCCTTCTCTGGCTAGAAGTCTCAGTTGTGGTATCAAGCTCACTGCATAGGAAACCAAACCTCCATTGCCCACCCATTGAACAGTGGTCAGGAGCAAAACCTTCTCTGAAGAACTGTCCTCTAAGGTCATGTGGGCACATGTCTGCCTCTGTCATGAACTTCTGTGGGAACTTGCCCCAGTTGCTGCCTCCTTTGGGGATGGGAAACTCCTTCTTAGGTATTTTTTAAGTCATGTTGTCAAGAAAGCACATAACTCTCATGTGCTTCTGTCCCTAAGTAATTATGAACAGTTTCTTGTGGGAAAAGATTATACACATGTGTAGGCTTCCAATCTATCACACGCGGGCACATGTGTGTGCATGCACACACACACACACATACACACCCTTACATATACATATACTCCCCTGTGGAGAACCTAGCTAGGTATATTCTACTGAGGGCTGCTCTGTGTTCTAGTCAGAGAAACAACTGAAAAGTGCCCAAATGGCTGAACAGGTCTACTGGGTCAGTTTTGTAGGTCTCACAAAAGGTGGCTCTTCTAACAATCATAGGCCATCCTCCCAAATCATCTTAGTCACTGGAAACTAGACTGTGACTTTCTTTTCCTAATAAAGTACTAATAGGCACATCCATATTCTATGTACTTGGAGGAATTCTTCTGATAACTTCTTTTTATACATAGAATTCTGGGGAAAATTGCTTGAGTCTTGGATAGGACATGACCCTGAAAGTCTAGAGCAGTGTCAGGGAATTAAACTGGAAAAGAAGAGGAGACTAATGGAAAACCTCAAGGGATCTGAATATGATGTCATATATGACCAGAAATCACAGAATTCTCAGGTCATGACTTAGGAATGTTTCTGTGGCTCTGGTCTCTTGTATGACTCTAGGGCTTCTTTCCTTAAGTCTATAGAAAGAAAGCATGTCACTATAATAATTATCCTGCAAGCAACTTTAACTTTGTCATTGTTCAATTGTTTAGTCATGTCCCACTCTTTATGCCCTCATGGACCATAGCACACCAGACCCTTCTATCCTCGCCTGTCTCTCAAAGATTAAGTTCATGTTCTTTGCTTCCATGACATTATCTATCCATCTCATCTTCTGCCATCCTTTTCCTTTTGCCTTCAATATTTCCCAACTTCAGGGTTTTTTCCAATGAATCTCATCTTCTCAATAATTGATCAAAGTATTTAAACTTTAGCTTCAGTATTTGACCTTCCAGTGAAGAGTCTGAATGAATTACTTTAAATATTGACTGATTTGATCTCCTTGCTGTCCAAGAGATTCTCAAAAGTCTTCTCCAGCACCACAGTTCCAAAGTGTTGATTCTATGATGCTCAGATTTCCTTGTAGTCCAACTCTCACGGTCATACCTTGCTAATGGAAAAACCATAGCTTTAACTGTATGGTCCTTTGTCAAAAAGATGATGTCTCTGCTATAGTGCTGTCCATATTTGCCATAGCTTTCTTTCCAAGGAGCAAGCATCTTTTAATTTCATGGCTACCGTTACTGTTTGAGGTGAGCTTTGAGCCCAAGCATATAAAATCTGACACTACTTCCATTTCTTCTCCCTTTATTTGCCAGAAAGTGATGGGACCAGTTACCAAGACCTTAGTTTTTTTTATGTTAAGTTTAAAGACAGCTTTTACACTCTCCTCCATCAAGAGACTTCTTAAATCCCTTCACTTTCTCCTATCAGAGTGGTATCATCTGCATATATCCACCCTGGCATTTCATATTATGTATTCTGCACATAAGTTAAATAAATAAGGTGATAATATCCAGCCTTCTTATACTCCTTTCCCAATCTGAAGTCAGTCAGTTGTCCCATGTTCAGTTCCAACTTGTTGTTTCTTGACCCACATACAAGTTCTTCAGGAGACAAGTGGGTTGCTCTGGTACTCCTATCTCTTTGAGGACTTGCCACATTTTGTTGTGATCCACACAATCAGAGGCTTTAATGTAGTCAATGAAGCAGTAGGGTTTTTTTGTCTAATCCAGTAAAATCTGATTTTCTTATAATTCTCAGTCCACATATTGCTGAAGTCCAGATTGCAAAATAGTATAATCTTGCTGGCTTGTGAAATGAACACAGTTGTTGGGTAATTTAAACATTCCTTGGCATTGCCTTTCTTTAGGATTGGGATGTAAACTGATCTTTTCCAATCCTGTAGCCCCTATTGAGCTTTCCAAATTTACTTGCATATTGAGTGTAGCACTTTGACAGTGTCATCTTTTAGGGTTTTAAATAGCTCAGCTAGA
>NW_027185588.1:3862075-3893407 GCF_028583685.1 Petaurus breviceps papuanus | reverse complement strand
TTAGGGTTTTAAATAGCTCAGCTAGAATTCCATCACCTCCATTAGCCTTATTGTGAGCAACGCTTCTTAAGGTCCAATTGACCATTCTCTAGGATATGTAGATCAATAACCACATTGTGGTTATTGGTGATGTTAAGATCTTTCTCATATAGTTTTTTTGTGTATTCTTTCCACCTCTTTTTTTATTTTATTTTTAAAACAATATTGCTATTACTGTATATAATGTTCTCTTAGTCCTACTCATTTCACTCCTCACTTTTTCATGCAAAACTTTCCATATTTTTCTAAAGTTGTTGAGTTCATCATTTCTTATAGCACAGTAGGATTCTATCACAATCATATATCACAACTTACTCAGTCATTTCCCAGTTGATGGATATCCCTGCAGTTTCCAATTTTTTGCCACTATAAAGGGAACTGTTATAAACATTTTAGGACATATTGGTTCTTTTCCTTTTTCCTTAATCATCTTCAGAAACACACCAAGTGTGGCTTTGGCAGGTCAAAGGGTATAGGTAGTTAATAAGTCTTTGGGCATAATTCCTAGTGGTTCTCCAAAATGGTTAGATCATTTCACAATTTCACCAACAATGGACTATTCTCCAAATTTTCCCATATCACCTCCAACATTTGCCACCTCTTCTTCATCTCTTCTTCTGTTAAATCCCTACCATTTTTGTCTTTTACCATGACCATTTTTGCACGAATCATTCCTTTGATATCTCTAATTTTCTTCAAAAGATCTCTTGTCTTTCTTGTTGTATTTCTTTGTATTGCTCAGTTAAGAAACACTTCTTATCTTTCTTTGCTATTCTCTGGAATTCTATATTCATTTGGTTATATCTCTCCCTCTGTCCTTCACCTTTTGCTTTTCTTCTTTCCTTGGCTATTGTGTAAAACCTTGTGAGACAGCCATTTTGCTTTCTTGTTCTCCTTTTTCTCTTAAGATTTTTTTTTTGTTACTGCCTACTGTGCAATAATGTAAACCTCTCTCCATACTTCTTCAGGCACTCTGTCTTCCAATCTAATCCCTTAAATCTATTTATCACCTCAATTTCATATTCATATGGGATGTTATTTAAGTCCTACTTATACGGTATGATGGTTTTCTCCAAATTAAGTCTGAATTTTTCAATAAGAAGCTCCTGATCTGAGCCACAGTCAGCACCAGGTCTTGTTATTACTGACTACAGAGAACTTCTCCACCTTTGGCTGAAAAGTATATAATTAGTCTGATTTCTTTATTGACCATCTGGTGATGTCCATGTGTAAAGTCACTCTTTGGGTGATTGGAAAAGTGTTTGTTATAACTAGAAAGTTATCTTAACAAAACTCTATTAGCCCTGCTTCATTTTGTACTTCAAGGCCAAACTTGCCTGTTATTCCAATTTTTTTTTAATTTCTTACTTTAGTATTCCAGTCCCCTATGATGAATGTGACTTGGGGGAGGGGTGTTGTTTCTAGAAGATGTTGTGAGTCTTCATAGAATTGGTCAGCTTTGGCCTCTTCAGCATCAGTAGTTGTAGTATATACTTGTATTGCTATGATGTTGACTATTTTGCCTTGTATTCAAACAGATATCATTTTGTCATTTTTGAAATTATATCTCATTAATGTTTTCTCATCTTTTTATTGACTATGAGGGCTACTTCATTTGTTCTAAGGGATTCCTGCCCACAGTAGTATATATAGTGGTCATCTGAATTAAATCCACCCATTCCCATTCATTTAAGTTCACTGACACCCAAAATGTCGATATTTCATTTTCATCTCCTGTTTGACCACATCCAGCTTACCTTGTTCATAGAGTTTATATTCCAGGTTCCTATGTAGTATCACAAGTGACCATCAGATGGCACTCTGTTCAACCACAGGCTCTGGTTTGGTAAATTACTCTCTGGTTCCTAAGAGGCTGCATTATCTCATCTGGTTACCACATGGTACTCCCCAGAATTACATGTATAAATCAACCTTAGTATCTGTGATACAAAAGCAGTTTTGATTAGTCTTTTAATAGGTCACATTTGAGTTCAATTCTAGGACATGAAATGCCTTATGGCTCAATATATTAAAATATTAAATATGCTATCTCCCTAACTCAGGGGCCCTACTCCATACTAGGCTCCACTCCAAATGTTTACATAGATTCTAAAATTTAGCAATAGCAAGAAGCATTTATTAAGTGTTTACTATGTGGCCAACACCGTGCTAAGCACTGTGAATATAGTACAAGCAAAAAAGAAAGGCAGCCCTCACCCTCAAGGAGTTTACATTCTAATTGGGGAGCACAAAATAAGGAAGCAAAGAAAGCAAACACTTATTAAGTACTAACTGTGTGCTGGGCATTGTGCTAAGCTCTTTAGAAATATTCTCTCATTTTGACACTCAAAACAATCCCCGGAAGGTAGTGCTATTCATTAGTCTTACTTTACATTTGAGGAAATTGAGGCAAATAGAAGTTAAGTGACTTGCCCAGAGTCACACAGCCAGTGTCTAAGGCTAGATTTGAAACCAGGCCTTTCTAATTCCAGGTCCAGGGTTCTATCCATTATGTTACCTAGCTACCTCAAGACACATAAAAAGGAGCTGAAAAACAGAGGTAGAGGAGATAGCTACATGGTTGGATGTTGGCAAACTCTTAGAGATGTCCAGCCTAGAGAGGAATGACATGGTTGGTTTGGGCATTTTTCCTCAAAATGGAGATTTTGAGTAACCAGCCAATTAGAGGAAGAAGTCTCAAGAGTGGAAGGCACTTCCAGCACCAGAAGTTTAAGAGCAAAAATGAACTGCCAAGATGAGGAGGCTTCTATGGATTCAGTATTTAGTATTTCACTTGGAAAAGGAAGCCAGAAGAAACACACCTATTTGGAGACATTCCTGTCCAACCCCATTTCTTAGATGTCCTTCCATTTCCCTCCCAGATCTTACTTCTCCTTGAATAGGAATCCATCTCCCAGCTCTGTGCCTTTTCACCAGCTGTCCCCCATATCTGAAATGTTCCTCCTCCTCTTCCTGTTCTTGGCTTCCTATAAGATTCAGCTAAAATCAGGGTGGCTAGGTGGTGCAGTGAATAGGGCACCGGCCTTGGAATCAGAAGGATCTGAGTTCAAATCCAGCCTCAGACACTTAACACAAAAACTAGCTGTGTGACCTTGGGCAAGTCACTTAACCCCAATTGCCCTAACTTCCCCCCTCGAAACAAAAATAAAATAAAACAAAAGATTCAGCTAAAATCCCACCTTCAGCAAGAAACCTTTCTTGGTCTTCCCCTTCCCCTAGTGCTTTTCTTCTGAAGATCTGTACAGATCTTCTAAGTATCTGATTATTTAGAAGTTGCCTCAACTATTAAAAATGTCGCAACTTTGCCTAAGGAGATGATTCCCCATGAAAAAGATTACCTGAAAGGTCTCTGATGATCCTATTGCTTGTTTCCCTTCTCTCTACCCTCTTACACTATTTAGATCCCAGCGAGGTCCTGTTTACAGCTGAGCAAACGTCACAAACTAGGCTAAAAGGAAGCTGCCAACACAGCATTGTCCTCTTTTCATTTTCTGCCTTTCTTTGGGTCTCTTGTATTTCTGACTACGGGGAGAAGAAAGGAGGGGTGGTCCAGGATGGTGCTAAGCTGGATGCTGCTAGGATCTCTGCTCCGGTTGTTTCTCCTGCTGCTGGAGATGCAGAGAGCAAATGAGGAGCAAAAAGGACACTGTGACCAGTGCTGGCCAGAAGCTAGAGCATCATGAGGGAACCTGGGAGAGCTCTGATCTGGAGCCCAGACTGAGATACAGCTTCAAGTAGCAGAGACAGAGTCACTGGGAAAGCTAGTGTAGACCCAAGGAAAATATTCAGCCATATTCACACACCACAACTTATTTATCCATTACCCGACTGACAGGTATCTACTTTGTTTCCTGTTCTTTTCTATTATAATGTGCATCACAATGAGTATTTCAGCATCTATGTGACTTTTGTTTCTATCTGTGATTTCATTAGAGGTATATACCTAGAACTGGGAGGATTATTAGGAGAGAAACCTGTCGGGGACTTCCAGGGTTATCTCTTTTTATAGATGAGGAAACTGAGACTCAGAGAACCTTAGTGACTTGTCCAAGGTCAGTCAATTAGTAAATAGCAGAACAAGCACTTCAACCCAGAACTTCTGACTCCAGATAGCCTGTTCCTTCCATTACACTGAACTGCCACTGTTCAGTCAATAAACATTTACAACGTGCCTACTATGTGCCAGGCACTGTGCAAAGTATTGGGAATACAAAAAGAAGCAAAAAGAAGCCCTTGCCCTCAAGAAATTCACAATCTAATGACCTCCACTGAAGACTCAGGTTATACAGTTCATAAACAGCAAAACTGGACCCCAAATTCAAGTCTTCTAACTCGGTCCTGGGCTCTTTACATTGCTTCCCACTAATCGTCCCTATTCCTCACTGACTCCCCACCCCAGTCATTCCCTGGTGCCCTACACTAACATCTCACCTATTGACAATAATGATTACCTTTTCACCTTTCACCCACTTATCCTACAGCAGGAAAATATAACCCCTTATCCTGACATTCAAAGCCTTAATCAACTTTGATGCTGTCCAGTTAGGTTGCTTCTCCCAGTCCTTAGCCCAGAGACTGGGGGTCTATTCCTATTCACTGAGCATGTGACATGTATTAGTCTTTTTTGGATTATAACTTTTTTTGTTCTGAACTTGACAAACATGAATGTATATAAGCATTTTGATATACTAAGAAGAATGGAAAAAGAGAATTGGGCATGAAATCATGCATCTCTACATGTAGCTTGGTTTTTTTAAATATAATATACTCAGCACCTTAATTTCAAAGCTGTCCTGAATGTATTTCTTTCTGAATCTCCTTCTGCTTTCTTCTGTACATTTAAAAAATAAACAGTTTCATTGATGCTCCTATTATGTTTTTCTTCTTTTTGTATCACTATCATTCCCCTTTCCCTTCCACTTCTCCCTTCCAAAAAAATAAAGAAAACCCTACCTCATATTAAACAGGCAAGTAAAACAAGTCCACACATTGCTCATTTCCACAAATTTGCCTATCATTCTGTATATCTCCTTCAAGAAATGGAAAAGATATTTCATCATCAGTGCTCTGGAGTCATGATTGATTCATCATTGAGTTGATCACAGTTTGTAAGTCTTTAAAAAAAACTGCTTTTCTTTGCAATATTTAGTCATTGTTTAAATTGATCTCTCGGTTCATTCTATATCATATACAAATCTCCCAAGTTTCTCTGAATCTGTTCCTTTCATAATTTATTACACTATTACATTAAATTCACAAACTATATGAATCATTCATCTCTTTAAGATATATGCCTAGTAATGGTACTGCTAGGTGAAAGGGTATGTGTAATTTAGTGACTTTTAGGTTAAAGATCCAAAATGCCTTCTAGAATAGAAGTTGTATCAGTTCACAGTAACCATTCATTTGTGTGTCTGTTTTCCAATATCCCCTCAATAATTATTGTCTTTCCTTTCTTGAAATCATTGCAAATCTGGTAGGAGTGAAGTGAAAACTCAGTTGTTTTAATGAATTTTTTATTTTATTATTATTTTTATTAATGTTTTAATGAAGTTTCTCTTCTTAATAGCATTTGAAGCATTTTTTTCACATAGCTGCTGACTGACTGACTCTTCTTTTGAAAATTGTTTATTCATATCCTTTGACCCTTTACCCATTATGCAGTGTAAAGCCAAGCATGAGCAGCTTTCCAGAGGACTGCCGCTGTGAACAGCTTTCAAGGTTCTTATTACATAGTATAGCGAGCTCTCTACTTATTCAATAACAAATCAGAGGGGTGGCCAGGTGGCTCCATGAGTAAGAGCACCGGCCCCAGTATTGGGATGACCTGGGGATTGAATCCAGGCTCAGATACTTAGCACCACACCCAGAAATAACTAGCCATGTAACCTTGAGCAAGTTACTTAACCCCAATTGCTTTATAAATAAATAAATAACAAATGAGAGCAAAACATTCACAGAAAATCAAGGTACAGCATTCACAATGTTACAACTTATCACGGAAAAATCAAAATACAGCATTCATCATGTCATAGCTCAACAACTTATTACTAAAATGGCACATAGTTTTCACCAAAGTGGTCACAGAGTTTTAAACAAAGTACAATCATTTAGTAACTCAATCATTTAGTAACTCATTGCCTCCTTAAGGGACACAAAGTACAAAAGTCAAAGTCATCGACCCATGGGGTGCAATTAAGTTACAACTTCAACAGTCACTACTCAGTACCCTCTTAAGGGGTGGTGGAAAGTACAAGTAAATTACAGTTTCATCAGTCACTATCAGTACCCTATTTCATCAGTCAATACTCAGTATCCATGGAGAGGTCTTTTCAGCTTGACTCGAGGCAGGTAGCTCCTACCTCAATCCACCAAACTGTCACCTGGGTTCAAAGGCAGACAGTTCCCAGTTCTTTGTCCAGCTCTCCTTGCAGTTCCTGCTCCACATTGGAGCTCACAGTGTCCAGTCCATCGAAAATCCTTTACAGTCTCTATTCCTGGGAAGACAAGGCTTAAAGAAGCCACAATAACATTCGTACACATTAACAAAGTCACAATAACATTTTTACAAAGTACCAACACCACAGTCATGCTTCCTCAGTCTTCAGCAGCTCCAGCTGGCCCTTGGAAGTCTTGCCACCACAAGTTTGACTTTTGTGTCAGTTCTCAGTTCTTCTCAATTCTCGGTTCAGTCTTCAGTTCAGCAGTAGAAGCCCTTAAATACAGCATAGCTCCTCTCTGTTTAGCCCCTTCCTGTTATGTCAGCAACAGGGGTTCCCTATTCAGCCCCTTCCTGTTACATCAGCAACAGGGGATCATACCTTCTGTTTCTTTAACAGAGGCTTAATTTGAAACTAGGTGCTAAGTACCTCTTAGCTTGGCGATACAAAAGGATCTTCAAATTTCATTACTATTACATGCAGTGGCTCTTCTTACATACATGAATGTCAGTCAACTAGAATTTATTAAACATGTACAATGAGCCAGGTGCTGCGCTAATTACTGGGGATACCAAAAAAATACACTCCCTTGCTCTCAAGGAGCTCACAGTCTAATGTGGTAGATAACATGCAAACAACTATGTACAAATAAGATACCTACACCTTAAATTGGAGATAATTTCAGAAAGAAGGCACTAAGATTAAGGAGGACTAGGAAAGGCTTTTCACAGAAGGTAGGAATTTAGCTGAGATTCAAAGGAAGTAGAAATGAAGAAGAATAGTGTTCTAGGCATGGGGGCCAGTCAGTGGAAATGATCAGAGTTGGGAGATGGAGTATCTTTGAGAAACAGTAAGGATATCAGTATCACTGGATAACAGAAGGGGATGGGAGTAAATTGAAATAAGATTGGAAGGAGACAAGTTATAAAGGGTTTTAAAAGCTAGAGGATTTTATATTTAATTCTGAAGATAATAGGGAACAATCACAGTTTTGTTTTAAATGGGGAGGAGGATAATATGGTCAGCTCTATTTTAAGAAGATCAATTTTTCTGATAAATGAAAGATGGATTAGAGTGAAAAAAATACTTGAAGCAGGGAAACCAAGTCGGGCTATTGTAATAATTCAGGTGTGAGGTGATGGGGGCCTGCACCAGGGTGGTGGCAGTGTCAGAAGACAGAAGGAGGTATGTACAAGAAATATTATGAAAGTAGAAACAACAGGATTTGACAACTGATTAAAAATGGAATGTGAACAAATTAGGAGTTGAGTATGAGACCTAGATTATAATAAGGAGGGGTGTTGAGGGAAGGTCAAGGGGGGAAAAAATAATGAATTTGGTTTCCATCATGTTGCATATCAGATACCTATAGGACAACCATTTCAAGACATCTAATAGGCCGTTGGAAATGCAAAATGATAGGTTGGGAGGGAAGTCAGAGCTGTACAAAGAGATCTGAAAGTCATCTACATAGAGAAGATAATTGAAACTATGGGAGTTGAGGAGAACACCAAGTGAAATAATATAGAGAGAAGAGGTCCAGGACAGAGCTCTGGGGGACTCCCACAGATAGGGAGTGTGATATGGATGAAGATCCACCAAATGAGACAGAAAAGGAGGGATCTAATGGGTAAGAGGAGAACCAGGAGAGATCATTAGCATGAAATCTAGAGAGGGGAGAATTTCAAGAAGAAAATGATCTACAGTGTCAAAGAAGAATGAGCATTAAGAGCAGGCTATTAGATTTAGCAATTAAGAGATCATTGGTACCACATAATCATCACCACCCCATAATTGTCACACCCTGTGGTGTTCGTTTGTTTTCCATATATCCCAAGGTGGTCAGAGATAAAAACAAAGGTCCCCACATATACCAAAAATATTTATATCAGCATTTTCTTATAGTAGCAAAAATTAGAAACAAATTTTTTCAGTCCAAAAATTAGTTTATAACCTTTGATCTCGTAATTGTCATATGGTATAATTCTGTTCCTCGTGCCACTTAAAAGGTAAACAGCAGCAATGTATTCACCAAAGGCATTTATCTCTGGTACATTGCAAGCCTAGAATTCTCAGCACATGCACATTATCAGTATGTTTCTGAAAACTGACTTAAACTCACTGAAGAACTTTAAGTGCAAGGAGAGCAGGGCAGGCAAGAAAAGCTGCCATGAGTAAGTCACGTTATATGGTAAGATTTGCATCTTCCCACACTAACTAAACTGTACAGTTCATCTGCCAGCAATACATTAACATGCAAAGCATCTCTTTCTGATTATGGGTAAAAATAAAAACTATCCTGCCAGCTTCAAACTGAAAGAGATTGTACTCGTTGAACAACATGGAAACAGAGCTGTGGAAAGACAGTTTTCAGTGAGTGGAAAGTTGGTGCAAGACTGGCCGAAAGTAAAAAACAAGTAATACCAGCACAATATTTAAAAGCTTCCCATAAGGGTTGCACCCCATTATTTGGCAAAAAATAAAATTTGGCATAAAATCAGCAATGACTATGCAGTGAAATGTGGTAATTTCGAAGAAAGCAGTTTGGGATGAGTGATAAGCTCAGTAGCCACACTGCAAAGATTTAAGAAGATATCAAAAGAAAAAGAAGCAGAGGCACCTATTGTGAATGGTATTCTCAAAAAGTTAAGCTGCAAAAGAGAGGAGAGAGATAGGATTATAACTAGCGATGATGCAAGTACTAAGTGAAGGGTTTGGGGGAGAGTAGGGGAGAAATGGACATATTTGAAGGAAGTAGAGAAGCAGTTAATAGACAGGATTATCAGACCTTTGTTAGATAAAATTTCCTCTTGGTTAACTGCTTTTTCTAATTTTCACTGCCTTTTGTTTATACAGGAACTTTTCAATTTAACGTAATCAAAGTAGTCCATTTTATCTCATGTGAACCTCTTTCTCTTCTTTGGTAAGGACTTTTTTATCCACAGTTACCAAAATATATTTCCTTTCTTCTTCCTCTAATTTATTTATGTAACGATTTTTTTTGTCACATCATTATTGTGATTTATGGTGTGAGATCTTAGGCTTTATTCTCATTTCAGCAGGTTTTTATCATGAGTCCTTGTTCCAGAAGTCAAGGTTTTGAGATTTATCAAACATTATCCTGGGGAAGCTAGATGTCACAGTGGATGTGGTGTCAAGCCTGAAGTCAGGAAGACTCATCTTCCTGAGTTCAAAATCTGGTCTCAAACACTTGCTAGCTGTGTGACCCTGGGCAAGTCACATAACCCTGTTTGCCTCAGTTGCTTATCTGTAATATGATCTGGAAAAGGAAATGGCAAATCACTCCAGTATCTTTACCAAGAACATCCCAAGTAGGGTCACAAATAGTTGAACATGACTGAATCAGCTGAACAACAAAACAACAAAAACACTCTATTCATTTGCTTTTGTATTTTCTGTTCCAAATCTAAATCAAAGATCATCTTTTCTTTTTTTTTCTCTTTAACCAAATCGTTTTCATGGTTATTGCTTTGTAGCAACGTTTGTAGTAAAGTTGGAGATCTTGTACTTCTGTGCCTCCTTTCTTTATGTTTTTTTTTCATTTTCCTTTGAGATTCTCAAGCATTTATAGATGATCAAGATATAGTAGAGATAATGGATGCTAGCCAACTTAACCCCTGGTTTCAGTGGAAAGGTCTTTATCATCTCTCCATTATATATAATACAGGTTCCTGGTTATAGATAAATGCTATGTATCATACTGAGAAAAGATCCACTTAAGACCATGATTTTTTTTTATGTTTGAGTGATTTGGCAGAACTGAGTTGTTAAAAAAAATTGAACATAACATGTATACTTTGACTATACAATGAGAGGAGCAGACTCTTTGGAAAAGACCCTGATATTGGGAAAGATTAAAGGCAAAAGGAAAAGGGGATAGAAGAGAATGAGCTGGATAGATAATGTCATGGAAAGAATATGAATTTCGACAGACTTCCAGAGATAGTGGAGATTAGAAGCACCTGGCGTGCTATGATCCACAGAATTACAGAGTCAGACATGACTGAACAACTTAACAACAAACTGTGTGTAGAGATCAAGTTGTAATCATCTGTGTGAATAAGCAAGAAATCAAATTGGGCCAATGACTTTTGGGTCAAAACTTAAAACTGTAAAATTACCCTTTGGATAACCCATTTTAGAAGGTATATAATGAATTCAAAGATTTTTCAGAAGGAGTAGAAGCCACATCAAGCCAAAATTAGAACATAATTAGAATATATAAGCATGATTTGGAAATAGAGGAAGTATTAAGTACAACCCATGTCCCAGAGTTTATTGGTATAGGAGTTTATTGGTGGAGATCAATGTGCTGCACCTGTGTGCACAACAGAGTAGAGTTGGCCAGAGTGGGAGAGAGGAGAGTTTATTAGCCTCTTCAAGCCTTTTTAGTCTTCAGACATTTATGGCTTCCATCTTCAAGAGAGAAGATGAGCAATATCAACCTCACTTCAGTTTGCTGAAGGAAAAATCTATGGAAAGAAGCTGACATGAAAAGAATCTGCATTCTCCATCATGGCCCTGTCCCCAGCTTACTAGACACTTCAGAGAATTTGTCTTTTGGTGGGATTTGGGATTTTCTCTCTTCTAGTTGAGCTGAGTTACCGCATTCCCAATGGGAGTATTCCTTCATTTGGTATTATCTGTTATATCTTTTCTTATGGATACTGATTTCTCTGTTCTCTGGGTTTGGGTTTTTTGGTTTTGCTTTGTTTGGGGGTGAGATTTTTTTGTTTGTTTTTGCTATCAACTCAGATAAATGGGTTTCTTGGCTACCTACTATGTATGTTCATTGTGGAACTGGTAATTAAGCCTTACATATAAATCATGAGATCTTGCTCCCCTGAATTAAAGAAATAGCCACCAGGGGAAGCAGAGCCAAGATGGCAGAGTAAAAGCAGGAACCTGCTTGAGCTCCCACTGCAACCACCTCCAATACATGTAAAAAATTACTCTAAACAACTTTTAGTGCTACAGAACCTACAGGGTGACAGAGAGAAACAAATCTCCCACTGAAGGCAGACTGCCAGGCTGACAAGAAAGATATATCTCACTGAGCTGGGAGTGGAGGAGAGTCCCCCATGAGCCACATAAGCCACGCTGGCCCAGACCCATGGCATAGACTGGCCAGAGTGGACTTTAGGAGAGTGAACCACTGGCAGCTATGGCAGTTTCAAGACTTCTCAACCCATAAATGCCAAAGAGAAAGTAAAAGGTCAGTGGAGAACTCTGTTGGAACTGGGTAAGAAAAGAGCGCTGTCTAGCCCCTGCCCCTAGGTCAGCAGAGGTGACAGCAGCTGCAACTGATCTAGCAGCTTCTGCATTAAGGGATTGAAGGGCTTGGAATATGATATTCTGGAAGTCAAAGGAGCTAGGAGTAAAACCAAGAATCACCTACCCAGCAAAACTGAGTATAATACTTCAGGGGAAAATACGGACATTCAATGAAATAGAGGAATTCAAGCATTCTTGATGAAAAAACCAGAGCTGAACAGAAAAATTTGACTTTCAAATACAAGAAGCAAGAGAAGCATGAAAGGAAAGAGAAATCATAAGGAACTTATTAAAGTTGAACTATTTACATCCCTACATGGAAAGACACTATTTGTAACTCATGATACTTTTCTCAGTATGAGGATAGTTGAAGGGATTATATGTATGTATAGGTGGGTATATGTGTGCATGAATATGTGTGTGGGTGTATATGTGTGTATATGTATACATAGACAGAGGGCACAGGGTGAGTTGAATGTGAAGGGATGATATCAAAAAATAAAATTAAGAGATGAGAGAGGAATATATTGGGAGGAGAGGGGGAGAGATAGAATGGGATGAATTATCTCAAATAAAGGAATCATAAGAAGGCTGTTACAATGGAGGAGAAGAGCAGGAAGGTGAAAGGGAAAGAGTCAACTTTAAGTTAGATTTGGCTTAAGGAGGAAATAACAAACACATTCAATTGGGTATCTTACCCCACAGGAAAGTAGGGGGTAAGGGGATAAGAGTATAAGGTTGTGAGAGAAGAGAGGGCAAATTGGGGGAGAGGGTAGTTAGAAGCACTTTTGAAAAGAAGAAGGATGGGGGAAGATGTTAGAGATGTCTATTCTGCCTGTCTTTGAGCCACACAAAAATTCCCCATGCCATATGTGGGGAATAATCTTCCCAATCTAAGATTAACAAATTCCTGTGGCGAATCAAAAAGGGGAGGGAGGGGGAGGAAGCAAGCAATTATTAAGCATTTATGGCATACCAAGCACTGTGCTAAGCACTTACAAACATTATCTCATTTTATCTTCACAACAACTTTGGGAGGTAGTTACTATTATGATCCCCATTCTATAGGTGAGGAATCTGAGGCAGACAGAGGATAAATCACTAAGTGCCCAAGGTCACACAGCTAATAAGTGTCTAAAGTGGCATTTGAACTCAGTTTTTCTTGACTTCAGGCCCAGCCCTCAATCCACTACTTTGGTCTTTCCTCCTCTTCACACACCCCTCCCACACCTTACCTCTCTGTGTCTTGCATGTACGTAGTAATTCACATGTTGTCTTCCCCATTAGAATGTGAGCTCCTTGAAGGCAAGGACCATGCTTTTGTCTTTCTTTGCATTCCAGTGCTTAATACTGTGCCTGGAAAACAGTAAGTGTTTAATAAATACTTGTTGACTGAGAAATAGGTTTAAGTGAAGTTAGGAGCAGGGAGGGAGAGGGTGGGTTTCAAGGACCCATTTGACATTCACCTCAGTGTCTAGATTCCTGGTACCTGTCACTGAGCAAGAAAGGGGACTGAGGCAGAATTAAACCATTCAGCAGGCCCGATAAGATGTAACTTTAGGCATGCAAATAAATGGGTGGAGACAGGCATGTCTGAAGGATGTGTTCTTCAAACTCTTCAAAGGCAACAATTAAGGGAACCCAAATAGACCAGACCCAAGTGACCTTGAGGATACTGAAAAGGAAATCAGTTAGTATTGACTCCTTTGATTTAATTTTAGTTTGATTATAGGATTAAACTCCTTTCTTTAGAAAAGCTAGCCCTAACAGCTAACACAGACTAAGGCAGATAATCTCTTAACTCTAGGTTATTTATAGATTTAGTGGATAGATAAATTGAAAAGACTTTATCATTTAGTAGCAGATAATTTAGAGTAAGACATATATCTCTGCAGAAATAAAATAATCATAGGATTATAAAGATCTTTTTAAAGATTAAGTTTCCCTTTCCAGCAGTTGGAGAAAGGAAGATTATATAAAGATTAAGTTCCTCTTTTTCCTTTTTTCTTGAACTAGAGTCTAAGTTGAGTAATGGCAGTAGGAAAATGGTGGGAGGGAAAGGTTTGACTGCTAACCACAAATCACAAGCTCCCACTTCAAAGAGAACTTTCTGGTTAAAAAAAGACATCACCCATAGGACAAGGACTTCTGGGGTAATCTCACTTTAACAGCAAGTCATTGCTAATAGTATGAATTTGGGCAAAGAAAGCCCAGAAGAAGCAAACTAGTCATATGACCAGTCTTGTTCAATTAAATTATACTTAAGGGAAATGACATTAAAGAAGAAGCATTAGGTGGAGCCAAGATGGCAGAGTAAAAGCGAGAGCTCACATAAACCCCTCTGTGAACTCCTTCAGTAACCTCTAAAAAGTGAATCTGAATGGATTTTAGAGTGGCAGAATCCATGGGGAGATGGCGTGTGGCAGATTTTCAGTCCAGGAAGGTGCACACATGGATCTGGGCAGGGGAAGGGGGAGGACCGTGGGCAGAGGCTGTGGGTAAAAGAAAGCACAGGGCCCATGGCTGCAGCAGCTAATTCTGGGGCTACCAACCCACAGCCTGGATGTTTAAAAATCAACTGCCTGAGCTCCCTGGAGCCAAGATGGTGGAGTAAACCCTAGCCACTCCACTCTTGCCCTAAGATCCTGAAAACCCAAAGAATACTGCCTCAGGGTAAAATCCTGAAATAGCCCAACCCTAGGCAGGCTTGGGAGTCCTAGAGGAAGGGCGTGGATGTGGCTGTGCCTGTGCCAAGGCTAAGGTGCAGAGCTGTTGCAACAAGCCCCATCTCAGCTGACCAGCAGGAGATCCTGAATCCTGGGGGGGGGGAGGGGGGAGCCAGAAAGCGCTAACACCAGAACCCCAGTTGTGCCTTCACACAACCAGGGGAACCGGCAGACATCAGTGCTGCTGGCCACCAGCAGCTGAGCCTGCCTGAGGTTCAGCCTAGGAGCTGGGAGGTGGAATCCTGAAGCAGCCAGACCACCCCTCCCCCACACCTTACACTGTGAGCTTCAGAGGAACCTTGAGGCAAATGAGAAAGCCCTGGCCTTGGCCTCAATCTAGGCACCCAGGGGACACAGCACACAAAGTCACACATGTTAACACCACTGACAATGAAGCAATATCATTACTAAACATATATGCACCAAGCAGTATAGCATCCAGATTCCTAGAGGAGAAGTTAAGGGAGTCAGAGGAAGAAATAGATAGTAAAACTATACTAGTGGGGGACCTCAATCTTCCCCTCTCTGAAAAAATAAACAAGAAAGAAGTTAAGGAGGTGAATAGAATTTTAGAGAGGCTAGATATGATAGATCTCTGGAGAAAACTGAATGGGGATAAAAAAGGAATATACCTTCTTCTCAGTGGTATATCACACATACACAAAAATAGACCATGTACTAGGGCATAAAAACCTTACAATCCAGTGCAGAAAGGCAGAAATATTAAATGCATCCTTTTCAGATCATGATACAATAAAAATTATATGTAATGAAGGGCCATGGAAAGATAGACTGAAAACTAATTGAAAACTAAATAATTTAAACCTAAAGAATGAGTGGGTCAGGGGCGGCCAGGTGGCTCAGCAAGTAAGAGCACCGGCTCCAGTGTCGGGATGACCTGGATCAAATCCAGGCTCACATACTCAGCACCACGCCCAGAAATAACTGGCCATGTAACCTTGAGCAAGTTACTTAACCCCGATTGCTTTAAAAAAAAAAAAAAGAATGAGTGGGTCAAACAAGAAATCATAGAAACAATCAGTAATTTCATTCAAGAGAATGACAATAATGAGACAACATACCAAAACTTGTGAGATGCATCAAAAGCAGTTCTTAGGGGATGTTTTATATCTCTGAATGCATACATGTGTTGGAGCCACAGGTGTGAGAGACACTGTGGCAGTCACAAGATGCCAGAGGGGGTGCACGTGACCTCTGAGGAGCAGAAGCATGGAGATGTGGAGGCCGACTCTGCCGGGCCGAAAGGGCTGACATGGCATTGAGCACAGGGCCGTGGGAGCCGACTTTGCCAGGTTGGGAAAGGCTGATGTGGCATTGAACGTGCCCTGGAGCCGACTTTGCCAGGTTGGGAAAGGCCGACGTGGCATTGAACATGCCTTATCAACACGGACTCCTCTTAACACATACTCCTTTGTCCTGCACTCGGGAAAGTGCATGATTGGCTCCCACATGGCATGTGACTGTAAGAAGAATGATAAGGATATTAGGGGAAAAGCAAGGGGAGGCTCCCGCTCTCTCTCTCTTTTTCTCTCTCTCTTCCTCCCCCTCTCTCTCTTTCTCTCTGTCCCGCTCTCTCTGTCCCACGGTTCCATTCTGCTGTGTTTTGATGGCCACACTGTTAAGATGTAACTGAATAAAGAGCAGCCTCGCTTGGCAACCTCCGTGTCCTTGGGTGTTCTGTGGGGGTGTTCTTCTTGGAGACAAGAAGCCGGAGACGTCCGAAGACCGGGTATAAGGTAAGACAAGGCTGGAGCTGGGAAGAGCCCAACATACATGAATAAAATAAAGAAAATAAATTGGGCATGCAACTGAAAAAGCTTGAAAAAGAACAAGTTGTAAATCCCCAATTAAATACTAAAGCTAGAAGCTTTTCCAATAAGATTGGGAGTGAAACAAGGATGTCCACTATAACCCCTCTTATTCAGTCTGTGGTATTAGAAATGTTAACTGTGTGGGTGGCTAGGTGGTGCAGTGAATAGAGCACCGGCCCTGGAGTCAGGAGGTCCTGAGTTCAAATCTGACCTCAGACACTTAACACAAAAACTAGCCGTGTGACCTTGGGCAAGTCACTTAACTCCAGTTGCCCTCCAAAAAAAAAGGGCAGCTAGGTGGTAAAGTGAGTAAAAGCTCCGGCCCCAGAGTCAGAAGGACCCTAGTTGGGTTCCAGTGTCATACACTTAACACCCACATAAAAAAACTAGCCGTGTAACCTTGGACAAGTTACTTAACTCCAATTGCCCTCCAAAAGGCAAAAAAAAAAAAAAGATGTTAATTGTAGATAAGAGAAGGAAACGAAATCGAAGGAATTAGGTTAGGCCAAGAAGAGACTAAGCTATCATTCTTTGCAGATGACATGATGATATACTTAGAGAATCATAGAGAATCAAGTAAAAAAACTGCTTGAGATAATAAATAAATTTAGCATAGTTGCAGGATATAAGATAAACCCACATAAATCCTTGGCATTCCTATACATTTCTAATGAAGTCCAACAGCAAGAAATAGAAAGAGAAATTTCATTTAAAGTTACTGTAGACACCAAAAAAAATTTGAGAATCTTCCTGCCAAAACAAACCCAAGAATTATATGAACACAATTATGAAACACTTTTCACACAAATAAAGTCAGATCTAAATAACTGGAAAAGCATCAGTTGCTTGTGGCTAGGTCGAGCTAATATAATAAAAATGACAGTTTTACCTAAATTAATTTACCTATTTAGTTCCATGCCAATAAATCTCAAAGAAAATTATTTTATAGAGCTAGAAAAAATAGTAACAAAATTCATCTGGAAGAACAAAAGATCCAGAATATCAAGGGAACTAATGAAAAGAAATGCTAGGGAAGGTGTCCTAACCATTCCAGATTTTTAACTGTATTATAAAGCAGCAATCATCAAAACTGCTTGGTACTGGCTGAGGACTAGAGTGGTGGATCTGTAAGCAGCGGCTACCTTTCCAAACCTAAGGGCCAGCCTTCCATTGTATTCTCAGGAGGGACTGAAGAGACCAGAGACAAGGGAGAGAAATGACTTATGGTTTATTCTAAGATGGCAGGGTGTGGGAGTGGTTGCATTGGAGGTGGGGAGGGAAGAAAGCTGGCTCCTTATATACTTTTAAAGAGAACTCAATTCAGGCATGAATTGCTCGTACATAGGGAATGTGAACCAATAGAGGGGGGCCCCAACCAGCCATGTCAGCTGCTGCTCATCAAACAAGCAGTCTCCTAAGAGATGTCCTTGGGATCCAGCAACTGGACTATGGCCCTCAGCACCTCCTCATCTCCCACGAGCATGGAGCAGCCTCTGAACCAAGAGGCTCCGAGGCAGTTCCTGATTTCCTGTGAGACAAGAGGCGCTTGGAACTCACCTTGTCCTGTCCATGGATCAGTGGAATAGATTAGGTACAAGAGACACATTAGTCAATTATAGTAATCTACTGTTTGACAAACCCAAAGACCTTAGCTTCTGGGATAAGAATTCATGATTTGATAAAAAAAAAAAAAAAACTACTATGGTATAGTATGAAATAGTATGGCAGAAACAGGGTATAGATAAATATCTTACACTCTATACCAAAATAAAATCTAAATGGGTTCATGATCTAGATATAAAGGCTGAGACTGTAAGCAATCTGGGAGAGCAAGAAATAGTTTACCTGTAAGATTTATGGAGAAGGGAGGAATTTATGACCAAAGAAGAGATGGAGAGCATTATGAAATGCAAAATGGGTAATTTTGATTGCATTAAATTGAAAAGGTTTGTACAAATAAAGCAAATGTAACCAAGATTAGGAGGAAAGTGGAAAATTGGGAAAGAATTTTTACAACCAGTGTCTCTGATAAAGGCCTCATTTCTAAAATATACAGAGAATTGGGTCAAATCTGTAAGAATACAAGTCATTTCCCAATTGATAAATGGTCAAAGGTTATGAACAGGAAGTTTTCAGAGGAAGAAATTAAAGATATCTATAAACATATGAAAAAATGCTCTGTCACTACCGATTAGAGAAATGCGAATCAAAACAACTCTGAGGTACCACACCTCACCAGTCAGATTGGCTAAGATGACAAAACAGTAAAATGATAAATGCTGGAGAGGATGTGGAAAAGTTGGAACACTAATGCATTGTTGGTGGAGTTGTGAACTGATCCAACCATTCTGGAGAGTAATTTAGAACTATGCCCAAAGGACTATAAAAAAGTTCTTACCCTTTGACCCAGCAATACCACTTCTAGGGCTGTATCCTAAAGAAATCATACAAGTGGGAGGAAGACCTGTTCGCACAAAAATATTTATAGCAGCTCTTTTTGTGGTGGGAAAGAATTGGAAATCAAGGGGACGCCCATCAATTGGGGAGTGGCTAAACAAGTTGTGGCATATGAATGTAATGGAATACTATTGTGCTATATGAAATGAGGAGCAGATGGACTTCGTAAAAGCCTGTAGAGACTTATATAAACTGATGCTGAGTGAGAAGGGCAGAACCAGGAGAACTTTGTACACAATTACAGACACATCGTATGTGTGATGACTGACTTTGATAGACTGGGCTCCTCTCAGCAAGGCAAGGTTATAAGACAACTCCAAAAGACTCATGATGGAAAGGATATCCACATCCAGAGAAAAGAACTACAGAGTTCAAATGCAGATTGAAGCAAACTACCTGCTCTCTCTTTTGTGTTTAGTTTTGTTTTGTTCCTACTTTCTCTTGCTCACTTCATTGGTTATAATTCTTCTTTACAACCTGACTAATGCTTAATGCTATGGTATTTGTAGAGCCTATATCAGATTGCATGCCGTGGGGGGGGGGGGGGAGGCGCGCAGGGGGGGGGGAAGGAGGAAAGGAGGGGGAGAAAATTTGGAACTCAAGGAATTGTGAAACTGAATGTTACAAACTAAAAAGATAAATTTAATAAAATAAAATTGAGGGAAAAAATAAATTATACTTAAAACAAGTTCCTGTAACTTTTTTATTCCTCTCTTTTGTTACAAAAATCAGCTCTATAAATTACTCTTTGTAATAAATTGTGTCTGACATCTGAGGAGTAAGATGACTGGTTTGATATGAAAATTTCAGATAATTAATTTTTACACTCCCAAGAACACGAGTTCTGCCAACTTTGTAAGGTTTCACATAAGATTTCTTTAGCCCCTTCTCATTCCTAAATGCAATCAAGTCAAGTGAACAAATATGCATTAAGTGCCTGCTATGTGCTAGGAATGATGCTACAATGCTGAGGATATGTGGGAAAAAGAAAAGCAAAGACAATCCCTGTTCTCAAGGAGCCTACAGTCTAATCAAGGTGGCAACATACAAATAATTATGTACATGTATACATTCATATTGGGCAGCTAGGTAAGAGCACTGGGCTTGGAGTCAGAAAGACTCATCTGGACAGACAGAGCCAAGATGGCAGCATTAACGCAGGGATTTGCTTGAGTTCTCCCCCAAACCCCTCCAAGTACCATTAAAAAATGACTCTAACATTGTAGAGCAGCAGAACCCACAAAAAGATGGAGTGAAACAAATTTCCAGCCCAAGACAATTTGGAAGGTTGGCAGAAAAGGTCTGTTGCACCAGGGTGAGGGAAGAACATAGTCCAGCACAGACTGGGCCAGCACAGGCCGGGCCACCACAGGCCAGGCCAGCGCAGACTGGGCTGCACAAAGTCAGAGCAGACTTGGGGCACCTGAATCCCTCACAGCAGTGCTGGTTTCCTTCCCAGAGAAAGAACTGTTGGTGTCTGAATACAGAATAAAGTATGCTTTTTTTTTTCACTTTCTTTTTTTCCTGAGGTGTTTTTTTTCCCTTTGTCTATGTTTTCTTTCACAACATGACTATTATGAGTATATTTTTCATGATTACACATGTATAACCTATGGAATTCCTTGCTTTCTCAATGGGGGAAGGGAGGAAGAAAGAGAATTTGGAATTCAAAGTTTTAAAAACAGATATTAAACGTTGTTTTTACATGTAACTGAGGGGAAATAAAATACTAAATATTTTTTAAAAAGAAAGACATCTTTATGAGTTCAATTCAGACATCACATAGATAGATAGAGAGATATCTTGGATAAATTGGAGATGATCTCAGGGAGGAGGTGATTAAACTTAGGGAGGCTGGGAAAGCCTTCTTGTCAAAGGTAGGCCTTAAGCTGAAACTTGTAGAAAGCCAAGGAAACTAGGAGGCAGAGAAGAGGAGGGAGGGCCTTGAAGGTACAAGAAGTAAGCAGTAAAAATGCCTGCAGTCAGGAGATGGAAGGTCATGTGAGAAGAACTGCAAGGAGGTTAGTGTCTTCCTTCATATCTGAAGAGTAGGCAACCTACAGGAAAACAGCAATATTCTGTGCTTAAATCACAGAATTAAACTGTGGTCAACACACAGGCTAGTTTTTACAGAAGAAGAGGAACTAGAGATTAAATTGCCAACATTCACTGAATTAGGGAGAAAGCAAGGGAGTTCCAGAAAAACATCTACTTCTACTCCATTGACCACACCAGAACCTTTGACTGTGCAGATCACAACAAAATGTGGAAAGTCCTCAAAGAGATAAGAGTACCAGGTTATCTTATCTGTCTCCTGAGGAACCCACATGCAAGCCAAGAAGCAATAGTTGGAACTGAACACGGAACAATTGATTGGTTTAAGATCAGAAAAGGAACACAGCAAGGCTGTATATTGTCACCTTATTTATTTAACTTATATGCAGAGTACATCATGTGAAATGCCAGGCTGGATGAATCAAGAGCTGGAATTAAGGTTTCTGGGAGAAATATCAAAGATCTCAGCTGTGCAGATGATGCCATTCTGATGGCAGAAAATAAAGAGCAATTAAGAAAGAAGCCTCTTGATGAGGATGAAAGATGAAAGTGTAAAAATTGGCTTGAAGCTTAATATAAAAAAAACCTAAGACCGTAACAACTGTCCCCATTACTTCCTGGCAAATAGAGGGAGAAGAAATAGAAGTAATGCCAGATTTTTATATGCTTGGGTTCAAAGGTCACTGTAGACAGTGACTACAGCCATGAAATAAAAAGATGCTTGCTCCGTGGAAAGAAAGTTATGGCAAATCTGGACAGCATGCTAAAAAGCAGAGACTAGGGGCGGCCAGATGGCTTAGCGAGTAAGAGCACTGGCTCCAGTGTCGGGATGACCTGGGGATCAAATCCGGGCTCAGACACTTAGCACCACACCCAGAAATAACTGGCCATGTAACCTTGAGCAAGTTACTTAACTCCGATTGCATTAAAAAAATAAAAATAAAAAATAAATAACAATAAAAAGCAGAGACTTCACCTTTCTAACAAAAGCCCATAGAGTCAAAACCATGGTTGTTCTAGTAGCTGAAGACCACAGAATCAACACTTTGAAACTGTGATGCTGGAGAAGACTTTTGAGAATACCTTGGACAACAAGGAGATCAAATCAGTCAGTACTTAAAGAAATTAATTCAGGCTATTCACTGGAAGGTCAAATACTGAAGCTGAAGTTTAAATACTTTGGCCACATAATGGGATGAGGTTGGGAAAGAGTAAAGGAAAAAGGAAGAGGATTTGTCAAATGCCCACCACCCCCTCTCTCTTAGACATCTGTTAGGCTATTGACACTAAATTTTAACCTCTTCCCTAGCTAGCTTCATCAATAAGATTACGATCACATCAGTTACCTTGATCCTGTGCAATACCTCCTCAGCCCCTCCCCCAGAACACTGGTGGGAATTGACTATCTAACTTGGAAGAATGGTTTACACCAATTCTTACAATCCATGATAAGGAAGAGGTTCCCCCATATGTACGTGCAGACATTTATAAAGACCACAGAAACATACCAAATTACTCTCTCCTGAGAAATAATTTCTGATCCTTGATTTGAGAAAGGCAGAGAATAAGATGGATAGATAGTGTCATGGAAATAATGCACATGAACTTGGATAGACTTTGAGAGATAGTGGAGGATAGAAGGGCCTGGAGTGATATTGTCCATGGGGTCACAAAGATTTAAATATGACTGAATGACTGAACAACAACAAACAACATACAAAACTTAAAGCAATACAATCAATGGGACAGAAGATAAAGCCAATTTTGAATACAGATAAAGAATTTTTTTCCCCACTACATCCTCTCTCTCCCTTCAGCTCAATCCATCTCCCACACTGTCCTTTAAAAGATCAGAAATTATTTCTCAGGAGAGAGTAATTAGGTCAACTTCCTCCCAGACAGCAAAAGCAAAGTTGAGAAGAAATAAAGTACCTGATTCATATCCAGTGGATGAAATTGAATTCTAAGGTCACAGAATAAGTTAGGAGATGAGTCAGAGGGAGAGAAAGAATTTAACATCCCTCCCCCAACATCTACCCATTGAACTTATCATCAAGAAAACTCCAGCTCACACAGTAAGTTTTTTTCTTTTAAAAATTGTTTTCCTTTATTTTAATACTAAATTTAATACCAAATAGTCTCAGCATTTACATGCACATAATAGAACTGGAGAGAGGGAATAAGCATTTATTAAGTACCAAATAAGCATTTGCCAGACACTGTGCTTAGTGCTTTGCAAATCTCATTTGATTTTCAAAAGAACCCTGTGAGACAGGTGCTATTATCATTACCATTTTACATGTTGAGGAAACTAAGGCAGACAGTGGTTAAGTGACTTACAATGGGTCACACTGCTCAGTCCTTCCTGACTCCAGACCCAGCAATTTATACACTGCACCACCTAATTGTCTATCTGCCTGTTAAGAAAAAAAGGAAATTGGACAAGAAACTCTAAATTTTTATTATGTACAGTTTGCTTTTCAAGTATGTAATAAATTCAACGTGTAAAGCTACCCTTTCAAAGCTATCTCGCTAGGCTACTCTTCCTTCTGGCCTCCCTTCTAGTCTCTGAATTTTTTTTTAAGAAGGTTGAGGAAGGAACTCTACTCCTTTCTCCCCACCCCACTCCACCACCAGACCCCGTTGTGTTACCACCCCCACAGGAAAAAAAGGAAAAAGTGAATGCTGCAAAATTGTAAAGAGTAAGGATGGTTCAGAAGATGAAATATGAGAAGACATCACATCCAGACTCTCTGCAGAGGCAGGAGATCCACAAGGGTTGTGCATTACATGTTATTTTCCGACTTTTTCAATGTATGGATCAGTTATCATGAATTTTTTCTTCTTTTTTTTCTCTTAACAAATACTATTTGTTACGTGGGATGGTTGTCTGAGAGGGGAAGGATAGTCAAACAAAACAGTTTTCTTCATTAAACATGTCTAAAATTTTATAAGTGCTCTCATTATGCATTATGAGTCCATCACTTTTGGGGTGGGAGTGGGACTGGGAGTGGATAACATTGCTTTGTTATCTTCATTAACTGTAGGTACTACAAATCACTACACAATAAGTTTTAGTGTTTGCAATCAAATTAAGGCACCCTTTTCCTTAGAGCTACCACCAATACCAGAAACTCTACATTTAAAAAAAATATATATGGCACTTATGAAATACCCATCTTTTGACCTTGGAGTTCACACAATCTTTTGGAAAGCTCTGACTTCCAGCTCCTTCCTACCCCCGCCCCCTTTCTCCCACTTGATATCCCTCAGGCTACTTTTCATGTAAAATACATTCCAAAGCAACAATCAGAAGCATTTTGAACCTTCACAAAGTGCTAGGAGTTAAGATTGGCAAAATTTCCAAGGACATAGTGACTCCTGTTCTTACCTCATTCTCCATAGGGAAAGAAGTTATCTGTACAGGAAATCTGCCCTTCTATTTTAATACTAACTACTGGAGGGAAAGAAACACCTTTTAACATAAAAACTAAGGATTCATAGTTGATGGTCCTGACATTTGACTCCAGGGCTAGTGGTCTGGGGGTAGGACTTTAACCTTAATATCTTTAGAAATTTTTTTTAACTTTTACCATATACAGAGGTATTAAATATTTGTTTAGTTATTGTCCAAAGATTCAGTAAAGTCCCAAATACATAACCCCTTCCTCCTTGGTCATATGCTTAATCAAACAATAAACATGAGCAATTAAGGGGCTAACTGGATTTGATAGTCATCAAGGATCTCCAAGCACAAGGTACTTTACATTAAAGATACTGTCAATCACATTAAAGATACTGATGTAATAGGTATGTGGGTAGCTATCTCACACATTGTAACATCTCACACCTCTCATATGATGTCTTTGGACACCTACTCACTCTCTGAGCTGACTTAATCTCTTTTTTCTTTCTTTTTTTTTTTTAAAGCAATTGGGGTTAAGTAACTTGCTCAAGGTTACACGGCCAGGTGTTTCTGGGTGGGTGCTAAGTGTCTGAGCCCAGATTCGATCCCCAGGTCATCTTGACACTGGGACTGGTGCTCTTATTCTCTGTGCTACCTGGCCGCTCCCTGACTTAATCTCTAAGCTATTCTCATAGTTCGCAAAAGGCTTAGTTCCCAAAGAAGGACTATCTCCCCATGATTACATTCAAACTCTGTCAAGGTCCTTGGGGTAACCCTATCGTGGGGATATATGTGTGTGTCTATATACATATGCACACACACTCCGCTTACCCCTCTAGATCTCAAGGCCCCACCTATTTGTTTCCATGTATTCAAACTAGTCACTCATAATTATGACACTTTCCCATCTTAAACATAACCATTTACTTATCAATAAGGAAAAAGAAGTAATAACATCACAAGTACTTACATAGTAAAAATAAATTCAGGAATAATAAATACACTGAAGTTCATGCATAGACCTGGGTCATAATCTACTACTAATGCATTTGGTATCTATGGAGAAAAAGTGAGCACATGTTTATGAAAATGTGCCAGAGAGGACATGAATGAGGGAAACCCATGTAATTAAAGTAACTCACAACTCTGGAACTATGAACTTAAATGTGCTCTTTCTGCCTCAGAATCTGTCCATAGAAGTTCTGCTAAGTGATTTCTCTGATTTTATACTTTCCAAATGAAATCTAATAATTTTAAGACAGAAATAAGCCACGGTCCAAATCAACATCTCAATAAAGTTGTTACCTCTTTTCTAATATACTTTGTAAAATCATGATAATATGCTTAAACCAGTTATTTTGGGCTGGTGCATCATAACTCAATAATAAAGGCATATACTTCCTATATCACTGTACAGTGTCATTTACTTTGACATAGTCCAATGTATGTCAGAGTTTTCTCAACTTATGTTTTGGAAGAACTGAGATAAATATAAACTGATTTTATCTCTAGGTCACTAAGAACATTGTTAGATGTTAAATGTAATCCCGATCGATCAATGCAGGAGCCACATTTGCCATAAGAGAAAAATGTTTTCGTTTCACTACATGGATGCACTTAACTCACAAAGGACAATTTTCCTTTGGGGTTCCTACTGGATTATCTTCTTAATGATATCAAGGATCAATATGTTCTACATAACAATTCCATTCATACATTTCAACCCTAATCAAGACAACAAGTGGAATCATGTAATTTAGTTTTTGTGTACAATATTTTTAAAGAGCCAGGTTTATCATGGTTAAATAAAGCTTCTAGCAATGAAAATAAGCTGGAGTAAGGCTCTAGTGAGTGAACTTTTTCTCCTACAAGCCATCTAAAATGAATTCGCTTTTCACAATTATCTATAATTATGAACAGCTTCAAGCATCGAGCAGTAATAAACAGGAAATGAACTAAGGCTAATTCTGTTTGAGGCTGAAATACAGTCACTTTGAACAGGAAAAAACAGTTGGATATATAACCTCCACAAAAAATGTCTCACATAGGGCATATAGAACCAGAAAGACCCACACTCAAGTTCTGCCTTTGACAAATACTGGCTGTGTGGCCCCCATGCTGCACAAATCACTTAGCCTCTCAAGTGTTCTAGGCCAGGGGTGTCGAACTGAAATAGAAATGGGAACCTTATGGGAAAACCACTAATCCATACATAGTCATCCCTGCAGGTTTCATGTTGCCTTAGTTTTGAAATGAAATATTATCTATGTTTTATAGCATTTTTATCTATTTTATTAAATATTTCCCAATTACATTTTAATCTGGTTTGGATAATATCACATGGACAACTGGCCGATATGTCTGACACCCCTGCTCTATACAACTCCTTAACTTTCCTAGAAGACTATAATTTTTTTTTTTTAAAGAGCCAAAATGCCTGGGTAGAGAAAGCTCCCTCACATGGGGAGTTCTCTATGCTGATGAAACCATACATTCAGTCCCTGTTGGTGACAAGAATCTTTATTCTGTTGACAAAACAAACACACATTTTAAAGCATGCAATAAAATAGATTTCCTTTTTTAAAAAAGTTCATTTATTTCCTTAAAATAAAATAGATTTCCTTAAAAAAATAAAATAGATTTCCTTTAAAATATGACAATGTCATATTGTCCAGTGTTAATAAAAGTCAAATTAATCAATTATTTTTCCAAATAATCCTTTGTTCCTATGACTCAGGGAACTTATTTGATAAAGTCTGAAAACAAATATATGTGCACAGGTGTGTGCCTATGTATGTGTGTATATATATGTATGCATGTATATGCATACACATAAACACATACATATAGTAGATACTATTCTTGGATTCTGCATTTGGGAATTTACCTATTTGCTAAAATCTATTTGTAAGTCCAAAGTCAATACCTGTGGGGATTTCATGGTCATTTGCAGACATGTGCAGAGCAGTGAAATATTTGAGTCTCCCTATGCACAAATTCTCAGCTGAGCCAGAGCAGCCAGAGCATCTGCCTTGTTTCAGTTCGAATGCTGTAAATAAGTATCCTCTTCATGATCTATTTAGATCCTCTTTCACATTTTGATGTTTTTTGTTGGTGCTTTTGCTATTTAAAATGGCCCCAAGTGTAGTGCTGAAGTGTTGTCCAGCGTCCCTAAGCACAAGAAGACTGTGATGTACCTTATGGGAAAACCACATGTGTTAGACAAGCTTCATTCAGTCCTGAATGATAGTGCTGTTGGCCATGAGTTTAATGTTAATGAGTCAACAATATGGTCCATCTAGAAAAAGGAAGAGGGTCTATACACAAAGCTGCTTTAGAAAGTGCTAAAGTAAATGCTGTGACCAGAGGCTCCAAGAAACCTAACCCTGTATTTCCCTTGGAATATTGGTTTGATATTTGCTAATTCAGTGTTTATGGAGAATTTATAGAACATAACTACCTCAAATGAAAATCAAATATATATGTGTGCATAACATACCATATATATAAAAGCCCTTTGATGTATTTATCAAACTAAGCCCCTTTTAGAGGAAAGAAACAGAGACAGAAAGAGACAGAGAGACACACAGAGATAGAGAGAGACAGAGAGAGATCTAGGCAGTATAGTAAATAGGGCACCAGCCCTAGAGTCAGGAAAAACTGAATTCAAATACAACCTCAGATGTTTACTAGTTGTGTGTCCCTGGGCTAGTCACTTAACCCTGTTTGCCACAGTTTCCTCAGTTGTCAAATGAACTGGAGAAGGAAATATCAACCACTCCAGTATCTTTGCCAAGAAAACCCCAAATGGGGTCACAAAGAGTTGGACACAACAAAACAACAAATATAAATAGAGAGAGGGTTTCGTATTGGGGTCATTGACGAGATCAATCTATAGATACAAGGGGCTAATTCATCTTTGAAATATTGATTCACAAAGTTAAACTTGTCATTTAGGCAATGCCTGGTTTAGTTGCAATGAGAAAAGCAAGAAGTAGCAGCAGAAATTCAAAACTGCTGTGACCTAGAAGGCATTTCTTCTATCTTTGGAATGTGAATTAAATTTTTCTCTTTGTATTGACTCGTAGGATGGCAACCAAAAGGCAAATCACCCTCAATGCATCAACAATCATTTCAAAATTACTGTTTAAATGTAATGATAGACTAGCTGATAAGCTCAGTCCTTACAAGCACACAGAATATACTCAGCTGATTCAATCCCTATGTGCACTTTGTAGCATGTGCTGATATAACTGTTTCTAGTTCACTGTTATTTGTCCATCCTTCTTTAAGAGGATGGTGACATCAGGGAAGTGATGGCATGACTTGCAAGTGAATTGGATTTAAGTGAGGCGGGGCCGTGCAAAGTGACCCACCTCACTTTCACTTCCAGAGCCTTCTGGGACCAGTGGCCAGATACAGATCAGGATAACTTAGAGTGACCCCACTCTAGTCCATTAAGTATGAAATGAAAAGAAGTCTATTTTGATCAACTGGTGTGCCATTCCAAAGGAACCATCTAACCAAAATAAGGCTAATCCCCATTAAACTCTTTAGTTTAATTAAATTCTTGAATAGGACTTTATCTCTTCAACTTAGTACATGGGCCCTAAGTGCACATCTTTCTATGTGTTCATCTTTTCTTTTACTTGAAGAAAATTGGAGATGGGTATAAATTTGTGGAGTCAGGGTAAGAAGCATGAGAAATAAAAACAATAGCCCTATTTTCTAGAGTTTTACTTTTCACAAAGCACCCTCCATCCCCTAATGGAAAGAAGATTCCTTGACTGAAGGTGAGAGAACAATTGGGGGGACAGGGATAAAGAGGGAAAGTAAAACAATACTGTTTTTAAGATTTTTCACCTGCCAAAAGCATTACAACTTAATTAAAACTCCAGAGGTTAGCAAAAACTAATTTGCCTTAAAATGAAAACTGGCTTCATAGATATGGACTCTCTTTCACTACCTTGAAAGTCCCATGATGACATTATTACTACTCTGACCGGTAGTGAAGGAAGTACTTAAACTAGCAGCTTTGATTTCATATTACCAGTCTATAAGAATAAAACATGATCATCTTTTTGAAAGATAGAATGAACATTTATTGGGACCCTACTGGGTAGTACTTTACTAGGTACTACAGCTAGTTACAGAGAACTAGACCTGAAGGATGGACCATGGGATGTATTAATCTCCCACTGGATACTTCCTATTAGAAATGGAAGCTATGACACTCAGAAGGCATCTTTTGCATATGCAGAAATCAAAATCAAATTTAATGCAAACAATGGCAAAAAAAATTTTTTTAAATCAAACTAACTTTTGATGCCAGACTATGACAATTATCGAATATTTTCCTGTGCACTGTAGGCATCCACCCCTAAATCAATCCCTGCCCTGCCTCCCACCCCATTGGTCCAGGCCCTTCTTTGCCATCCTCTTCCTAGACTCTATGGTTCTGGAGTCCCCAAACTCCTCCAGAGGCTCCCAGTCATCTCCCTTCATTGTGGTAATTATCTACAATTTATTCTGTCTACACCTTGTTTTCACATAATGATGCAAATACCCCTCCCCATTAGACTGAGATCTCCTTGAGGGCAGGGACCCTTTTCGCCTTTCTTTGTGTTCCAGGACATGGCACAGTTGGCTGACACATAATAGGCACTTAATAAATGCTTATTGAAGAACTGACTGGCTCCCACCCCAAGCAGCTTGACATCATCCTCTACCTCCTTCCTCCCATCCCCTGCCCAAGCCCCACCCTAGCTTTTCCCTCCTTCTCTGGGCTCCACCTCTGGGTGGGAAGAAACAGTGTGGTGATTTATTGCCTCGCTGATGAAAGAACAGGGAGGTTAGCTTACAACTGTTAAGACTTGGTATCAGACACACAAAAACCCCACAGCAGCAGAACGAGAGGAGCCTCAGGAAGCCTCTGTCCCCACATCTGTCTGTTTGTCTGTGTTGCAGGTAAGTGTACCTTCCTGCATGCACCACCACCTCAAGCGCAACCTCCCCTGCCCTTTGCCTAGATCTTTCTTGTGCAGACTAGTCCTGAAAAAGGGAAGGGTATAGTCAGTCTTTAAAGGTCTGCTCTGTCAGTGATACATTCCCATCCAACCAAGGGAGGCTTTCTGGTAATGTGTCTAAACCTGAACTCATCATCTTTCACCCCAAACCATCTTCTCTTCTGTTGTTGAGGGTACCACCAGGTCACCCAGGCTCAGCTACTTGGGTGCCATCCTCACCTCCCCACCCTGTCATATTTCATATCTAAACACTGGTCAGATCCTGTCCTTTCTGCCCTTAGAATATGCCATGTCCACTTCTCTCCTCAGACACAGCAATGAACTTGGTGCACTCATGCCCAGATTATTTCATGGCTTCTGGTTCATTTTCTTGCCTTGGGTCTCTCTCCACTCCAGTTTGCCCTCTCCTGTGCTGTCCAATTGATCTTCCTAAAGCCCAGATCTGACCATGTCACACACTCCTCCTTCAACCCCTCTTCAACAAACTCCACTGGTTCCCTATCGCCTCCAGGATCAAATCTAACATCCTCTGTGTAGCTTGTAAAGCCCTTCAGAACCTTCCCCCACCCCCGCCCCCTTCCAGGCTTCTTTCACTTTACTGTAGGACCCAGAGACTCTGGTCCTCTTGGCTCTTCCTCAAAGACCTTCCATCTTCCAGCTCCGGGCATTTTCACCCTGTCCCACTTGCCTGGAATTCCCTCTCTCAACCCCACCTCCTGGCTTCCCTGCCTTCCTTCAGTCTCAGCCAAACCCCACCTTTCCCAAGCCCCCTTAATTCTAGTGCTCTCCCTCTGAGATGATCGGTCCTGTCTGCATCTCACTGGTGAACAATTGTTTGCAGAAGTTAGACAGGGGGCTCCTTGAGAGCTGGGGCTGTCCTTTGCCTTTCTTTGTATTCCCAATGCTTAGCGCAGTGCCTGGCAGGGTCCTCTATTTACTCTCCTTCTCTGTCTGCCCTAATCTTGTGGCAGCCCAGTGATCCACCTTCCCCATCTCTCTCTCTCTCTCTCTCTCTCTCTCTCTCTCTCTCTCTCT
>NW_027185588.1:3844668-3861975 GCF_028583685.1 Petaurus breviceps papuanus | reverse complement strand
CCCCCCCATCTCATTCCACCACTAGAATTAAAGAAGGTCCCTAGGGCCTAGGTAATGTTCCTAAGTATGAACCAAGGAAGCCTCAGAGTTGTCCTCTGATGGGAGTTACTTTTGCTTAGCTCAGCATGTCCCAAGACACAGCTTCCCTATTCTTAATGATTCCTCCGGGGGGCAACCAGGCAAAATATCTGTTCCCCAGGAAAAGGTGAAGACTGGCTAAGAGAGAAGGAGTTGCACAATGCCAGGTGTAGAGCAGACCCTTAAATAACTGATTGTTAATGAGGTGGTTCTTAATTGAGGTAGTTACTTGGTGAACAGGATAGAGCAATGGATCTGCATTCAGGAAAACCTTAGTTCAAATGTGGCCTCAGATACTAAACTGGCTATGGGATCCTGGACAAGTTAATTACCTTCCCTATACCTCAGTTTTCTTATCTGTAAAATGGGGTAATAATAACACCTATTTCTCAATGTTGCTGTGAAGATCAAATGAGGAAATATTTGCAAAGCACTTTGCATATCTTAAAACACTAACTATTGTTGGTATTAGATACTATAGAATGTTCCTAGAGAAAGAGGTTTTGTGTCTCATAAAGGGCTCAGGAGGGCTCTTGCCCAAGTTAGGTTGTTAGGATTTAGTGTGAAAGAGCCTAGCTGACTTGACATGAACTGAGATACTTGTAAAACGCTTAGCACAAGGTCTGGTATATAGTAGGTGCTTAATGGGTGCTTGTTTCCTTCCCTCTCTTTCCCCTACCAATTAATCTGACCCTCCTAGGGTGACATCTTGGCCCCAAGCTGCCCAAATAAGAATTTGGAGAAAAATCAAGTAGCTGAAGATAAACTGAGGTCATAGATAGCGGTGGATATAACAGAGCTTTTCTTAAGATTTTCAAAGTACTGGGCTACCAACTATTCTATGAAATAAGGGTTATAGTCCTTGTTCTCTCCCATTTCGCAGAAGAAAAAAGGCAGGCACAGAGAGGTTAAGTGAGGTTGTCCAGGGTCACACAGCTAATCTGAACCCCAGCTGTCCTCCCACCCTGTCCTTTCCTCCCCCACCCCCACAGTGCACACCCCACATCTCCTCCAGGCAAAACACCCCCCTTTGCTTCAGTGAATCATCATATGGAATAAATTGGAGGCATCCCCATCCTTCTTGCCCTTCTCTAGTCACTCCAGCTTATCCATTCCCATTTCTATCTCCCATGCTAGGCTGCTTCAAGAGTTGCAGAATAGGGTATAGAGAATCAGGGAGGACTTCTTGGAAGAGAGAAAGATTGATGGAAAAGAAGGATGGGGTACCACAGGTCATAAAACTGAAAGCTAGGAGGGGGCCTTAGAGATAGAGACTGAGGTCCAGAGAAGGGAAGTAATTTGTCTAAGATCATATAGTTAGGAATCATCAGAGCCCAGAATTAAACCAGGTCCTCTGACTTCAAATCCAATTCTCTTTGATGAACCTAGAGGGGTTGGGGGTTGTGGGAAGGAGAACTCTGAAGGTCAGGAGGCAAAGTTTGGATTGAAGCAAATTAGACAGACCTTGAAGGCTAGAACAATATACTTTCTAGTTGAATCTAGTTGAAGTATAGGAGGTAAGAAGAAACAGTGTGTTATGATAGGAAGAAAAGAAAAGGAAATATGGAAGAAAAAGAACTTGGAGAAAGGAGATTTACATCTAATTCTTCAACTACTAACAACCATAAGCTCCAAATCATGAACATAAGAGGAATATAAATCAAAATGACTCTGAGGTTATATTTCACATAGTTAAACTGGCAAAGATGATAAAATATCAACAATCAATGGTGTAATCAATGGAATAATCAATAGTGAAGGGGTTGTGGAAGGGTATACTAATGCATTGTTGGTGGAGCTGAAAATTGGCCCAACCATTCTGGAAAGCAATTTGAAATAGTCAATTATTCATCAAGCATTTGTGGCTTATTTCATGATTTGTATGAGAGAAGTCACCTGACCTCTCTGTCCTAGGTGACTCAGTAAAGGCTTTAAGTTGTTAAGTTTGACCTGCATTGATAGAGAGAATCCCCCTGACTAATGAAATTGCAGACGTAGCCTCCACACAAATGGAGCAAACCTTGCTATGTAAGGTGCTTCCATTTTATCAGGGGAACTATGCACAAATATAAGCACATACAGAATAAACAGAGGGAGAGGGACTAGACCTCTGATTTCATTAGCACTGGGACATCCCAGGTAAGGAGATTCCTGCCACTGATGCAGATTGGCACTTTATATGATCCCAGCTACCTGAGGCATAGAGAGGTAAAGTGATGCCCAGGCTCACACAGCCAGAATGGGTCAAAGGTAAGACTCAAACCTGAAGTTCTCCAAGCTTTGGGATCAGCTCCAGCAGTCTAACTGGGTCCAACAGGTTCTACCCCTCCCAAAGCTCTAGCCCTCCAGCAGGGCCTGTCCCCAGCATAGGAAGGCCCTCATTAAGCATTGTCTCAGAGAAGGAGGAGAAGGTGAAGAATGCTAAGAGATCCCAGCAGCCCCAGCCTGTTTAATCACTTCTTGATGTTGCCCCTTGTTCATTTCTCCTCCCACATTAGGACATCAGGTCTTGTGCCCCCCCCATCCCTCCAGTGGGCCCCAACATTGGCAGGTGCCCTAGAAGCATCCCCTCAAAGGAAATCACCCGATTGTAAGCTCCTCTAGGGCATAAATACTCAGGTGGACTCTCTGCTGAGCTTCAGGGGGGAAAAGACAAAATATTAAATAGGCCCTCCCCCTCAACAAGCCTATATTCTATTCATTAGGAGCAAGAGGAGAGACAACAGGAACATATAGAATCATAGATTTAGAATCGGAAGGGGCCTTAGATTCAATTCAATAAATGTTCATTAAGGACCAGGCAAGGTGCTAAATGCTAGGGATACAAGAAGGAAAAAGAAAGTCCCTGCCCTCAAGGAGCTTACAGTCTAACAGAGGGAGACAACATGTAAACAAACCTAGGCAAAAATAACTATAGGCAGAATAAATTGAAATAATTAAAAGAAGGAAATCACTGGAATTAAAAGGGATTGGGAAAGGCTTCCTGTAGAAAGTGAGATTATAGAAGCCAGCTAGTCAAATTTTACAGATAAGGAAAATGAGGACCACACAGGTTGAGGAACTTGCCTAACATGTCAAAAGTAGTCATTGGCAGAGCCAATATTTGAATGTAAGACCTCTCACTCCAGACCCATTAAGTGTGCCCTCAACTATAAAAGGAAGGTAATAATAGCACCTGCCCCCCAGGGTAATTGTGGGGATCAAATAAGATATTTGTCAAGTGTTTATCATGGTGTGGTTCAGTCATGTCAGTTATATCTGACTTTCCATGACCCCATTTTGGGTTTTCTTGGCAAAGAAACTGGAGTGGTTTGCCATTTCCTTCTCCAGCTCACTTTACAAATGAGGAAATTGAGGCAAACAAGGTTAAATGATTTGTCTGGGTTCACACAACTAGTAAGAGTGTGAGGCTGGATTTGAACTCAGGAGGATGAGTCTTCCTGATGCCAGGCCTGGTGTTGTATTCTCTGTGGTGCTACCTAGCAGCCTAGGCTTAGTACAATACCTAGTATCTAATAAATCCCTAATAAATGTTTCCTTTAAACAACTTCATTTTTCCCAATCTTTGGAATTGTTTCCTTGAAGAAAATGTTCTTAAATACAAGAGGTACGGGAAAGTAGCATGGGATCCCACAGGCGGTAACAGACTCCCTTTCTTTGGAGATCTTCCAAAGGAAACCCTGCTTGGGCCCCTTGTTGGGTCAGCTGGAGGGGGGATTCTTCTCCATTGACTGCTCTTTCATGCATGGTTGCATTATATAGCCTCAGGGACTCCTTTCAAGTCAGATATTCTCAGTCAGTGAGAATGAGATGCCAGGTTAGGAGCTAGGAGTTAGTGGAATCTGGACTGAACAAAGAAAAGCAAACCAGCTCTGGCCCCACAAGGAATGTATACTCTCTTTTGGGTGATGCTTCTGGCCCAGGGCAGACAAGGGCCATGGTTTACAGAGAGGGACATGGCCCCCAGGTAAGGAGAGTCAGAGTCTTTCCCTGGAAATGGGTTAACAGCCTGGCCTCTCAGTGGGCAGCCCCAAAAGCCTTCCTTGATCTCACCAACCACTGCCATTTGGGGACAGAAGGACATTCAGGGGAAGGAGGCATAGACGTCTTCCTGAACTCAGAGAGGTGAGGTCCCAGAGCCTATGTCCCAAGCTCCTCACTAGCAGCCTGCAGAGGGGACATTGGAGAAGATGGGGGAGAGAGTGGGAACCAGAAGAAGTTCTAGAGGAAGCTTAGAGTGACAGAGCTGGACAGGCCCTGAGAAAGGGTTTAGTACAATTCTCAACTGGAAAAAGAATCCATTGTCGCCAACAGGGGTCATCACACAGCCTCTCTTTGAATACTTTCGGTGATGGGTAGATCACTCTTCTTGCCTGAAATGAATGGTTGCCCCTAGCTCTGTCATTCTCTTTTTTATTCTAAGAACCTCTCAGCTCTGACATTTACTAGGGCCCTTCCACCTCTGGAATTCTGGGTTCTATGGACTCTGCCAGTTCCTTGGTTCTAAGATCTGCTTCCCTCCTTGGGAAGCTGCCTTCCCCAACCTCTGTGACTAATCATGGTCACAGCAGAAACAGCACTGGGCTGAGCTATTCTGTTTAAGGCAGGTGCTGGACAGATTGGGACACCTGGGTCTCTTATGCCAAGAAAGATTTAGGCAGCAGCCAGTATGTTAGATGAGAACCACCCAGCAATGTTTTCTCACCCATGCCCTAACCCCCCAATTCCCAGAACTTCTGGGTGGCAAGTGCAGTGGAAATAGTCCTGGACAGAGAATCAGGGGACCCGAGTTTCAAGCTCAGTTCTGTCTTAACTCACCATGTGACCTTGGGTAAGTCTCCTCCTATTTGGGGGCCTCAGTTTCTCTGTCTGTAAGATGAAGTGGTTAGACTTCCTTAAGGTGTCTTACAGTTATGATATTCTCTATTTCTAAAATTGATTATCTGGGTGCACTGACTCTGTTAAACCATGATTTGCCCTGCCAATACCTCCTGAGACATTTGGTGAATTACCCTTAGGATGCTGGCCACCCTGTACAAGTTGTTTTGGAAGGATGAGTACTGGATCCCCCCTGGCTACACATGGGCTGACTTGGAAGATTCAGATGGCATCACATACCCTCATCCCAAGGACCTGCTGGCAACCATTCCCCTGACATTTGTCTTAATGATCATAAGATATGGCACTGTGAGGTGAGTCAGCTGTGGAAGGTTTTCCCTTACCTCCCTCAAAAAAATTTAATATGTTGTTGATACCTTTTGTTTTTATAAAACCTTTGCTATGAAAAAAATCTTTCCATCAAATATCTTTTATAAAAGTCTGATGTATATGGGTTCCTTATTCCCCTTTCAGACCATAAACTTATTAAGAGCAAGGATGATATTGTAAAGCCCATAGCTCCCCTAGTTCCTGTGCACTGGGCTTGGTAACAATAGATGCTTACCAAATATTTAACAGATTTCAGGGGGGAAGAACGTTTCCTCTTTGACTGTGGTCCTACATCTTGGGGAGCCCATCTCCTTCATTGAAAAGTATCTTCCTGCCCCCTTTTCTGACAGCCCAGAAGCCCTTACCATAAGGAAAATATATGATGTTCTTTTCCTCTAGGTTAAGCATCCAATATGTACCCCACAGGTACCCCATCCCCTTCATACCTCTTCCCATGCTCCATCTCCCATAGGCTATGCCAAGTTGGCTGTGGTAGGTCAGTTGGTGGGTGAAATTGGAAAGAGAGTTCCCAAAGGTCCATAAATGGGAGAGTTCCTGTGTACTTAGCTCCTCCTTTCTCCTCTCACAGGTTCATAGGACTGCCCTTGTGCAGAGCCCTGGGTGTGAATGACCCCCTCAGGATAAAGGCTACTCCCAACCCCATCCTGGAGTCATTTTTCCAGACCCAGAGTAAGAATCCCAAAAAGGTGAGCAGGCCCCAGGTTTGGATGCCATTATAGCTCCTGGGAGGTTTAAGGTAATCTCTGATGTTCAGTGGTCCTTGAGTAAGAAGTGGGGGAGATAGGAGGTGCCATGTGCCTGGGGCTCACTCAGACACCTGCTCTCTGTGTACCTGTTTCTTATAGAGAGGGTGATACTTACACTGAGCATCAAGTTCTAACAACCTCTATCCTCAGAAAGGATTAAGAGTTCACTAGAACTGGGTTCTAATCCCACCTCTGCCATGACTTGCTTTGTGACCTTAGTCAAGTCACTTGACCCTTTTTTGTAGCCTTAGTTTTCTCATCTGTAAAATGAGGGGATGATCTCTAAAGTCATTCCCAGCTTTTCCATTCTATTTTCTGTAGACATGGCTTTCTCTCTCCGAGTCATTCCCAATACCTCTTCTCCATATTCAGTCACCGAGTCTTGTTGATTCTATTTCCATAATATCTCCTGAAAGCATTCCCTTCTCTCCACTCCTCCCACAGGATTAATTCAGGCCTTCACCACCTCTGCCTTCCCCCACTATTGCAATGGCCTCTTAATTTATTCCATTGACCCCACTGTCTTCCCCTCTACAATCCATGCTTCACACAGACACCAGTCAGACATTCCTAAAGCTGTCTAACTATGCTGCTCCTACTCTCCCCTTGATTGACTCTAAGATAAAATTCAAATGGTTCTTTTTGATCTGCAAAGCCCTTTGCAATTGAACTCCAGTCTACCTTTCCAGATTAATTGTACATTATTACTTTTATTATATAATATATAATTTTTATTATGTTTATTTTTTATTTATATTATAATTTTTATTATATAAATTTTATTATTTTATTATTAATTATAAATAAATATATATAAATTAACTTTATTATATAAATATACATTATTACCACACCCTCTTTCCTAGCCAAATTCACCTGCTCGTTATGCCATTGGTTCCCATATCTGGCATGCTCTCCTTCCCCAGGAATGCTCTCACTTCTTCATTATGGAAACTCCAGCTTCCTTCAAGGCTTCTACCTCCTTCAAGACACTTTTCCCAATTATTTCCATTATTAGTACTCTCTTGAAATTACTTTGCATTTATTTACATCTATTTTGTAGTTAGTTACATGTACACATCATGTCTCTCCCAAAAGAATGTTAGCTCAGCTAAGGCAGGGAATGGTTGGTTTTCATCTTTCCATAGTGCCTGACATGTTGGTTTCAGAGACTTTTCCCCCAGTGCAGACCTCCTTTTCCCCAAAGGGCATCTCATTTATGGCAAGTGCCAAGGCGTGGCTTGGGGAATGTTTTTATTGGGGGAGTTGTATCCCAATCTAGAGTGGGGAGGGAGTCCTAAGAAAGGAGGCAGATCCTTGGACCCTGCCCTAGAGACTTAGCTCAAGAACATGTCATGCTCTTGGAAGACTCCAGGCCCCTGGGAAGCAGAATGGGCACTCTCTGATTAGGGGCACCATCTGAGCTTAGGAGAGAGGGCAGTCACCTGAAGCTAAGGTTCTCCTTTTGTCCGTCCTACCCCTAATCTTCTGCTGTCTCCAGGATGAGCTGAGTCACCTGGCCAGTCAGTGCAGCCTCTCTGTGAGGCAAGCTGAGCGCTGGTTTCGACACCGGAGAAACCAAGAACGACCTTTATTGAGCAAGAAATTCTCTGAATCCTGGTGAGTTGGGGGGACTTGATGGAAAACTGGCTCCAAGGTATCTAGACTTGGGTCAGTAGGCCATGGGACCAGGCCTGACTTGGAAAGCAGGGGCCCCACAATTTGTTCATCTCCCCACCCACTCCCTCCACCCCCAACAATAAGACCTGATCCATTCATCTCTACGCCTGTTCTTTATTTTCAGCTCAAGATTTTTATTTTACTCCTGTTCTTCCTTTGGAGGTCTTCTCATCTTCTACAACGTGAGTATGTCCTGTGCCATCCCTCTTCATTTGACTCCTCATCCTCTCCCTTCCCATTGTCTTTGTCCTTCTGCCTTTTTCTGCCCATCCATTCTCTCCCATCTTCCTCCAAACCCTTCGATCCCCTCATCTTTTCTCTCCCTGTCCTCCTTGTTCCCTGTTCCCGCACTGTTCACTCTGTCCCTTCTTGCTTTGTCCATCCTTTGTTGCCATCCTCATATCCCCATACTCACCATCCTTCTCTCGTTACCCTTTGTGAATTTTTGTCTTCTCTTCATCTCTTCTCCTTCCCCACCCTTTGTCCTTTCCATCTCTTCCCCACTCCCTAATCCCTTCCGCTCCCATTCCCTCGAATCTCCTTTTCTTGATTTTACGCCTCTATTCTCTCCATTCTTGGGCTCCTCACTCATACTTTATCTTCTCTCTCTTTCTCATCCTGTTCCCTTGTCTTCCTATTTCATTAGCACCCCAACCCTACCTTGCTCCTAACCCATTTCACTCCCTATCTGCCCTAAATCATGTTCTTCATCCTCTTATATCACCCCACATTGCAAGTCTCTAAATGTGATGTAGCTAGACTGGTCAGTCTGACCAGTAGACAGGGTGAGTAAGATGAGAACTGAAACAGAAATAGTACCCCCAAATCATAGAAATGAGGGTTTCAGAGGGAGCAAGTCCAGACCTGGTGGGGGAGGGGAGGAGAAAGGTGTGGATCGCAGAATCGCAGGACCTGAGAATTGGAAAGGACCTCAGCAGCCATCTTGTCCAATCCACATGGGAAAGGAGTCCACACTATAATATACCTGACAAATGGCCATCACCCAGCTTTGGCTTGAACATATCCACATACAGGGAAGACATTACATCCCAGAGTAGCCCATTCCACTTTGGGATAGGTCTCCCTATTAAGAAACTTATCTTGGGGGAAGCTAGGTGGCACAGTGCACAGAGCACCGGCCCTGGAATCAGGAAGACCTGAGTTCAAATCTGGCCTCAGACACTTAACACAAAAAAAAATAGCAGTGTGACCTTGGGCAAGTCACTTAACCCCAACTGCCCTCCAAAAAGCAAAGAAAAAGAAAAAGAAACTTCTCCTGAGATCAAGGCAAAATTGGCCTCTTTGTAACTTCTGCCCGTTACTCGTGGTTCTGCCTTCTAGAACCAAGAAGGACAAGGTAAATCTCTCCTCTTTGTGACAGCTGACTTTGAAGACAGTCATCATGCTCCTCTGAGTCTTTTCCAGGTCTACACATGCCCAGTTTCCCTAGTAGACTCTCATATGACATGAATTCAAAATCCTTCCCATGTGATCAATGACCAAGTCTTGCCAATTCTATTTCCATAACATGTCTAGAAACCATCTCCTTCTCTGCACTACCACCAGAGCCCCCCTAATTCACGTCCTCGTCACCTTTGCTTCCCACTATTGCAATAGCCTCCTAATTGGTTCTGTGGTCTCCATTGTTTCCCTTCTAACAGTCCGTCCTCCTCACAAAAAACTTACATGATTCTGTTGCCTCTATGATAAACTACAAACTGTTCTCTTTGACCTGTAAAGCCCTTCATAGTTTGACTTTAATCTATCCTTTGAGGGTTATCACACATAAGCCACCTCATAGATTCCGCTTTCTAGACAAGTTCACCTACTTCTTGTTACTGATTGCCCTCCTCTGGACACTCCCCCGCTTATCCATTTCCTTCTTAAGCCATGGTGCATAGATAGGACTGTGCCCAGTCCTCCAGATGAGGTCTGATGAGGACAGAATATAGTTCGATTACTCCTCCCTATTCCTGGAAACTATGCCCCTCTTAAGGCAGACAATGTCCAATTAGCTCTTTGGGTCTCCATATTACACTGCTAAAACCTTTAAACCTTTTTTTAAAGCAGAAAGACTGGTTAAATGCTCCAATAATTTGGAAGTGTCATAGTTTGACAGACCTCTCCAATCTAGCCCATACTCCCTAGCTATTCAAGAGCTAATAGAGGGACCAAATGCTAATGATCTGGAGGCATGTATAAAGGATCAAAGGGTCAAGACTCTCATCTAACCAAGGGTTACACCTCATAAGTTTGACTCTAACTGGTCCTGAACCTGGGGAGGAAGAGGCCAGGATAAGGATAGGAGATAATGTAAGGTGGCCGTGCAATAATTTCTGCTGAATACTTAAGAGCTCCCTAGGGGAAGGCTCAAAGTTATGGGGAGGAGCCATTACTTATGGGAACTAGTGTTTCCGAAAGAAGTGTCTAGAACATGTCCCTTGTTTCTTACAGGAAACCTGGTTTGGCCAACCAGAGACAATCTGGACTGGATACCCTAAGCAGGTGAGCAATCCCTGGACAAGGGCCAGTGCCAGATTTATTCACTGAAACAAACCCTAGGAATGATGATGATGATGATGATGATGATGATGATGATGATGAAAGCTATTATTTATAAAGCAGTTTGAGGTTTGTAAAGTACTTTAAAAATATTATATCATTAAGACATACAGGCACTGGGGTATAGAGATCCATCTTGCCCTACTGGAAAGTTGGAGGGGGGATGGGGGAGGATATAGGAGAGAGCAGATTGGGGGAGGGGGTATACAGTGGGATCGCTGTTTGGGGGTGGTGGGTAGGGGAAAGATGGGAAGAAAAATTGTAACTAAAAATCTTGTGGAAATGAATGATGTAAACTAAAAATAAACATAAAATTTAATTTAAAAAATTTTATATTATTTGATTCTCACAGCTCTATAGGAGGTGCCACAATCATCCTCATTTTACAGATGAGGAACCTGAGAAAGACAGAGATTAAGTGACTTGCCCAAGGTCATGCAGCTAGTAAGTTCTGAGACTGGATTTAAACTCAAATTTTCCTGATTCCAGGTCCACTATACCATCCACCGCACTCCATAGTGGCCAGAAATGAAGGTTGAAAAGGACCAAAAAGGCTGTCATAACTGAACAAAAGTCTCCTTTACAATTACTCAAAAAATGTTCACATCACCTCTACTTGAAGTTATCCAGGAAGGGCAAAAACCATGTTTTCCAAGGCAACACAATCTATTTTAGGGCAACTCTCCTTGTTAAAAAGTTTGGTCTTACATCAAACTTAAATCTGGTGCTCTGTGGCTTCCTTCCACTGAGCCTGGTTCTTCCCTCATGATGGCCTTCCAAGTATTTACAGACATTAGCCATGTCCTCCATTTATTTTATTTTCTCTAAGCTAACTATACCCAATTATTTTAATAAATCCTGATCATAATCAATGTGACCCCAAGGACCATAACCATCCTGATCATTCTCCTTTACAACTTCCTCCAGTTTTTCAAAATCTTTCCTAAAACATGGCACCCAGAACTCAACACTGTGGCCAAATCAGACTCACTCTAATTCCTTTCCATCCCACAATTGTCTTTGGCATTCCCTACAAAAGTTGTCCCAATTCTTTTCATCTCTCATTGATCTGCCATCAATGGCACATCACACATCCTGACTTAGCTGAGGGCCTTTTCCCATACTTTATTGAGAAAAGAGCCCATTTGCCATGACCTCCCTTTTCCTTTGGCCTTAACTCAAAATGCCTAAACAACATTCCCCTTTTCTCTTCTCTATGTCTCTAGCAAAAAGATTACTTTCTCACCAAGGCCAACCCCTCTACAGATTCCTTTGATTTTCTCCTTTCCTATCTCCTTCAAACAAATTGCTCCATAATTATTTGCAAAAGGACTTAGTGCTGAATATTATTCCTCTCATAATTTAGACTAATATTGAATTAATTCTTTAGGTTGTCTCATTCCATGCTGACTCATATTCAGCTTGCAGTCCACTAAAACCCCCAGATATTTTTCAGATCAATTGATAACAACCTCTACCCTATATTGTACTTGTGAAATTTATTTTTTAAACTTTTATGCTTTAAAATTTAAGATTTTATGTTTACCCTTTTAAAACAATATTTTATTTTTCCTAGTTTCATGTAAAGACAATTTTTAACATTCATTTTTTTTATTTTGAATTCCAGATTTTCTCTCTCCCTCCCTTACCTCCCCCTCTGTGAGATAGTAAGCAACTTGATACAGATTATACATTTTCAGACTTGCAAAATGTATTAACTCTATTAGACATGTTTTAAAAGAAAACACAGGGGCAGCTAGGTGGTGCAGTGAATAGAGCACCGGCCCTGGAGTCAGGAGGACCTGAGTTCAAATCCGGCCTCAGACACAACACAAAAACGAGCCGTGTGACCTTGGGCAAATCACTTAACCCCAATTGCCCTCCAAAAAAAAAAAGAAAAGAAAAAGAAAACACAGACCCAAACATGAAAAAAATGCAGAAAGTGAAAAATAGTATGCTTCAATCTGCATTCAGATTCCTTCAGTTCTTTCTCTGGATGTGAGTAGTATTCTTTATCATGAGTCCTTTGGAATTGTCTTGGATCATTGCATTGCTGAGAATAACTATGTCATTCATAGTTAATCATCATATTGTGTTGTTGTTACTGTATACAATGTTCTCCCAGTTCTGTTTATTTCACTTTGCATCAGTTCGTGTAATTGTTTCCAGGTTCTTCTGAAATCTGCCTGCTCATCATTTCTTCTGGCAAAATAATATTACCTGAAAATTATATACCACAATTTGTTCAGCCATTCCCCAATTGATGGGCATTCCCTCACTTTCCCATTCTTTACCACTACAAAAAGAACTACTATAAATATTTTTGTACAAATAGGACCTTTCCCCTTTTTTTTCTCTCTTTGATATTGCTGGATCAAAGGTTTGTATGGTTTCATAGCCCTTTCAGTGTAGTTCTAAATTGTTCCCCAGAATTGTTGGATCAGTTCACAGTTCAACCAACAGTGCATTGGTTCCCAATTTTCCCACATCCCCTCCAACATTTGTTATTTTCCTTTTTGTCATATTAGTCAATCTGATAGGTGTGAGGTGGTTCCTCAGAGTTGTTTGACTTTGTATTTCTCTAATCAATAGTGATTTAGAGTGTTTTTTTTCATATGACTATAGATAGCTTTGATATCTTCACCTGAAAAGTGCTTCTTCATATCCTTTGACAATTTATCAATAAGGGAGTGACTTTTATTCTTATAAATTTTACTTAGTTCTCTATATAATTGAGAAATGAGACATTTATCAGAAACGCTATAAAAAATTGTTTCCCTTCTTTCTGCTTTCCTTCTAATCTTGGTTGTGTTGATTTAGTTTGTGCAAAACCTTTTTAATTTAATGTAATCAAAATTATTGATTTTGAATTTCATAATGTTCTCTATCTCTTGTTTGATCATAAATTCTTCCCTTTTCCATAATTCTGACAGGTAAACTGTTCCTTGCTCTCCTAATTTGCTTATGGTATCAGCCTTTATGTTTAAATCACATACCCATTTTGATCTTATCTTGGTATATAGTCTAAGATGTTGCTGTATACCTAGTTTCTGCCAAACTGCTTTCCAGTTTTCTCAGCGGTTTTTGCTGAATAGTGAGTTTATGCCCCAAAAGCTGGGGTTCTTGGGTTTATGAAACACTAGATTGCTATAGTCATTTACTACTACATCTTGTGTTTTTTTTCTAATTTTTTTTTGGAGGGGAGAAGGCAAGGCAATTGGGGTTAAGTGACCTGCCTAAGGTCACACAGATAGTTAAGTGTCAAGTGTCTGAGGCCGGATTTGAACTCAGGTCCTCCTGACTTCAGGGCCAGTGCTCTATTCATTATGGCACCATCTACCTGCTCCTGCATCTTGTGTTCTTAATCTCTTCCACTGATCCACCATTCCAATGCCATATGGTTTTGAAGATTACCATTTTATAATATAGTTTGAGATCTGGTATGGCTAGGCCACCTTCCTTCACATTTGTTTTAGTTAGTTCACTTAGTATTCTTAATGTTCTTCCAGATGAATTTTATTGTTATTTTTTTCTAACACTATAAAATAACTGTTGGTAGTTTGGTTGATATGGCACTGTATAAGTAAATTAATTTAGGTAGAATTGTCATTTTATTACATTGGTTCAACCTACCCATGAGCAATTGGTATTTTTCCTATTGTTCAGATCTGACTTTATTTGTGTGAAAAGTGTTTTGTAATTGTGTTCATAGGGTTCATCTTAGTAGGTAGCCTCCCAAGTATTTTATATTGCCTACAGTTATTTTAAATGGAATTTTTCTATCTATCTCTCACTGTTGGACTTTGTTGGTTATATATAGAAATGTTGATGATTTTATGTGGGTTTGTTTTATATCCTCCAATTTTGCTAAAGTTGTTAATTATTTCAAGTACTTTTTCAGTTGATCTCTAGGATTCTCTAAGTATACCGTCATATCACCTGCAGAGTGATAGTTTTGTTTTTTCATTGCCTCATTCTTTCCATTTCTTTTTCTTCTCTTATTGCTATAGCTAACATTTCTAGTACAATATTGATTAATAGTGGTGATAATAAGCTTCCTTGCTTCCCCCTTCCCCCCTATCTTATTGGGAAGGCTTCTAGCTTATCCTCATTATAGATAATGCTTGCTAATGGTTTTAGATAGCTACTACTTATAATTTTAAGGAAAGTTCCATTTATTCCTATGCTCTCCAGTGTTTTCAATAGGAATGGGTGCTATATTTTTCAAAAGTTTTTCTGCATTTATTAAGGTAATCATATGGTTTCTCTTGGTTTTGTTACTGATATGGTCAGTTATGCTGATAGTTTTCCTTATATTAAACCAGTCCATCATTCCTGGTATATATCCCACCTGGTCATAATGTATGATTTTTGTGATATAGTGCTTTTATCTCCTTGCTAATATTTGATATTAATTTTTTGCATCATTATTCATTGAAGAAATGTGTCCATAGTTGTATTTCTCTGTTTTGGCTCTTTATAGTTTAGGTACTAGCACCATATTAGTGTAGAAAACTTATTGGCATACAATTGTGCAAAGTAGCTCCTAATTGTTGCTTTAATTTCCTTTTCAAAGGTGGTGAATTCACCCTTTTCATTTTTGATCCTGATAATTTTATTTTCTTCTGTCTTTTTTTTAAATTAAATTAACTGATGGTTTTTCTATTTTATTGGATTTTTTCCATAAAACCAGCTTCTAGTTTTATTTATTAGCTCAATAGTTTTCTTTCAATTTTATTAATCTCTCCTTTGATTTTCAGTATTTCCAATCTGGTGTTTAATTGGGGATTTTAATTGATTCTTTTCTCTAGTTGTTTTTTTAGTTGCATACTCAATTCATTGATCTGCTCTTTCTCTATATTATTAATATAAAAGTTCAGAGATATAAATTTTTGCCTAGGTACTGCTTTGGCTGCATCTCATATATTTTGCCATGTTGTTTCATTGTTGTCATTGTCTTTAATGAAATTATTGATTGTTTCTATGTGTTCTTTGACCCATTCATTCTTTAGGATTAGATTATTTAGTTTCCAATTAATTTTTAATCTATCTTTCCATAGGCTTTTATTAAATATAATTTTATTGCATCATGATCTGGAAAGGATTCATTTAATATTTCTACCTCTCTGCATACTATTGTGAGACTTTTGTGCCCTATACATGGTCAATTTTTGTGTAGATGTCATGTACCACTGAGGAAAACAAGATCATTCTTCCCCCATTCAGTTTTCTCCAGAGGTCTATCATATCTAACTTTTCTAAAATTCTATTCATCTATTTACCATCTTGTTTGTTTATTTTGTGGTTAGATTTATCTGATTCTGAGAGGAGAAGCTGAGGTCCCCCTCTAGTATAGCTTTACAATTTCCTCCTGTAACTCATTTAACTTCTCCTTTAAAAATGTGGATGCTATACCATTTGGTGAATATACGTTTAGAGTGGTTTTCCTTGAGGCAATCAGGGATAAGTGACTTTCCCAGGGTCACACAGCTAGTAAGTGTCTGTGGTCAAATTTCAACTCAAGTCTTTCTGACTCCAAGGCTGGTGTTTTTTCCACTATACCACCTAGCTGCTCTTATGTTTAGTATTGATATTACTTCATTGTCTGTGGTACCTTTTAGCAAGATGTAGTTTCCTTCCTTATCTCTTTTAATTAGATCTATTTTGGGTTTTGCTTTGTCTGAGATAATGATTGCTACCCCTGCTTTTTTTACTTCAGCTGAAGCATAATATATTCTGCTCCAACCTTTTACTTTTATTCTGTGTCTCTCTGTTTGAAATGTGTTTCTTATAAGCATCATATTGTAGGATTCTGATTTTTAATCCACTCTTCTATTGATTTCCATTTTATGGGTGAGTTCAGCCCTTTCACATTCACAGTTATGATTGCTGACTGTATTTCCCTCTATTATATTTTCCCTCATTTGGCTGTCTCTCTCTCTCTCTCTCTCTCTCTCTCTCTCTCTCTCTCTCTCTCTCCTTTTACCCTTTCCCTCCTTGCCAGTGTTTTGCTCCTGACCACCACCTCCCTCAGTCTCCCTCAATCTGCCCTCCCTTCTATCAGCTCCCCACCTTTTTTGTCCCCCTCCCCTCCTACTTCCCTACAGCATAAGATAGATTTCTATACCCCACCGAGTGTGTATGTTATTCCCTCTTTGAACCAAATCCAATGAGAATAAGGTTCAAGCAATGTTCACCCCCCCCCATTCTCTCCTTCCCTCCACTGTAATAGGTCTTTTGTGAGATAATTTATGTCATTCTACCTCTCCTTTTCCTCTTCTCCCAATGCAATCCTCTTTCTCACCCCTAATTTTTTTAATATCATCCCATCTATGTCAACTTAAACTCATACCCTCTGTCTATTTATAGTCCTAACTTCCCATGTAGTGATACAGTTCTTAAGAATTACAAGGATCATCTTCCTGTGTAGGGATGTAAATGGCTTAACTTTATCAAATCACTTGTTGAATAACATGTTTTCTCCTTCCCTTTACATTTTTATGTTTCTCTTGAGTATTGTATTTGAAAATCAAATTTTCTGTTTAAGTCTGGTTTTTTCATCAGGAATGTTTGAAATTCTCTATTTTATTGAATGTTTATTTTTCCTCTAAAGGATTACATTGAGTTTTGCTGGGAAGGTGATTCTTGGCTGTAATCCAAGTCCTTTGCCTTCCAGCATATTGTGTTCCAAGCCCTCTGATCCTTTAATATAGAAGCTGCTATATCCTGTGTAATGCTATCACTCCTTGATACTTGAATTGTTTCTTTCTGACTGCTTGCAGCATTTTCTCCTTGACCTGAGAGCTCTGGAATTTGGCTCTAATATTCCTGGAAGTTTTCATTTTGAGATCTCTTTCAGGAGGTGATCAGTGGATTCTTTTGAGCACTATTTTACCCTCTAGTTCTAGGATATGAGGGCAGTTTTCCTTGATAATTTCTTGAAAGATGATGTTCAGTCTCTTTTTTTTTTTAATCACAGTTTTCAGGTAGTCCAATAATTCTTAAATTATAT
>NW_027185588.1:3823614-3829668 GCF_028583685.1 Petaurus breviceps papuanus | reverse complement strand
ATATATATATATATATATATATATATATATATATATATATATATATATATTACTCTATTTAGCTTTTAAAGTCCCACACAATCAGGACCTAACCAGGGTTTGAAGAGAGTTGGTCATTGCTTTGTATGGGCCATCACTAACCAGCACTTAGTGAATTCTATGTGCTAAGCTAGTGCTTGTGGGGAGAGAGAGAGGAAGGACACCTAACCCTGTCTTCTGGGAGGCAGCTCTCCAGTGAAGCAGGAGAGAGCAGGCAAATGACAATAAAAGGATCTCTATTAGACATATTTACTCCTTAGTACAATGAGGGGTTGGACTCTGAGCTCTTCTCTCCTGGACTTTAAGTGAGTCTGAGTTTAGCAGGGTCTAGAGGCATGTGCTTACAGACTGTCCCATAAGGAATCATAAAAATGAAGAATGCAGAAATCATCAGATGACTATTAGAAACTGGTGTCATAAGAAAGAAAGAAAGAAAGAAAGAAAGAAAGAAAGAAAGAAAGAAAGAAAGAAAGAAAGAAAGAAAGAAAGAAAGAAAGAAAGAAAGAAAGAAAGAAAGAAAGGAAGGAAGGAAGGAAGGAAGGAAGGAAGGAAGGAAGGAAGGAAGGAAGGAAGGAAGGAAGAAAGAAAGAAAGAAAGAAAGAAAGAAAGAAAGAAAGAAAGAAAGAAAGAAAGAAAGAAAGAAAGAAAGAAAGAAAGAAAGAAAGAAAGAAAGAAACAGAAGCCAGAAAGTATTATATAACATGACTATGACATTGGAAATGGAAAGAACAGAAATTAAATTGGTGGCTTTCTGATTAAAGATCAAGCCACAGAAAAAAGGAAGAAAATGTACTCCTTTCCTGTCTTTGCAGAGAGATAGCAATCTACAGGTGAAGAATGTCATATGCACTGTCAGCAATGGTGGCTGTGTTGGTGAGTTTTTCTGGCCTACCTTTTCCTCTTCCTCTTTTATTGTTTGTTATAAAGATTGACTCTCTGGATTACATTATAATGGATAGGAGGGAGAAAAAAAATAAAGAACAAACATTTTTAAGCACCTAATAGGTGATAGATGCTGTGGTAAGCACTTTACAAATATTATCTCATTTGATAATGGGGGGAGACAACTCCAGGAAAGGTACTGAAAAGGGAAGTGGGGTGGAGATATCCCAGTTCCAAGATGGGAGGAATAGATGTGGAAATAGAAGGGATGTAAAAATGAAATACAAGGATATTTTTTTTAATCCTAAAGGTCCTTCAGGTCAATGGAGAGGGGAACAATGAGGAAAAGTTCATGAGAAAAATGGGTCTGTGGAGGTTTTTTGTTATTATTGTTGGTGTTTTGTGGTCTGTGAGAAGAATCCTCCCTTTAGGTTTCCAACCTCTGACCCCTCTTTTCTTTCCTGCCTCCCTGTCAATCCCATATAGAACTGGATATTGGCAGTGCAAAGATAACAGTGTCTGGCACTTTAGATTGGCCCTCTCTGGGTTGACAAAATGGAGTGAAGACCAGTTACAAAATGGAGTTGGTTTGTTATGGGTCTTGAGAGAACCAATTAGATTCTAGCTCATAAACACTGACTCCATCTCATGCTACCACATGTATTATTCTTCTTTTTACTGTTTTTCTCCAAATCATCCATGGGAAACTAGATGGTATAAGCCATCTATTGTTACATAAATGCAGGTGGATGCAATTAATCAGCACCTCTCAATTCTGGGAAAAGACCCCCAAACCTATTCACTGCCCTCCCAACACAACAGGAACTCATTCTTTCCCCCTCCCAATTTGGAAAGCCCCTAATCTTTCCTCCAATTAGAAATCAGATTACCTAATTTTGCAACCTGGTTTGCATCCTATGGTTTTCTTTTAATTAATTGATTGTTTTTAATACTTAAAAATCTGTCTCATTCTGTATTCGGGGGTCTTTGGACTGACTGGGGAGTCCATTGACCCTTTTATTGTGCCTTTTTCACTAGTAAATCATATAATATGGGTTGTTTCCTCCATTATTATCCACCACACTAGATCCTGTATCATTTTGACCTTATCTTGGCAAACAATGTAAGATATTGGTCTATATACCTAGTTTCTGCCAGACTGCTTTCCATTATTCCCAAGAGTTTTAACCAAATAGTGAATTCTTATCCTCATTTGCATTTATCAAACACTAGGTTATTATGGTCATTTACTGCCATGTATTGTATACCTAGTCTATTCCACTGATCCACCATGCTATTTATCAGCAATACCATATAGTTCTGATAATATCCCCTTTATAGTACAGTTTAAGACTTGGTCCTCCTTTGTTTGCTTTTTTTTTTTCATTAATCCCTTTGACATTCTTGAACTTTTGTTCTTCCAAATGAATTTTGTTATTAATTTTTCTAGCTTAATAAAATAATTTTTGGTAGTTTAATTGGGGTTTCACTGAATAAGCTGATTAGCTTAGGTAGAATTATCATTTTTATTATATTGGCTCAGCCTATTCGTGAATAATTAATGTTTCTCTGATTATTTAAATCTCGCCTTATTTATATAAAAATCATTTTATAATTATATTCATATAGTTTCTGGGTTTGTCTTGGCAGGCATACTTCCAGGTATTTTATATTGTCTGTGGTTATCTTATGTTATTTTAATCTCTATCTCTTCTTGCAGGGCTTCAGGGTAATATATAGAAATGCTGATGATTTATGAGGGTCTATTTTATATCCTCCAACTTTACTAAAATCATTAATTTTTTCAACCAGTTTTTAGTTTAATTTCTAGGATTTTCCAAATATATCATTGCATCATCTACAAAGAGTGATAGTTTCATTTCCTCTTTGCCTATTCTAATTCAACTTATTTTTCTTCTCTTATTGCTATTTCTAACATTTCTAGTACAATACTGAATAATAGTGGTGATAATGGGCATCCTTGCTTCACTCCTGATCTTATTGGGAAGGCTTCTAGCTTATCCCCGTTATAGATTATGGTTTTAGATAGATGTTACTTATCATTTTAAGAAAAGCTCCATTTATTCCTCTTCTCTCCAGTGTTTTCAATAGAGATGGGTGCTGTATTTTTCAAAAGCTTTTTCTGCATCTATTGAGATAATTATATGGCTTCTGTTGCTTTTGGTTTTTTTTTTTTAAGCAATTGGGGTTAAGTAACTTGCTCAAGGTTACACGGCCAGTTATTTCTGGGTGTGGTGCTGAGTATCTGAGCCCGGATTTGATCCAGGTCATCCCGACACTGGAGCCGGTGTTCTTACTCACTGAGCCACCTGGCCGCCCCTAAGCAATTGGGGTTAAGTAACTTACTCAAGGTTACACGGCCAGGTGTTTCTGGGTGGGTGCTAAGTGTCTGAGACCGGGATTCAATCTCCAGATCTTCTCAACTCCGGAGCCAGTGCTCTTACTCGCTGTGCTACCTGGCCGCCCCTCTGTTGCTTTTGTTACTGATATAATTAGTTATGTTAATGGTTTTCCTTATATTGAATTAGCTTTACATTTCCAGTACAAATCCCACTTGTTCACAATGTATAATTTTTATGATATATTGTTGTAGTCTCCTAGCTAGTACTTTAGGGTGTTTGCATATTCATTAGTGAAATATTCATTAGTGAAACTAGTCTATCATTTTCTTTCTCCATTTTTGTTCTTCCTGGTTTAGATGTCAGCACCATAATTATTTGATTAAAAATTATTTCATTTGATAGGATTCCTATTATTCCAAATAATCTATTTAATATTGGATGTAGTTGATCTTTAAATGTTTGGTAGAATTCACTTGTAAATCCATCTGTTCTTGAAGCCTTTTTCTTAGGAAGATCTTTTATGGCCTGTTCAATTTTTTTTCCTAAAATAGGTTTATTTAGATATTTAATTTCCTCTTCTTAACCTGAACATTTTATATTTTTTTAAATATTCTTCCATTTCACTTAAATTGTTAAATTTATCGCATATAATTGGGCAAAATAACTCAATAATTTCTTTAATTTCCTCTTCATTAGTGGTGCATTCACCCTTCTCATTTTTGATATTGTGATATTCTCTCTTTTTTAATCATATTGCCCAATGGTTTGTTCATTTTATTGGGTTTTTTGTTTTGGGGGGCTTGTTTTGGTTTTTGGTTTTGGGGGGTTGGTTTATGTTTTTTCCCACAAAACCAGTTCCTCATTTCACTTATTAATTCAGTGGTTTTCTTTTTTTTTTAAAGCAATCGGGGTTAAGTAACTTGCTCAGGGTTACACGGCCAGTTATTTCTGGGTGTGGTGCTAAGTATCAGAGCCCGGATTTGATCCCCAGGTCATCCCGACACTGAAGCCAGTGCTCTTACTCACTGAGCCACCTGGCTGCCCCTTCAGTGGTTTTCTTACATTCAATTCTGTTAATATCAGTTTTAATTCTCTGGATTTCCAATTTGGGGTTTAGTTGGAGATTTTTCATTTGTTCTTTTTCTAGTCTTTTTAATTGTATGCCCAATTCATTGATCTGCTCTTTCTCTACTTTACTAATGTAAATATTTAAAGATGTAAATTTTCCTCTGTTTACTATTTTTGCTGCATTCCATAAGTTTTGATATGATGTCTCATTATTTTCATTCTCTTAAATAAAATTATTTATTATTTCTACAATTTTTTCATCTGATCCACTCATTCTTTAGGATCAGATTATTTATTTTCCAATTAATTTTTTATTTGTGTTTCCATGGTCCTTTATTAATTATAATTTTATTGCCCTGAAAAGGAGCATTTAATATTTCTGCTTTTTTGCATTTGACTATAAGATTTTTGTTCCCTAATAGATGGTCAGTTTTTGTAAAAACACCATGTAACACTGAGGAAAAAAAGGTATATTTCTCTTACTCTTATTCAGTTCTCTCCAGATGTCTTTCATATCTAGGTTATCTAAGATTCTATTCATCTCCTTGTCTTCTTTTTAATTTTTCTGTTAGATTTGTCCATTTCTTCCAGGGGAAGGTTGAATTTCCCCAACAATAGTTGGAGAATATATCTATTCTACCTGTAATTCATTTCCACTTGTAATTAATTTCCTTTATAAGGGTGGATGCTATAGTATTTGGTGCATATATATTTAGTATTGATATTATTTCAATATCTTTGCTACCCTTTAACACAATGTAGTTTCCTTGCTTATCTTTTTTTTTTCTTTTGGAGAGCAATTGGGGTTAAATAACTTGCCCAAGATTACATGCCTAGTTTTTTTGTGTAGGTGTTAAGTGTCTGAGGCCAGAACCAAACTTGGGTCTTCCTGACTCCAAGGCTAGCACTTTACTCACTGTGCCACCTAGCTGCCCCAAAATCCAAATTGTTTTTTTTTTCCTTTTGGAGGGCAATTGGGGTTAAGTAACTTGCCCAAGTTTACACGGCTAGTTTTTTGTGTGTGGGAGGGGGCGGTGTTAAGTGTCTGAGGTGGGAACCAAACTCAGGTCCTCCTGACTCTGAGACCGGGCGCTTTACTCACTGAGCCACTTAGCCACCCCTTGCTTATCTTTTTTAATTAAGTCTATTTTAGCTTTAACTTTTTCTGTGATCATAATTGCTAACCTTGCTTTTTTTTTCTTATATCAACTGAAGCATGCCAAATTTTGCTCTAGTCTTTCATTTTTACTCTATGTGTATCTCTCATTTTTAAATTTGTTTCTTGTAAACAACATATTGGTGGGTTCTGGCTTTTGATCCATTCTGCTATCCATTTCTGTTTTATGGGTGAGTTCATCCCAGTCACATTCAAAATCCTAACTACTAGCTATGTATTTTCCTCCATTTTATCCCCTCTCCCTTTTTACTCTATCCCTTCTCAAAAGTCTAGTTTGCTTCTGACCACTGCCTCCCTAATCCATACACCCAGAATCTCTCCTTCATCCTATTCCCATGCCTTCTTGCTTCTCTGATCACTGCTGATCACTCCCCTCCCCATTCTTCCCTCCATTATAAAAGTTGCTCCATTCCCATCTCTTTTGTATGAGATAATTTTCTCCATTTTACCTCTCCTTAACCAATCTTATTTTTTAGCGTCATCTCCATTATAAAAGTTGCTCCATTCCCATCTCTTTTGTATGAG
>NW_027185588.1:3767897-3823604 GCF_028583685.1 Petaurus breviceps papuanus | reverse complement strand
ATCTTATTTTTTAGGGTCATCTCCATTATAAAAGTTGCTCCATTCCCATCTCTTTTGTATGAGATGATTTTCTCCATTTTACCTCTCCTTCACCAATCTTATTTTTTAGGGTCATCTCCATTATAAAAGTTGCTCCATTCCCATCTCTTTTGTATGAGATGATTTTCTCCATTTTACCTCTCCTTAACCAATCTTATTTTTTAGGGTCATCTCATCATAATAAACTCAAACCCAAGTCCTCTATTTACATGTGCTCTTTCTGACTACCTAATAAAGACATTTTTAATCGTTACAAACATCATTTTCCCATTTGAGACTGCAAAGTTTAACTTTATTAAGTTCATTATGATTGGTCTTTCATGTTTACCTTATGTTTCTCACAATTCTTGTAGGTGAAAGTCAAAATTTGTATTCAATTCTAATCTTTTCCCCAAGAATAGCTGAAAGTCCTTCAACTCATTAAATATCCATTTTTCCCTTGCAGAATAACAACCAGCTTTGCTGAGTAAGTTATTTTTGGTTGCAGACCCAGTTCTTTTTCTCCTTGGAATATCATATTTTCTACTCTTTGGTCTTTTAATACAGAAGTTGCTAAATTATGTGTTATGCTAACTGTAATTCCACAATATTTGAATTGTTTTTTTTCCTAGTTGCTTGTAATATTTTCTCCTTGACCTGGAAACTTTGAAACTTAGATATAATGTTCTTGTAAGTTTTCATTTTGGGATATCTTTCAAGTGGTGATAGGTGAATTTTTTCAACTTCTATTTTACCCTCCAGTTCTAAAACTCCAAGGCAACTTTCTTTAATAATTTCTTAAAATATAATATCCAGACTTTTTTTATCATGACTTTCAGGTAGTCTATAACAATTCTTATATTATTGATATGTTTTCCTGGTCCATTGTTTTTCCAATAAAATATTTTACATTTTCTTCTATTTTTTTATTCTTTTGATTTTGCATTATTATTTTCTGATGTCTTATAAAGTCATTAGCTTCCACTTGCCCAATTCTAATTTTTTTTAATTTGTGGAATAAAAAAAGTATTTCCATAACACAGTATAATTTTTTTTAAAAGATGCTTACATGAAATTGTAACTCTATTATATACAATATGCTATTCCTTTTAAATTTATAATAAAATTCTCAGGATTGTTGGGTGTGTTGAGGAAAAACTAGTTCCTCCAGTGTGAGGGCTGCTGAGCCCTTTTCAGTGTTGTTTTCCACCTTTAGGGTCCACCTGATCCACCCAACTCTCATCTGAGGCTCCAAGAAGCTGTGGCAATCGAAACATAAAAGAAAAAGTTACAAAAACTTCTGCAAAGATGATTCCACTCACCATTGGTATATGGAATGTGCACACACTTACAGACAGCACAAAGTCCAGTAGACCTGAAAGACAAACAATTCTTCTTGCTAAAGAACTCAGCAGGTATCACATCCAAATAGCAGCCCTGGATGAAAGAAGGCTGACAAATGATGGCCAGCTCACTGAAGTCAAAGCTAGATATATGTTTTTCTGGAGTGACTGCAATGAAGGGGAATGCTGTGAAGCTGGTGTAGGTGTTGCAATCAAAAGTAATCCAGTCAACAAGCTTGTATGCCTACCAAAAGGAGTGAATGAAAAACTCATGACAGTTTATTGCCACTTGCAGGAAAATGCCATGCCACTATTATCAGTGCCTATGCTCCCACCATGATGAACCCTGGTGAGGTCAAAGAAAAATTTTATGAAGATATGGAGACCTTTATCATTGATGTGCCAAAAGTGGACAAGCTTATAATTCTGGGAGACTTTAATGTTAGAGTAGGCTCAGACTACCAGACATGGCAGGGAGTCCTTGGGAGAAATGGAGTTGGAATCAGCAACAGCAATTGTCACTTACTATTGAAAACTTGTTCATCTCATGACCTTCTTGTCATCAACACTGTCTTCTGTCTAGGTCAAAATGATAAAACTTTTTGTATGCACCCTCACAGCAAACCTTGGCATTTAATAGACTATGTGATTGTAAGGAGAAGAGACAAAATGAGAGAGTAACAAAGGCAATATGTGGTGCAGAGTGCTAGACTGATCATAGACTTGTTCTCTCCAAGCTAAATAGTTGCATTCAACAAAAGTGATGGCCCCGAGGCAAAATGACTAACAGAAGAATTAATGTCAACAAATTAGAGCTCTTCTCTGAGCAGGAAGTTTGTTGCCAACTTGGAAGGCAAGCTGAACCAACACACAGTTGGCAACAGTAGAAAAGAAAAAGAGTGGGTAGCTTTCAAAGATTTGGTACATATCACTGCATTTGTTCATCTGGTTCAGAACACTCACAAACATCAAGACTGGTTTGACAAAAATGATTGGGAAATTCAGAAGCTGCTAAATGAAAAATAAGAACTCCACAGGGTTTACCAGAAGGATAGTCCATTCATTTCCAAGAAAGCAGCATTTAATTCCATAAAAAATAAAGTATAGTGAATCTTAGAGAGATACAGGATTCTTGGCTCAGTAAAATGGCAGGTGAAATTCCGTTTTATGCTGATAGTAACAATCCAAAGCACTTTTATGATGCCCTGAAGGTTATTTATGGGTCAAAGAACTTTGGTGCATCTCAGCTATTCAGTGTTGATGGAACCACAGTAATGAGAGTAATGGGCTGAACATTTCCATAGTGTTCTCAACAGACCATCATCAATCAATGCTAATGCCTTGACCATTTACCTCAAGTTGAAGTAAATCCCTTGCTAGCTGAACCAGAAGTGGTTTTGAATGCCATTAGTCTCCTTTGGTGTGGCAAAGCACCTGGTTCTGATTCTATTCCAGCTAAGATTAACAAGGTGCTGGGATGTGGGTGGAGGGGAGGGATCCATTGCTCATACAAAAACTGACTGAAATTTTCCAGGACATATGGCAAGAGGAGGTTATCCCCCAGGAGTTCAAGGATGCCTCCATTGTCCATCTCTATAAAGGTAAAGGAAATAATTTATCCTGTGACAATCACAGGGAGTTTCTCTCTTAGTTATTGCTTGCCAGAGTCAATAAGCTGATCCTTCACCTGGAAGATGGTCATCTACCTGAGAGCCAGTATGGCTTCAGAAAGGGCCAAGGAATGGTTAGTATGGTGTCTGCTACCCAACCATTCCAGGAGAAATGCCAAGGCCTTTGATATAGTCAGTCATGAGGGCTTAGGGAAAAAATATGTCAAAATTTGGTTACCAGGAGTTCATCAGCATTTTATGTCAATTTCATGATGGTATGCTTGCCCAGATTCTGGATAATGGACAATGCTTTTGTGCTTTCCCAGTCACCAATGGAGTGAAATAAGGCTGTGTGCTTGTTCCTATGCTTTTCAGCATGATGTTTTCAGTTATGTTATCAAATGCCTTCAATAAGGATAAATATGGTATCATGATCAGCTACTATGCTGATGGCAAATCCTTCAGTTTGAAAAGGCCACAAACCAAGACCAAAGTGGAACTTTGATGAGCTTGCCACATTAGTCAAATGCCAAACATATGCTTTCCTAAAAGGCTATTTTGTGGAGACCTCACACAGGGCAAGTGCCCACACAATGCCCAGAAGAGGTGGTACAAGGACACTCTCAAGGTCTCTCTTAAGAACTTTAGAATTGATTGTGTGATATGGGGGACACTGGCACAGGACTCCTCAGCATGGTATGCCCTAATCAGAGAAGGTGCTATGCTCTATGAGCAAAGCAGAACTGAAGTAGCTCAAAAGAAGTAGGAGATGCACAAATTTAGAGAATCCACCCCAAATGCTCACATGAACTATTTGTGCCTGACCTGTAGTAGAGCATTATGAGCTCATATTGATCTGATCAGTCACAGTTAGACACACTATAATGTGACTTTACACAGTGGTGCCATTTTGGCCCTCTTCAAGAAAAAAGGACAACCGTACATTTTTTTCTTTTTTTACTTCCCTCCCCCCTGCCCTAGAGATGGTTACCATTAGACACATTCACACACATATGGATGGATGGATGGATGGATGGATGGATGGATGGATGGATGGATGGATGGAAAATTATTCTATACATACTTCTATTTTTCAGTTCTTTCTCTGGATGAAGATAGCCTCTTCCTTCATTTGTACTTTGTAGTTAATTTGGGTATTCATAATAATCAAAATGACTTATTAACTCAAAGTTGTCCTTAAAATAATATTGCTGTTACTGTATACAACATTCTCTTGGTCCAATTCTAATTTTTAAGGAATTATTTTCTTCAGTAAGTTTTTGGACCTCTTTTTCCCAATGTTCATAAATTTCTTTAGTTACTCATTTTTTTCCCAATTTTTCCTTTACCTTTCTTATTTGATTTTTAAAATCCTTTTTAAGCTCTTCCAAGAATGCTTTGGGGGCTTGTGACCATCTTACATTTTTCTTTGAAGCTTTACAAGTAGTTATTTTGACTTCATTGCCTTCTTCTGAGTTTGAACGCTGATCTTTTCTCTCACCAACTACCTATGGTCAAGCTTTTTTTTTCTGTTGTTTACTCATTTTAACAGTCTCTTTCTTGACTCTTAACTTTATGTTAGGGTCAGGTTCTGTTCCCAGAGTGTCCAGGATGATGTCTCAGGCTTTGTGTTTTTCGTGTTGTTGTTTTCAAAATTCTCTCAGGAGGTCTTTGATTTTTTTTTTGTTCTTCCAATGTTCTATGATCCAAGGCCAGGTGTTGTCACTACTCTTTTGGCTTTTGCCTTGGATTATGAGTTACTTCAAATACTCTTTTCCACCCCTGAACCATGACCAGGACCCCACACACTGCTGCTACCACAAATGCTCTAATTATGAGTCCCATAAATGCACCACTGGACTCTAATGGCAAACATCAGTTTACACCTCTGCTCTGGAACCAAAACCAGGGACTCTACTCTCCTTTGAGTGACGACAATCAATCTATAAATGCTGTATGTGCCTCAACTGGCCCCCATGGAGGCTAAGGGGGAATTTTAGGGATCAGTGCACAGTGGTGGTGACTGACAGAGAATTAGGTTTGGATCAAAACCTAATTTTTAGGGGTTCAGCATCATGGGGTATGACCAGGTATGAGGATGTTCATTATTGAATATGTGTAAAGTGAATTTTTACACACACCACTAGCAGGGCCTTACCCCTCTGCTACCACAATCACCAGCATAAAACTCACTCCTCCTTGCCCTTAGTCAAAGCCTGGGACCATGTCTGGTCAACACACCTGGGCCTACATCCAGTGTTAGCAGAAGGACCTTGCAATCTTCCCCTATCAGTCTCCAGACACACACACATACACAACATACGCGCACAATCAGTGGGGCAAAAGTTCCCAAAGCTGCTGTCACACAGCTGCCTCCTTGGCTTGCTATTTGCTGACAACTCCCCCACCTCAACCAATGAGCCAAGGCGAATGAGTGAAAGTACAACCAGTACTGGGAAAGAGTGGTCAGAGAGGCCATGTGATCAGTGGAGAGCCAGGTTTCAGTATAGCCCTAAGGCTTTCCATTCACTGACCACTGACCACCTGTTTTATAGGGGCAACAAACAAAGAAGGCATACTGCCAGCAATAGCCTCACAAGTTTACATCACCCCATCCCTGTATCTCACTGCCCAGTCACAGTGGATGATTATATTATTTATAATTATATAATGCTGTGCAAGCATGGTGGAGATGTTTTGAGCCATAGTTATGGGAACTCGTATCTAATACCTGGGAACAAGAGATTGTTGTGGCTATGAATCCTGGGAAACTGAACTCTAAGAAATAATAACAAAAATTCATTTTACACACACTAAAATTCATTTTACTTACAAGCCCGAAGATTGATTAAGTGTGAGGGGCAAAAATTTAGGAGAAAGAGAAGAGTTTGTTGCCTTTGAAGTAGATATCACAGAGATCATAATGAAAAGGGTGGGTAGGTTTTAATTGGAACTTTGGAGTGGGAGGGTTGAGGGGGATGGTAATAAGTAATCTGGTGGTGAGTGATAGAGAATTAGGTTTGGATAAAAACCTACAGGGGTTCAGCATCACAGGGTATGACCAGGTATGAGGATGTTCATTACTGAGTAGAATGCACCATTTTTCTTTTCAGAAGAGACTAGAGATTGGGCTAGAGACAAGTGCAGCATGAGATGGAGGGCACACAGTCCAATAGTTAGAGGGAAAGATATGCTTTACAAATCCTGTTCCTTCCAAACACTGGAATTTAGGCAGGAGACAGCACAGCAAGACATGGAAGGCTTGCAGCCAAAGAAAGTTTGTTTCTTGTTACACTAGAAGCACTCTACATCACAGCTGAAATCAATCTGACAGCAGGAGGTGGAAGTTGCCTTGTACTGGCACGGATGGAACTTGTTACTCTAGCCTCTGCCAGTCTTCCCTCAGCAGGGACATGCAGCAGGAGATTGGAGGATTTCAGTCAAAGGAAGGTCTTGCTCCTCTTCTCACAAAAGACTGAAGATCACCTCAGGGTCAAGGCTGCACCCACCCAAGGATTCTGGGCAGAGTATGTCAGAAAACTTCAGGCTCTCCAAATTTATTCCACAAAAAAAGACCGAACATCACCTCACAGTGAATATAAAGCAGCAGAAATAAACAGGAGTCAGGGTAAAGCAGTTGTCCTCCTAAGAGAACTTGAGGGGACCTCAGGAAATGCTCAGCCTCCAGGGGTGAAAGTAAAGTGCAAACAGGCTAACTCCACCAAATCAACAAGCAAAAATCCTGGTGGCAGCTGGGGTAGGAGATAGCCTCAGCCTCAAGAACTTTCACCTCACAAATAGTGTGGCAGTCAGATGGCTATGTAGGAAAAGATTGAAGGACCTTCCACTGTCAAAGAATGCCAGGCATAGCTGTAGTGACCAGACACATCCTGTGTTGCAGCTGAAGGGGAGAAGGTGCTAGCATACCTGGTGAGTGCAGTAGCAGAGGAGTGAAGATCCTGCTGCCTGTGGGTGCTCACAGAAAAGTAGAGTCCCTGGTTTCAGTTCCAGGGCAGAGAAGACAGGTAAAGATTGCAGCCATCGGAGCATTTGTGGGACAGTGTGACTGGGAGCCCTAGCCATGGCTTAGGAGTAAAGAGGAATGTTCAATACTGGGTCCCAGGAGAGAGCTCAGAAAATAACAGTAAAAAGAACCTGAGGCCTGGGGCACCATTCCCTATATCTGGGGACTAAAATCTTATTACAATAACAAGCTGCTAAAAATAAAATAAAACAAAATTAAAATGAGTAAGCAAAGGAGAAAGAATCCAAGCATAGATAGTTACTATGGGGATAAATAAGGTCTGGGTTTATATTCAGGAAGATAGTGAAGCTTAAAAAAAAAGTCACTCCTTTTTCAATGAGAAATGTCAAATGGTCCCAGGCACAAAAAGAATTCTTGGAAGAACTTTAAAAGGACTTTTAAAAATCAAATAATAGCCATTGAGGAAATCTTAGGGAAAACAATTAGAGCAATATGAAAAGAAAGTCAACCAACTGGAAAAAGAGGATCAAAAACTTAAGTAAGAAAGTAACTCCTTGAAAACTAAAATTGAGCAAGGAGAAGTTAATGATGTTATAAGACACCAAGAAATAACAAAACAAAATCAAAAGAATGAAAAAAAAAATAGAAAAGATTGTGAAACATCTCATCAAAAAAACAACTGATCTATAAAGCAGAATGAGGAGAGACAATATAAGAATTGTTAAACTAGCTGAAAGCTACAATTAAAAAAAGAATCTTGATACAATATTATAATAAATTATTTAGGAAAATTGCTCTGGAAGTTCTAGAACAAAAATTTAAAGCAGAAATAGAAAAAATCCACCAACACCACCTGAAAGAGACCCCAGGAGGAAAACTTACAGGAATATCATAACCAGATTTCAAAGCTCCCAGGTTAAGGGGAAAATATTGCAAACAGCAAGAAAAAAATTTAATATTGTGGAGGATCACACAAGACATAGCAGCTTCTATAATGAATCAGGATCACATAAGACCTAGCAACTTCTATAATAAAAGTATCCCACAAGACCTAGCAGCTTCTACATTGAAGGACTGTAGGTGTTGGAACATTATATTTCATAGAGGAAAAGATCTGGGGTTGCAACCAAAGGGAACTCGCCCAGCAAAGTTAAGTATAATCCTGAATGGGAAAAAAATAAACATTTAATGAATTGAAAGACTTTCAGGTATTTGTGATGAAAAGAGCAGAACTTAATGGAAAATTCAATAGATAAGATCCAGGAAAATAGAAAGAAAATATTAAAAGCTAATTATGAAGTACTCAAAAAGGTCAAGTTGTTTATTTCTTACATGTGAAAATGTTATCAGTACTCTTATGACTGTCATCATTATTCAGGTAGTTTGAAAGAAAGACTTGGGCTGAGCTTCATAAGATGAGCTGGTTCTTAAAAATTAAACTGATTAGGGAGAGATAAAAAGGAGCAATCGTGTCATACAAATGAAGCATGAAAAGAAGAACTGATACAGAAGAAGCAAGCAGGGATGGATGGCTGGTACCTTACTCTCATCAGAAAAGAGGGAACAGCATATACATCTGAAAGGGTATGAAGAGTCTTCTATGTTTAGAAAGAAATAAGAGTGTGATGGGATAAAGAAGGGACTTTTCAGGTGGTGTTGGTGGACTTTTTCTATTTCTGCTTTACCTTTTTGTTCTAGAACTTCAGGGAAATTTTTCTTAATAATTTCTTGTACTTTTAGTAAATTAAGAATTAAGAGGGGAGGGGATAAAGGAGGAACTCTTAGAAAAATAGATTAAGGTGGAGGGTGGGGGGAAAGAATAAGGGAGGAACTCTTAGAGGGGTGGGAAGATTAAGGAATAGGAGGGCAAGGTAGTGGGTAGAAGTAAATTTAACAAGCGAGGAGAGATAGGGTAAATACAGTGAGAAGGATAGTGAGGAAAATGGGATGGAGGAAAATATACAAAATAATAATAACATTGAATATGAATGGGATGGATTTACCTATGAAACAGAAACCAATAGTAAAATGAATTAAAAATCTAAATTCAACAACATGCTGTTTTCAGGAAACACAATAAAAAATGAGAGATACACACAGAATTAAAATAAAGGTCTGGAGTAAAATTTATCATGTAAAAAAATAGAGGTAGCAATCATGATCTGAGACAAAGTTAAAGGTAAAATAGCTTTAATTAAAAGAGAAAAATAGGGAAACTACACTATGTGTCACCAATAGTATTCAATATCATTTTAGACCATTTAAAATAGTATTAAAAACCTGAGAGTTTACCTGCCAAAACAGGCACAGAAACTCCATAAACAGAAATATAAAACTCATACAAATAAGGTCAGATTTAAATAATTGTATAAATATTCATTGTTTATGAGTAGGCAAAATCAAAATAACAAAATGACAATTTTGTCTAACTAATCTATTTATACTATACCTTCCCAATTAAATTATTTTTTAAATTATGTTATTGAGTTAGAAAAAAATAATAAAATTCATGTGAAAGAAGAAAAGGTCAAAAATTTCAAAGAAACTAATAAAAAAAATGTAAAGGAAGGAGATTCAGCAGTACCAGACCTCAAACTATACCATAAGGCAGTAAATTCAAAACTATCTGGTACTAGCTAAGAAATAGAAAGGTAGATCAGTGGAACAGACGAGACATGCAATTACATGTCTCAGTAGTAATACTGAGTAGTAATACAAATACACAGTAGTAATGAACTATAGTAACTATAAATTTAAGTCTGGGAGATAAGCATTCATTATTTGGTTTAAAAAATTATTGGAAAAACTGAAAAGCAGTCTGGCAGGAATTGGGCGTTGACACAATATAGTAAACCATGTGACAAGATAAGGTCAAAATGAATACATGATCTAGAGATGAAGGGAGATATCACCAAAAAATTAGAACAACATGAAACACATTACCTATCAGACTCACGAATAGGAGATAATATATGAACAAACTAGAGAAAGAGGTTGTTGAGGTATCAAAGGGATAATTTCAATTATATTAAATTTGTAAGTTCTTGTATAAATAAAATCAATGTAGCCAAGATTAGAAGGAAAGCTGAAAACTTGGGGGGGGAGGACTTTCACAGAGAATTTCTCAGATAAAGGTCTCATTCTCAAATATATAAACAACTTTCTCAAATATATAATAATATTAGTCATACTCCAACTGATAAATGGTCAAAGGATAGGAACAGGCAATTTTTCAATGAAGAAATAAAAACTATATATAGTCATATAAAATGCTCTAAATCATTATTGATTATAGAAATGCAAATTAAAACAACCTTGAGATATCACCTTACACCTATCAGATTGGCTAAAATGACAGATGCCCTTCAATTTGGGAATGGCTAAACAAGTTGTGGTATATTATTGTGGTGGAATACTACTGTGATATAAGAAATGATGAGCTTGGAGTGGCTAGGTGGCACAGTGAATACAGCACCAGCCCTGGAGTCAAGAGGACCTGAGTTCAAATCCAGTCTCAGACATTTAACAATTATTAGCCATGTGACCTTGGGCAAGTCACTTAACCCCAATTGTCCTGTCCTCCCCCTCCAAAAAGAAAAAAAAAAGAAATGACCTGGTTGATTTAGAAAAACATGGAAAGACCAAGACCTATGAAGGAAGATGATATCCACCTCCAGAGAAAGAACTGCAAAATAAGAATATACATAGTATGGTCTTACATATACATATATGTGTGTGTACATGTGTGCTTATAGCTATGTATGTATGTGCGTATATATTCATGTTTCATTGTAGCAGGGCAGGATGGGTAAGGAGGGGAAAATTAAATTAAATGAAAAGTGCACAGCAGAAAACAAAAGAAAACTTAGAAGGAAGCACAGAAAAGCTGGGTAACTTTGAAAACAATGTACAGCATTTATTATATATATAGGTTTTCAAAAAAAAGTAAACAGTTTGAAATGGAAATTCATTGTTTTAGATTGAATACTTTCTTATGTTCTGCTGTGACCATGGAAATTTTATCAGTTTAATTTATGATTCAGTAAATATCCATAGATATGACAAATATAAACTATAAACTTTAAATAAGACATTAACTATTGCCTTAGGGCAATATAGGGAAAGACTGAACCTATGACCTGATGTAGGGAACTCCAGGATTGGAAACTCCATTTACCAAAGCACCATCTCTCCAATTTATAGCTTTAAAGAGTTGCCTAGAACATTGAAAAGTTAACAGACTTGCCTGGGGGTCAAATAGCCAGGATGTGTCAGACACAGGACTTGGGCCTTAGTTTTTCTGACACTAAGGATAGCCCTCTATTCCCTATGCAATTCTACATCTTGTATCTGTAATATACATCTATAATCCATAGTGCATAAATGCAACTAAGCATTGAAAAGAAAGTGTACCTACCAAGTAGGAATTTCATACAATAGGAGGGAGGGAGGGAAAGTGTTGGGGAAGGCTCCCTTGAAAGGTAGCTTTGGGATTGGATTTCAAAAGTTCAAGATAATTCAACAGGCAAAGAAAGGGAAGGAGGGCATTCTAGGCATGGGGAACATAGTCATGGAATGAAGATTGAGGGACATGGTGTTCACAGGTCAGAGTGTCGTTCAGTTTAGCTGGAATGTAGAGTGCAAGGAGGGGAGTAATGAAATAAGTCTCTCTTTCATTTCTAATGGCCCCATGATATTCCACTTTATTCATATACCACTATCTTATAAGATTATTCTTAAGGAAAGGACCTTATAAACTGACTTTAAATGCCTTGGTACAATTGGGAAGAATACTGATCAGGAGTCAAATCCCAGTTCTGCGATTGACTTGCTGTGTTACTTTGGGCAACCCAACTTCCTCATCTCCATTCTACTCCAAGCTACTCAATTTCTTCTTCCTGCTGAAAGATAAATATCTCCTCCCCTTGTCAGAACCTGCAATTTGCAATGTTTAAGATTCACTTAACCTTCATTGGTCTTATTTTCTTCATCTGTGAAAATGAGAGGATAGAGCTAACTGAACTCTCAGGCCCTTTCCAGGTCTAATTCCATGATCCAGCTCTACAGAAATATTTGATTGTTATTCTCTTATTTCACTTCAATGTCCAAGGGGATAAAGAGACTATGCTGGACTTCAATGACATCTCCATTTTGACCTCCATCTCATGTAGAGTCTGGAGACAAAGAATTGTATGTTGGAAGAGAAAATCAAGGGTATATGGACAGGAGGGTACTTTGGACCAGAAAGTGGGGACACTATTTCAAGAAAACTCAGATCTACACTAACTCAATGGGAAATAATTCTACAAATTGACAATACCAATCTGGCTGTTGCTAACTTCAGAGTCAAGTATGTGTTAGAACCATCCATGAGACAGTGTGTAGAAAATTATATCCATGGTATCAGGAAGATCATTGATGACACCAGCATGACCAAGTGATAGCTAGAGACAGAAATTAAAATTTTGAAGGAAATGCTGCTTTTGATGAAGATGCATGAAAAGTCACTTTTCAAGTTAATAGTCACTTGTTAAGCACCTACTATGTGTGGTCAGACATTGTGCTAAGCACTGGAGAAAAATTCCCTTTAAGCCCCAAAATTAGGGGCAGCTAGGTAACTCAGTGCATAGAGCACCAGCCCTGGAGTCAGGAAGATCTGAGTTTGAATCTGACCTCAGACTCTTACTGTGTGACACTGGGCAAGTCACTTAACCACTGTTTCCCTCAGTTTTATTTTCTGTAAAATGGAGATGATGATAATAGCACTAATTTCCCAATGTTGTTGTGAGGATCAAATAAGATAATAATTGTAGAATGCTTAGCAAAGCAAGTGCCATATAATTATTAGCTGTTATTATTATTATTAAATTACAGAGGCTGAGATGATTGGGGAGGTGGCCTCTCCAAAACCCCAGGAAGGACCTAAGCAAGGTTGTGGCTAACATCTGAGCCCAGAATGATGCTCTAGCTTCAAAGTTACTGGTACCAGCAAGCTCATAAGAACACTGTAGCATCAATGTGAGATCCTAGAAGATGGAGGCTGCCCAGAGTACTGTCACTATGAGATGATAAACATTTATTAGGCACCTACCACGTACCAGCTTACTGTGATAAGTGCTGGGGATACAAATAAGAAAAAAGAAGATAGGGGCAGCTAGGTGGCACAATGAATAGAGCACCTGCCCTGGAATCAGGAGGACCTGACTTCAAATCTGGCCTAAGATACTTGACACACTTACTAGCTGTGTGACCTTGGGCAAGTCACTTAACTCCAATTGCCCTGCCCTCCCCCTTCCAAAAATTAAAAAAAAGAAAGAAAAAAGATGATAGCCCCTTCCCTCAAGGAGCTTACAATCTAATTGGGGAAGATAATATACAAAAAGAAGCTGAAATAATAGGAGTGTCAGGGTGCCCCCTCCCTCCCAGGACAGGGGAATGAGGAAGATGATGATGGAATTCTGTCAGTCCCTAAGATAGCTTCTGGAGAGAAGCTGGGCAGAAGAGGGAAGAAGCCTTCTTCCCCAGACACAGACCTGAGGTTGGAGCTAAGGGTATTGGTCTAAGGAGTCAAAATGAATGACTGAAGAAGAAGAGCTCCAGGAAAAAACCTTAAGTCTTTGAATTGTAACATTAAACATTACCATCAGAGATTCCTACTACTGATTGCCCATCTGGTCCTATTGACCTTCCCTGTTTGTGGTACCAAAACTACTTACTTGCCTGAGCCTGAGTAATGTCAATGGGATTTGAAGATCTTCCACGCCCTTGTATTGGCAAGTGAACAGGTACTTAACACTTAGTTTCAAGTTAATTATATCAAGCCTCTGTTAAGAAACAGAGGGTATGAAGCCCTGTTGCTGACATAACAGGAAGGAGTGGGGCAGGGAGGAGCTAATACCATATATAAGGAAAAGCACAAGCTGGAGAGTCAGAACTTCTTGGAGCAAGCATCATGGATGCCGAGGAGAGGCTATATCAGCAAGCACCCCAGCGTCCCCAGGGTGGCTGCCAACACAGGTTCTTAGATCTGCTTTGTTAAAGGAAAGCAACTCAAAATGGGTTAACAAGCTTACTTTAATCAGTCAAATATGTATCATTTACCTAGTTCAGGGGAAAAAGGTCAGCACCCTGAACTTCAGAGTATACAGACAGAATTATCAAGACAGAGAAACAGATCAAGTAGACAGGTTTCCAAACTGTCCAACCATTACATCCATACCAAATCAACATCTGAGTTTTTCAAAGCCGGGGGCTCTCAACAACAGCTTCCCAGAGTCTTATCTGATCAAATCACAGAACACTTCTCAAAGTGAGCCCCCAAAGCAAAGCCTCAAATCAGGGACTATATAGCCTTCTCCTGGGTCAGAGAATGTAACCACCCTCTTGACCCACTGCCCAATCACACAGCATCAAGGTGTGGGCATTCCTGAAAACCAAGCCTCCTGCCACAGGCTCCATGTGACCACATTCAGCCTATTAGGAGGCAAAGTATATTTTCAAATCAAGGAAGGTTCTCAGAGTCTCTTAAGCCAATCAAAAGGCCTAGGGGCAGGTGTAATGGGAATGTAAATTTTAAAGATCTTCCCTGCCCCTAGGCTAAAGTGCACCTGGAGCCTGGGGTGGGAGGCTTGTTTTTCAGTAGATACTTCTTGATTGGCCAGTGGGTCCAGAAGGTTGTTACATTCTCTGAGCCAGGAGAAGGCTATATAAGCCCTGATGTGTAGCTTTGTTTTGGGGCTCACTTTGAGAAGTGTTCTGTGATTTGATCTGGATTCTGGGAAGCTGTTGCCCAGAGCCTCCTGGCTTTGAAAAAACCCAGATGTTGAAACCCAGATGTTGATTTGGTATGGATGTAATGGCTAGACAGTTTGGAAAGCTGTCTACTTGATCTGTTTCTGTCTTGATAATTCTGCCTGTATACTTTGAAGTTCAGGGTGCTGACCTTTTTCCCCTGAACAAGGTAAAGGATATATGTCTGACTGATTAAAGTAAGCTTGTTAACCCATTTTGAGTTGCTTTCCTTTAACAAAGCAGATCCAAGAACCTGTGTTGGCAGCAAACCCTGGGGACACTTGGAGTGCTTGCTGCTACAGCAGGGAAGATCTTTAAATTTGCATTTCCATTACAGAGGCCCAGGCTGGAGAAAGTGATTTTGATTTGGAGAATGGAGCTTATGGTGGCAGAGTTTCTTCTGAGAGCCAGTTGGAGCTTCTGCTGAGACTTTTCTTCTGGGAACTTCTGCTGAGAGCTTCCAAGAACCAGGCTGAGGAGCTACCATGAGTGAGAGAAGAGGATCCCTGCTTGAGGGAACCTGTTCTGTTGTGAAGGCTTGGGAATGTGAGTGTTCACTGCATTCACCATGTGTACCAACGTCGTGGTTACTGTAATGACTTTGACTTTCTGGTTCTGGGACTCGGTTTTCTGGTATTTAAATAAAGACTTTGGTTCTGTCCTCCATGTGGAGAGCCTGTTACATTTTGTGATTCGCAACTATACCAGCATATTCATAACCACTGTGGGCATTGTGAATATCACATTGTTTTTACAGCCTGTGAAGCAAGCAAGGAAATAATGAAAAGAGAGAGAGTCAAGGCAGAAAAGAAAACATAGCCTACAGACAGCAGCAGGAACAAAGGAGTGAGCGCTGTTTTCCTTTCATTTTGGGAAGGAAGAGAGAATGATACAGATATAAAATAGAAATTATCGATATGTGTGTTCAAAAAATTGGAAAGAAGATCATTGAAGCATATTTTTTTAAACACAAAAGAGGGCAGAAGATATTTCTGGAGGAAAGAGATAATCAGGACATCTTTTAAAGTAATGTACTGAATTTATTGTGTACTCTTTAAAAGCAAGCTATACTATTTCTATAAATAGTAAAAGCCCTTTTAATTCTAACCCTTTAAATTCTAAAAGCCCTTCCAGGCTTATGACTCAGAGAAAGTGGGAACATCAAAGCCTTCATTTCAAATGGAATAAAGGTGATAAAGAAATTCAACTCTTGTCTAGGCATTGCCTTCTCACCCATATGAAGTGAAAGGTGCCAAGACCCTCTGGAAACAATATCTTCTCTTTTGAAATTCAAGGTTAAGATACTGATCACAGGAAGAAAGTGAGCAGAGAATATTCCAGAATGTTAACCCATAATTGTGTTTTAACATAGTGTGATCTTTTCCTTATTCAAGATTCCTTCAAATGTTACCTGAAATCTTGATGCAAAAAAAATCACATTGGAGGCATGGGGGTTATGTTAATTTGGACATGTCTCTCTACAAGCTAGAAATGCCTTGGACATAGATTGATGTTAAATTAAGTAAAATTGTTTCCGGCAAACTTGAGCCTAATTGCATTATTAGTGATATTTTTTTCTTTGACAAAAGACACTGACCAACTACAGTATGTCTAGAGGAGTGCAATAAGGATGGTATATGCAAATGGACATGATTCTATATAAGGATGAGTTAAAGGAATTGGGGATATTTAACCTGGAGAATAATAAGACTTCTGAGATAATGAGAGGAGAATAACAAGGTATCTTTGTGGCATAGTAGACAGAATTCTAGACTCAGTCAGGAAATCCTGAGTTTTAATCCTGCAACAGACAATAATTACTGACTATGTAATTCTGGGCAAGTCACTAAACTTGTCTCAGCCTCAATTTCCTCACCTCTAATACAGGGATGATAACAGAACTTACCTCTCAAGAGTTTTGTGAGGCTATCATATATTATCAGATGAGATAATATGTGTGAAAACACTTTGCAAATCTTAAAGCTCTATTTAAATGTTGGATATTATTATTAGTTTGCCCAAAGTGGTACCTCCCAGAAGTGGCTGAGGTAAAAGACAAGTGAGGCTTGAGAAAGGGAGGAAATGTGTGTGAACATCATTCTGAGTCTCCAGATTTCTCTTTTTCCTTCACATCTAGAGAGGTGCAGGGAAATAAATAAGCATTTATTTTATTAAGTGTCTATGGTGTGTCAGGCATTGTGCTAAGTATTTCACAAATATTATCTTATTTGATCCTTATTATAATCCTGGGAGGGAGGTACCATTGTTACCTGTATCAGACTGCTTGCTGTCTTGGGGAGGGGGGAGGAAAGGAAAGGGGGGGAGCTAATTTGAAACTCAAAATCTTACAAAAACGAATGTTGAAAACTATCTTTACATGTAATTGGAAAATAAAATACTACTGAGTGCAAAAAAAAAAAAGAGCTCCTCTTCCCATCTAACACTGGCTGAGAAATCTATTTGAATTCTAAACACTTACTAAATATTACTTCTTTCCTTTTACCAACTTCAAGGAGGAATGAAGAGAAGGGGAAATTGAGACAGGCTACACCCAAGCTACAATGGATTCCATCATTGAGGGAAGTGATTAGAACCCAGAGAATAAATTATTCAATAGCAAAAAATACATATAATGGGGGTGGGAGGAGAGAGAGAGAAAGAGAGGGGGGGAAGAGAGAGAGGAACAGAGAGAGAGAAGAAAAGAGAGAAAGGAGAGAGGAAGAGGGAGAGGAGAGAGGAAGGAGGAGGAGGATCACTTAATAGGGGCGGCCAGGTAGCACAGCGAGTAAGAGTACTGGCTCCAGTATTGGGATGACCTGGGGATCAAATCTGGGCTCAGATACTTAGCACCACACCCAGAAATAACTGGCTATGTAATCTTGAGCAAGTTACTTAACCCCAATTGCTTTAAAAAAAAAAAAAGAAATCACTTAATAAATGCTTGGTGTCTTACTGACTTAATGAGGAAAGAAGCATCCAAGTACAGGATGGGGGCTTAAAGAGCAGGGAGAAGTGGGTTTTGTATTTTCAGGACTTTGGGAGACTTCCCCACAAATCATTCCAGATTACATCCCTAAACCTTGGCTACTTAAGGGAATGTGTTATGTGTGAATAGTCTGAGTGCCATCTAGTGGCCAAATCATATACTATAACCTCTCAGTTAACATCTTGGGGTAGCCTACCCACACTCTGCAAGTAGCAGAAAGTTGAGGACCAAGCCATATTGGGGCCAGTTCTGAAACTGGCTGCATAGTCCCCTATGATCTGTAGTCTTCACAGCCAAGACTAAAACTGAATTATCTTATTTCCACTGGAAATAAGTGTACGTTGGAAGTTAGAATTCTGTCTCAGTGGAAGCTTTTGAATTGTTATGGCAAAGAATGGGCCATGACAAACTGGGTTCTGACTAAGCAGCAATCCCAGAAGTAATATGGGGGCTCTTTGAAAGGGGACAGAGTAACTTGAACAGCTGGCACCTTCCCTTGATTGCTGCCCTGCTCAGTGAAAGAATCCTGCTGGGAGGAAACATAATTCTCCTATCCTGGGAATCTAAGTAGTTGGTCAAGTGTCTCTTTCTTCTTCTTGCCCCTTTACGATCCAAAAGAGTGACTGGTTAAACCCAAAGTTCTCTTTCTTTTAAGCTATTCATTTGTTTTTTCAATACCACTTGAAATCCATCTTTCCCTAGATAACGATAACATCAATTTTAGTAATTTTTGAACAGTGTGTATCTTTGTGTATAAAGAATACCAATACAAGGACATCAGCAACTGGTATAAATGCACAAGAATTTAAACAGGTCAGGAAATTAACTCTGTCCTACTGATGAGAAGATTTTAATCTGAATTGTGGTACATTTATTAACAACCTGTATTTTTAAACTCTCTAAAATTACAGAGAAAGAATTCTTTGTAGAGTTGGACTGTTCTACTTAGACAAAAATGGTGAGCTCATTGTTTGCTGTAGCCAGGTCCATTTAAACGGCAAGTGCCTTCAGCTGTCTCAGTCCTCCAAAAGAGAACTTGGGAGGCCTAGGAGAAGTCGGTGACCAAAGGGAAGATAACACTCCTGAGCCTGCCCACTGGGAAGGAAAGGAATACAGACAGTTCTTGCCTTATGTAAATTTACATAAGTTACACAAATGACTTTAAAGAATTCTGAAAAAAAAAATCTACATTCCAAAAAAACCCACCTTTGTTCATTTTACTGTACAGTACTGTGTTCTTTCTCTTTCCACTTCTGCCCCTAAGCTTAGAGCTCTACAGCCTCCCACCCAACCACACACACACACACACACACACACACACACACACACACACCACACACACACACACACACACACACACACCCCTCCTAGTGAAAGCAGAACAGAAAAACAACCACTGGATCGAGGGCTTGACTTGAGACCTCTGGTAGAACAAAGGAGACCTTTGCCTACTCTGTCCTCTCAACTGAGGTGGGTTGCCCATAGAGTTATCCCATGTTGTTGCAGAGACGAAGAGGAAAGTTACATAATTAAACCAGCTCTGTGAGTGTGGGAGGAGGAGCCCTTTAATGAAAGAAAGAGTAAAGTGTCCCAAATGCTACAGCTTGAAGAGCTGGTGTTCAAGTGATGAGGTGCAGGCCCTGGGAATCCCCTTGAGCTCTCCTTGAATTTTTGAGGTACAGACTCTGGGAACCCCCATTGAACTCTGATTAAATTGTCCCATTTGATGAGGCATTTGCATGAGGCCACAAGCCTTACATTGTGGCTGGGCCCAGACCTCTAGCCTAGTTGCTACTAACTCTAGCCTAGTTACTAGCTTAGCCCTCCATTGTTCATCTACTTCCCACCCTTGAGCCTGTCAAAATATCAATCCACCCTTGAACTGGCCTAGCCCACCATTGTCTGAAGTCTCCAGCAACTTCCCACCCTTAAACACTCTACCTAATTAACTCCTCCTGAAGACCCTCCCCAAACTCCTCCTCTAGACCACCCCTAGATTCCTCCAACAACCTTTCTGTATATAAGACCCCATCCTGTCTTCATGTTTGTGAGGTGGCCATAGAATGACCCAGCACAGACTTACTCTGTGTCCAATACAAGTGAACTTTTAATAAACTTTACTTTTCTTTGGCTGAGAAGACTTGAGTCCAATTCATTAGGCAGGACCCAGGGCCTGCACCTCATCTCCAGAGCAACCCTAACCCTCTTTATGAGTAACCTCTTCATTTTTATGGTTCCCAGTCTGGAGACCCCAAAATACCAACACACCAGGTCCTGCTGAATAATATACCTCAAAGATTCAAGGAGAGCTCAAGGGGATTCCCAGAGCCTGCACCTCATCACAAGCACCAAGCAAAATTAGTTTGGTTTTTCTTTTGAGAGTGAAGGGGAGACTTCCAGTCAACCCTCAGTCCCTAATCCTGTGAGAAAAGTCCCACATGATCTGGAATCTCTGTAGGAATTAAGTTTGCCTTCTGAGATATGAAGCTCAACTCTTTTCCTTTTAAAGTCAATGATTAATTAAACTGAGTCATATGGATGGGTCCAGAGTAGGGAAGACCTTTAAGTGGGAAAGAGACAGGGGAAAGTACAATAAATAGTCTTTGCCTGGACCCAATCAGACTCAGTATCTGTTGTTTTTACTTAATTATTTTTCCTTTTTTTTTAATCTTGTCTGTCTCCCTTCTACAAGTGAGGAAACTGAGGCAGAGGTTAAGTGCCTTAAGGTCACCCAACTAGTAAGTGTCTGAAACCACATTTGAACTCAGGTCTTCTGATCTCTAGAAGCAGCACTGGGAACACTCTGTCATCTAGTGGCCTCTAGGTGGTATATATGATGACCCAATTAAAGAACAATGGATCCTGTGGGATAAAACCATCAATGGGACTAGGAAGGATATCCCATTGAATCTGAGGACATATGAAATCAACGGGACTGTAAAGAGAAAGGCAGAAAGGGAGAGGGTACTTCAAGAGAGATCATCCCCTGTTTACTTCTTACAGTGTCTAAGTAAGCAAGAGAAGAAAAACCTTTATTTCTAGGAAATAAAGGAGAAGAGGTAAAGAGGGGCAAGGCTACACCTGTGGGCAGGTTGGGAGAATCTGTCCCTAATTCCCATGCAGTTAAGGTAGTTAGAGTTGAAATTGGGGCATCATAGGAAATCAATAATGAGATAGATCACCATTATGTGATAGATTTGGGGCCTGGGGGTGACTGAAAGTCAGTTTTTCACCCTTTAGGAGAAAACCTTGGTCTACTAGCTTTGGGATGACTGGGGTCCTTATTCTCTCTCTTGTCCAAGGAGGGGTTCCTCTACTCAGATACCAAGAGCTACAATGAAACTGGAACCAGTGCTATTATATTTGCCCCTCCTCCTTTCCCACCAAGGGCCTTCTTTACTCTGGATCCATACATACTGTTCAGTTTAATCATGGACTTTAAAAGAAAAAAACAGTCAAGCTTTGTCTCTCAGAAGGAGAAGGAATATGAACATTTGCCAGCTAGGCATCAATCTTTTAAGGACTAAAGATCCATACTTCTCATATTAGCTGAAATACTCCTATCAAGTACAGTAATATAATAGCTGTTAGCCCAGAAACGATTAGTCAGTAGCCTCAAGAAGCCACTCCAATTATCAGCTAGTGCCCTAAGACCAGCTGCAAGAAGGAGCAAACACCCAGACCTCCCAAAAGCATCATTCCCAACAACATGACACCCTATGGGTGACCACCACCCTGGCAACACACAGTTCCATCATGGCTTTCCCAAGGGAGAGCCGCCCTGAGTACTAAGCATGTGGGTATACTCCACCCAGAATCCTCTGGCTTTTTGTGACTGAGAATCCTGATTAGAAATAATACCAACTCAACCGCTAAGATTTTAGTTGGTCTGGGGACTGGATTCATTTATTTCTTCCATCAGGGAGTAAATGCCTTCCGCCATCTTCCTTAGAGGAAGCTAGATGGCACAACAAATAAAGAGTGCTAGGCCTGATGTCAGGAATACCAACAATTCCAGCCTTAGACACTTATTGGTGTATGACCCTGGGCAAGTCACTTAATCTCTGTCTACCTCAGTTTCCTCTATTGTAAAATGGGGATAATAATAGCATCTGTCTTCCAGGGCTGTTGTGAGGACAGGATGAGACAATATTTGTAAAGCCTGGAATATAGTGTGTGTGTGTGTGTGTGTGGTGTAAAATCTGAATTTTGAGACATATGCCCATTATTTACAGAGGGTATGTGTCACACTTGAGTAAGTAAATAAATAAACTGCAGTTTACCTATACATCTGTATCCCCTGCTGGCTTATTTGGGCGGCAGCTGGCAAGGACTCTGAAAATTCTCATGACCAAAGATGGACTGGAATAGGGAGATACTTGTGGTTAGCAGATGAACCAGCAGATTAATGCAGTAGTACGAGTGTGAGGTAATGGGGGCCTATGCAAGGTGGCAGTAACAGAGAAGAGAAGGGAGCATATTCAACAGGCCTTGGCAATAGATTGGATGTGGTGGGGGAGGAGGAGAGAAAGTGAGTAGTTGGGGCGGCTAGGTGACGCAGTGAGTAGAGTGCCTGCCCCAGAGTCAGGAGGACCCGAGTTTGAATCTGGCCTCAGACACTTAACACATACACACACACACAAATAAAAAAAACTAGCCATGTGACCTTGGGCAAGTTATTTAACCCCAATTGCCCTCCAAAAAAGCAAAAAAAAAAAAAACGAAAGTGAGTAGTTAAGGATGATACTTAGGTTACAAGTTTGGGGTCTAGGAAGGATGGCAGAACGATAAAAGGTTTGCAAGAGCTGCTGTGGAGAGTGAGATAGAAAGCATCTCTTTATGTTTCCTCACCTCCACTTTCACCTACTCACATCCAATGAGATAGTAGATGTTACTCTTACACGACAGGTCATGTATTGAGAGCTCCAGAGTAACTCTCCTTTTTCCATCTCACCATTTACACCAAGAATCCTGGATTAAAGTTCCTTCAAGGGCAAAGAAACTAGAAACCTGAGGACTGGGAAAATGTGTACCCACGCACCAAGTTTCTTTGACCATTAATCTTCCAAAGTCAAGGTCTTCCTGAATCTTCTTGGGTCTTGGCAAACCTAGGCTGTATCAGTCAATAAACACTCTCTAAGTGCCTACTATGTGCCAGACAGTTCTTCTCTCCTGTATCATACTCGTGTAGACACTGAGTGTTGATAAAGTAGGGCAAAAGTAACAACATCTGGCACTTTAGAAGAGACCACTATATGTGAAGGCAAAAGATCAGAGAGAAACCCTGTTCTAAACCATGTCAGTGGTCAGTGTCAATAAGCAGAAGACACTGTCCCTGGCTTAGTACTTCTTTTCCTGAATTGATTGATTATTGAATTGAATTGATCATTATTTATTGAATTCAGTCAGACAAAGGTAGCAGCTGGCATTAGAGTAGAAAGGGTCAGGACGTTCTAGCCTGGCTGTGCCCTTGCATCTCCATGACATGAGGCAAGTTACATCTCTTTGAAATTCAGTTTCCCCATATGATGAGCAGAGGGGAAAGATGATCAATTAATCCATAAGCAGACATTTATTTCATGCCTACCAACTATGCTAGGGACTTAGAATATAAGTTTAACCCAAACATGGCACTACACACCCAATTCTTCTAAGGCTTTCTCCTTGGAATGGGGTTGGCTCACTCAGCCCAGCCTACCCTCACATTGGTAGGTCTGGTTATTTTTCCCAGAGTTGAGAGGAAATGTTGGGGGAGGTTGACTATAGCCATGACTGTGGCTATTATTGCAGCTCTATCAGGATTCTAGAGGTAAGTCTACATTCTAAATGTAAGTGAATACACTCCTATTTCCTGCTATTTTAGCTCCCAAAGACCCACCAATGTGTGGCACGAGATCGGTGACAATAAAACCACTGATTCTCAAACAAAAAATATTTGCTAAGCAATAAGTCAAGATCTAGAAAAATAATAATATTTACTCAGTAAAAGACAAAAGAAGGAATAATCACAACATTTACCTGAGAAGGTTAAGAAGATGAATAATTAAACTATACCAGTCCACCATAAACCTGGCTCACACTCTCCCACCAATGAACAGTGTCCATAGGGGAATGAATGTGGGTACACAATTATAAAAACCAAGTGGCAGAAACCCACCTGTCTAGAGCATATGTACTAAGGTGGTATAATAGAAATAATTGGTAACAATAATAGCTAGCAATTATACGGTGCTTCAAGGTTTCCAAAGCACTCCACAATATTATCTCATTTTATCTTCACAATAACCCTGGGAAGTAAATGCCATTATTATTTCTATTTTTGCAGATGAGGAAACTGAGGCTCAGAGGGGTTAGGTGACATGCCCAAGGCAACTCAACTAGTAAGTATCTGAGGCTGGATTTGAACTCAGTTCTTCCCAACTACAGACCTAGCACTCTATCTTCTGCTCTACCTACTGACAAATACAAAATACATATTCCCTTCTGAAAGCTAATTGATTCTTGCTGACTAATTGGTTATCAACTGGTAATCATAAAGAAGAATCACACTGGTAAGGGCTCCTTAGTTACAACACTGTAGAAGATGCCTTCAACCCACCAGGAGAGGGTCACTCACAGGGAACATATGTCTATGACCAAGGCATGTTAGGGAAGGCACAACTCTTTCTTCCTCTGCTGCAGAAGTACTGTGTCACTCCCACCGACACAGGTGGGAGTCTCCCTCTCCTTTAGAGTCTTCTCCAAGAAACTGTGCTGGATCTGTCTCATTGTTTGGCTTGTTGTGATCCCTGTCACCTCCAACTTTGGGCTTAGCTGAGAACCTGGTCTAGGGGACTGTTGTGCACCTTCAGAAGGAGCCAGAGCCCATTTCTTAAGACCAGTAGGAGGGTCAGCTCTGGGACTGTTTCCTAAGCAGAATCCCAGTGTCAGGCACCAGACTCTCATCTCCTCTCACCATTCCACTCAATTCCACAGTTGGACTCCTTGATCTGCTGAACAGAGCCATGTGCTTCTGCTACAAGGCACCATTACTGGCAAGGGGAGGAGGGAGTGGACACAAATCCTCTTCCTCACCCCTTGCTTTGGTCTCCAAGAGGTTCAAGGGAAAAGATAAAGAACAACTCAAGACCTGGGTTGACTCACTCCATAACTCAGTTGATTTTTTTTTGCACTGAATATGGTGACTTTATTGATGGTACACAGTACAGGACTCTAGGCTTCTCCCCCTTACTACAGGGGTACTTTGGAACAAGGATGTGAATGGGACATGGGATCCCTAGCACAGGAACATAGGTTAGGAATGTGGGCTCCCCAGTGGTGGACCTCCTTTTTTGGCTGGGGATGAAGATCCATGGCTTTCCACTTTACTCCTTGGAGGCCATGTAGACCAGGAGGTTTACTACATGGTTGCTATAACCACACTCATTGTCCTACCAGGAAATGAGTTTAACAAAATGGTCGTTGAGGGCAATACCAGCGCCAGCGTCAAAGGCAGAAGAGTGAGCATTGCTACTGAAGTCACAGGATACAACCTGATCCTCAAGGGCTTGCTTCACCACTTTCTTGATATCATCATATTTGGCAGGCTTTTCCAGGCAGCAGGTCAAATCCACAACAGATACATTGGGAGTAGTAACATGGAAGGCCATGCCTGTGAGCTTCCCATTCAACTCAGGTATGACCTTGCCTACAGCCTTAGCAGCACCAGTGGAAGCAGGGATAATGTTTCGGGCAGCACCACGCCCATCATGCCACTGCTTTCCAGAGGGTCCATCTACATCTACATCCATACTACATCTGGGTAGCAGCAATGGCATGGACTATAGTCATGAGTCCTTCCAAAATGCCATTAATGACCTTGTCCAAGGGGGCCAAGCAGCTGGTGGTGCAGGAAGCACTACTGACAATCTTAAGGAAATTATCACATTTTTCATGATTCACTCCCATCACAAACACTGGGGCATCAGCAGAAGGGGCAGAGATAATGACCCTCTTGGCTCCATCCTTCAAGTGAGCCCCAGTCTTTTCCACGGTGTTAAAGACTCCAGTGGACTCTACAACATACTTAGCTCCAGCATCTTCCCATTTAATATTGGTGGGATCCCATTCCTGGAAGATGGTAATGGCTTTTCCATTGATCACCAGTTTCCCATTCTCAGCCTTGACAGTGCCCTTGAACTTGCCATGGGTAGAATCATACTGAAACATAGCACCATGTAGTTGAGGTCAATGAAGGGGTCATTGATGGCCACAATGTCTACTCCCCCTAAGATGAATGCAGCCCTGGTCACCAGGAGCCCAATATGGCCAAATTCATTAACTCCAACCTTCACCATCTTGTTTCAGGGATGTGACTGAAGCAGCAGAACCAGGCACTGAGCTTGGGAGAAAAGTCAAAAAATTTCTATTGATTTTAAATTCTTAGTCTCTCTGATTTGCCCACATCAATGAGAGAGGAAAGGCTATGAGTAAACCCATGACCTCTGACACCTCAGCTTAGTATCCTGACAGTTTCATGTGCAAATAACTCACTCAAGGTCTGACAAAGGACATCCTCTTACAAACCACAAATTCAACCACTTAAGAGTCTGAAAGGGCCATCTCATATCTCATTGTCTCTGATACCTGCCCTTTATACCCTGTAATTTCATCAAGGAGATTGAGGGGATTCAACTGATCAGAGTTGCCTTAATCAAAACCCTTCAACAAACACACTATTTTCTTATTTATTCCTTTATTATTTATTTTTGCTGTTCCATAGGAGCTTAGATAACCCCGAAGGTATGCTGGTAAATGTTTAGCAACTGGTTGGGTGTGAGGAGGTGGGAACTACACATGACATTCTTTTAAACTTAATCTGCAATATTAATATTTTCTCAATTAATTTCTTAAAACTAGATCAATGGTGTCAAACATGGGACCACAGGCTTCAGCATTTCTGATTGTAACCTGAACCAAATTAAAATGTAAATTTAATAAAATAAATAAAAAGTGCAATAGAATAATAATGTTGATATGTGGTTTTCTAAGTCAATAGGAGGCTATCAGGGATCCTTAGGGATGGTTTAATGACCACCATTTCCATTTGAGTTTGATATCACTGGTTATCAAAACAATAAATCCAGCCCTGGTTTGTAGTGTTTGCCAAGGTATAAATGGTCACCCTGTAACCATAACAATTGGCTCAAACCCTATACTAGCTGGCTCTAGAACACACCCATGTACCTCCCACATATAAAGTATAGGAAGTTTTCCTCTACACTTTCTCAATTCACCCTTCCCCTATATAAGCATTAGGAAACAGAAGATAGATGGGTAAGAACTAAGGCCCGTATACTTCTCAGAAATACATCTAAATCCCTGTGACCTAATGCTTTGGCTCAAATTTCTTGCTCAGCTTGATCTAGGGCTTAAAATATACCATCATATCATATTTCATGTGATCATATTATCACAATTGGCTCATATTTCCCATTGATACTTATCTCCTTCCCAATTTTACATGACTCAAAAAAGAAAACACACATTATAATTCTGAACACATGAAATTTGCATTTAAAAGAGACAATATTATAAACCTGCTATTGCTAAGGAAGTCTGATTTTTCAATTCAGGTTGTAACTTTCTCTTTCATGGAGAGAACAAAACTTCCCTGAGGCTGTTGGCAGAAGAAAGCTACCAAATTATTCTTTGCCAATATCACAGGAAGAGATAGGGCCAAAAGAGAATGGTCCGTACCCACAGCTCACGTGGCAACCCCATTCTGACTACTGTCAAAGCAGCTGTTTTTTTCTTGAAAAGGGTCCAGAGGAGCTCTGGAGCTAGAAGACCTCTGAAAGGAGCAGTGTGACAGAAGGGGCTATCCTCAGAAATCTCCAACTTAAATCTCCAGATGCAAGGTGCTGCAAGTTCCCCATCCTGATAGAGATGCTCCTCTCCAACAATCAAGGAATGTTAATTGTTCTATGGGAACCATCTTGCAGTCTTTGATAAAAAATCACAACTAACAGACTTCCTGTCTCCTTGGAAGAGATAAAAACTTACATCAACTACACAACTACACAAAAACAGGAAAGGACAAATGACATATCTTTTCAGGATGGTAATTTTTTGGGACTTAACAGATATCCAGAGAGTATCCCAAAGGATACCAGTGTAAGAGATAACAATTTTCCTTTTAAACTAACTTTAAGCTAACTCAAAATTCTTGAACTCAATCAAGGATATAGCAAGGTGGCTTTAGACAGACTCAATTATAAAATCAGTACAGCATAAAATCAATTACATTGTAGAATTAATACAATAAAAATCCATACAGTAGAAACTAGGGGTAATATTAATTTTTATATTTTCATTACATAACCTAGAGAATCAGCTAAAAATTAATGAGGTAACTTCCACAAAGGTACAGGATATAAGATAAATCCACATAAATCATCAGCCTTCCTAAATATAACCAACAAAACCAGCCAGAAGAGCTAGAAAAAGAATTGCCATTCAAAATAACTACATAAGTTATAAAAGATAGACTTACAAGATACATCCAGGAACTGTATGAATCTAACCATAAAATGTCCTTTGTAGAAATAAAGACAAAAATGTATTTTTTTAAAAATCATTGTTCATGGCTAGATTGACAATATAATAAAAATTATAATAATATTTAAATGAGTTTACTAAGTGCTATGCCAATCAAATTCCCAAAAAGAATATTTTATGGAACTAAAAAAATAATAACGACATTAATATAGGAGGAAAAGGTCAAGAATCTCAAAGGTACTAATGAAAAAAATGTGGAAAGGCAATGGCATGGGGGAGGGTTGGCCTCCAATACCAGATCTCAAACTGCACTTGAAAACAGCAGTCATTAAAAAGGATTTGGTGTTGGTTTAAAGAAAAGAGAGAGAGAGGCTGATCCGTAGAATAAACTAGGTACACATTGGTTGGTTGATTGGTTATTGTTCTTCATTCTCAAAGAGGACCAAAATGACATCACTGTGTTGGAGTCAAGGTACAGTGTGTCCAACCGTGGCTGATCAGACCAATATGAGCTCAGAGGTCTCTACCACAGGTTGGGCACAAATAGTCCATGTGAACATTTCGAGCAGGGATGTCTCTAAATTTATCTAACATTTCTTTTGAGCGGCTGTAATTCTGCTTCACTCATAGAGCACCCTGCCTTCCTGGACTTGGGTAGGCCATGCTGGGCAGTCCTTTGCCCATGTCTCCCATGTCACAGAATTAATTCTAAAGTTCTTCAGAAAGACGCTGAGAGGATCCTTGTATCGTTTCTTCTGACCTCCATGTAAGTATTTGCCTTGTGTGTGTGAGTTCCCCATAAAATAGTCTTTTAGGTAAACCTGCATTTGGTCAGCCCGTCAGAATTGTGCTCTCTGCCAAAGAGTTTGAATGCTTGGCAGTTTAGCTCAAAAAAGGATGTCAGTGTCTAGCTAGGTGATTTTCAAACTCTTCCTAAGATAAGACAATTCAAGTGATACAGTTTCATGGCATGGCACTGGTACACTGTCCAGGTTTCACAAGCATAAAACAATGAAATTAGTACAACAGTTCCGCAGACCCTCAGTTTGGTAGAAGGTCTAATATCTCTTCTCTCCCACATTTTCCTTTTGAGCCTCCCAGACACTGAGTTAGGTCTGGCAATGCATGCATTAGCCTCATTATCTATGTGATCATCCCAGGAAACTATACTGCCAAGATATACATCATATAGAAGCAAACACAAATTAGCATTTGAGAACCCAAAGACTCCAGTTACTAGATAAAGTTCCCACTATTCAACAAAAACTTCTAGGAAAACTGGATGGCAATCCAATAGAAATTAGGTTCCAATCAATTCCACATCATATAGCAGGATAACTTCCAAATTGAACACAAAGTTATAAACAAACTAGAGGAGCAAGGAAGAAATTACCTTTACAGTTGATGGATAGAGGAAGAGTTCATAAGCAAGTGATGGGATTATATAAGATAAAATGGACAATTTTTATTATATAAAATTTAAAAGTTTTTACACAAACAAATGAAATGTGATAAAAATTAGAAGGGAAACAGATAAGTGGAGAAAGAATTACTTGCAACAAGTCTCTCTAATAAAGTTTCATTTAATGTTTTTGCAATTTATTTTGTTTTATTTTCACTTCCAAGTTTTCTCCCTCTCCACTTCTCCTCCCTGGTTCATTGAGAGGACAAGAAACATAAAGATCATTACAAATATGTAGTTATGTAAAACAAAGTTCTACATTAGTCATGTTCAAAAAGAAAGAGAAGAAAATGTATTTCACTCTGGGTCCATCAACTCGATTTGAAGGAAGATAACGTGGTTCCTTAACAGTCCTTTGGAATTATAGTGGGTTATTATTTTGACCAGAATTACTACATCTTTTCAAGTGGATTGTAACATTGTTATCACTCTACAAATTGTTCTCCTTGTTCCGCTCTCTTCACTTTGCAGTAGTGCATAGATGTCTTCCCAGGTTTTTCTCAAACCATCCCCTCCATCATTTCCTACAGTACAATTGTATTTCATCACAGTCATATACCACAACTTGTCCAACTGTTTCCAATTGATGGGCATCACCTCAGTTTCCAATTCTTTGCCATCACTATAAGAGTTGTTATAAGTATTTTTGTACCCATTGGCCATTTTCTTTTTTCTTTGATCTCTTTGGGATATAGACTTCATAGTAGTATCTCTGGGCCAAAGAATATGCACAGTTTAATAGATTTGGGGGGTTTAGTTTCAAATTGTTCTCCAGAATAATTGAACCAGTTCACACTCTACCAACCATACATTAGACTACCTATTTTCCCATATGCTCTTCAGTATTTGTCATTTTCCTTTTCCATTATCTGAGGCAATCTGATGGGCGTGAGGCAGTACTTCAAAGTTGTTTTAATTTGTACTTTTCTAATTGCTAGTGATTCAGAGAATTTTATCATATGGCTATCAATAATTTATATTTCTTCCTCTGAAAACAGCCTGTTCATATCCTTTGATCATTTATCAATAGGTCTTATTTAACTGCACTAAGACTTTTGAAATACCCTGTATAGGAAACTAATTCAAATTTATAAGACTAAAATCCATTATATAATAGATAAATGGTTAAAGAATATGAACAGACAGTTTTTAAAGGAAGAAATACAAATTATCTAAATCACTAATACTTAAGGAAATGCCAATTAAAGCACCTTTTAAGCTCCACCTCTATCAGGTTGGCAAAGATAACAAAAGAGAAAAAATGAAAAATGTTTGAGGGCCTATGGGAAAACAGATACACTAGTACACTATTGATGGTGCCATGAATTGGTCCAGTCATTATGGAAAGCAATTTGGAACTATGCCCTAAAAGTTATTCAATTGTGCATACCCTTGGACCCAGAGATACTGCTATGAAGTTCACATTCCAAAGAAATCAAGAAAAGTGTGAAAAGATCTATATGCACAAAAATATTTATAGCAGCTCTTTTCATTTTGCCCAAAAAATGGAAACTAAGGGACCATTCTCCTTTTGGGGAATGACTAAACAAATTGTGGTATATGGATAGAAAAAGATATTATTGTACCTTAAGAAATAATGAAATGAACAATTTCATAGAAAACTGGTAAGACTTTTATGAACTGATGCAGAGCAAAGTGAACCAAAATAGGAGAAAATTTTCTATAATGACATTACAGAGAAAAATAACTTTGAAAGACTTTGGAATTCTGATCAATATCATAATAAACCTTAAGTCTAAAAGAATGAAGATGAAACATGCCACTCAGCTTCTGATAAATGGTGATGAACTTAACATGCAGAATGAGATACTCATTTTTGGACATGGCTAATGTAGGAATTTGTTTTGCCAGACCATATAAATATGCATTGAAGGATTTTTTTTCATTTGCTCAATAAAGGGGGGTGACTAATGGAAGGGGAAAATTCATATGAAATACTTGTTACTTGAAAAATAAAAAATTTTGAAAAGACTATAAACTTGTCTGAAGATTTTTGCAAGGACAGCAGATGGGTGATTATGAATAGTGCCATCTCACAAAGTACAGAGAGGTGGCAGAGGCCCAAAAAAAAAGTTTAAACAAAGATTGGCAAGATGTCTAGTTGAACAAAGTCATCCCAAGGGCATTTAAGCATGAAAATGGAAGGAAGATGACAGAGTGAAGAAAAGATAGGCAGAAATCATTCAAACAAAGTTCTCCATCAAGGACAGTAGAACCACTATAGTACAACCCTAGAAGTTCTTATGGAGGAGGAAGAAATCAAACTAAATAGAACAGAAACAGGAAAAGCAGCCAAATTTTACCAACTCTATATAGAACAAATCCATAATAGAAATAATACAATTGTGAGCGGGTTTTGAGGTCAATATATAAGGCATCTGAACAAGGAGGGATATTCTCTGTATCAAAGGTGTGGAAAAAATATGGAACCATAAAGAAAAGTTACCAGAGAACATCATTAACTACCCACCCAATCCTTACTCTCCTGTCTATATGAAAATGTTATGAGAGTTATTTATATATGAATTAAGGGAATAATAGTAATAGATAACAACTGCATAGTACTTACTCTGTGCCAGACACCATACTAAGTGCTTTACAATTATTAACTCATTTGATCTTCACAACAACCCATTTTATAGATGAGGCTGAGGCAGTGGTTAAGTGACTTGCCCAGGGTCATACATCTAGTAAATAGCTGAAACCAGATTTGAACGTAGGTCTTCCTGACTCCTAACCCAGTGCTCTATCCTCTATACAGCTTAGCTGCCCCCAATCCCCCACAGTGCTTGTTTGATGATAAAAAAGCATTCAATTCAGTAGAAAGAAACACCAACTTACAGGCTCCTTTACAAGATGCCTCCTACCCAAACATCTAAATCATTGAGAATTTCTTAGAAGATGCAAAAACAGAAATAACCCTGTTCAACATTCTGAGACAGCTGAACAAACAGAGGAAAGGGCCTCAGGAGCAAAGTGTATTTCCAGGGTGCAGAGGCTACTGTGGCATGGTGGAGAAAGTCCAGAAAGTCAGGAGTGGAGCCCAGAGAGGGATAAAACTGTCAGAAGCTGTCTTTGTAGATTTGCCAGAGTAGAGTGAGCTAATGAGAAAAAAGGACCTTCTTAGGTCTTATATACAGACACATGAGTCCAGAGGCTTGGGATGTCATCATTATTTGATTCTATAAATTATATACGTGTCATTTTTTTTAATCTTGTATAGGGGGGAGGGAGGGACTGAAAAAATCACAGGTGAAAAGGCATGATTGTACATAAGAAGGAAATAATCATTTCCTGCTTCCAAGTTCGCACCCCTTTCTCTTAGTGAATCAGAAAGAGAACCCTGAGTAACTGACTGGTGATTCTCAAAACATAGGTTGAGAGTTCAAGGCAGTTAAAGAGAAAGATAACAGAAAAAAAAAACCAGTTTCTCCCCTCTTGTTGGGAAGGTGTGATGGTATCTAGCCACAAAAAGAAACATGCCTTTGAGAAGTTATATTCTGAGGAACAACTGACTAAGACACACTGGCCAGACAGACACAGTTATAGAGACAGTCACCAGAGGTCAGAAGCAGCTTTAAGAAGCATAATAATTGTCAGGAGAAAAAGAAAACCAGTCAGCTATGAACTAGTGAGTCACTGTGCCCAGTGAGAAGCAGACCCTAGAAACCCAACCGAGTCACCAGCCCATTTGAGATGTTACACCCAGGGTGGAGCTTTGTAAAGGATTCCACGGGAGAGAAAGAATTTTCATGCCCTGTAATATCAAATTAATGAACAACTATGAAGAGATCCTAGAATGCACCATTGCTTCAAACAATTTACAAAACACAAACCGTTCCCTGTCTGGACCTCTGTCTGTTCTGACAAGTACCAACCTTCTTCCCCAGACCTCTTAAAGAGCCCACTCACTATCCTTGTCCCACTGTATATTCAAACACATTATTATGTGATCCCCCCAAAGGCATCTAAGTCCATCATTTCACACCAATATTCCAACATCCGCACCAACATAGTGCTAATTTTAGCTTAACTTGTTATCACAGTTTACCCAGATATGCAACAGATATCATAACTTAAGCACATATACAACCATGTGACTGTTTTGATAAAATAACTAATCTCTTCTGTCAAAGTCGTGATAGAAAATCTTACTGTCCATGACATAGGAAATGGGAAAAACTAAAATTATGCATGCATTCATGTGTATATATGTATGTATATTGTGCCCGTGTGTGCATGCACATACAAAACATATGTGCCAATATATTCATGGATGTATATATTGTGTATCTATGTACACTAAAACTTGACTAGCATAGTGATGTCATTTTGATCCTCTTCAAGAACGAAGGACAACAACCAATGTACATGTACACATGCAGTATGTACATGTATGTACACATATACATACAAGGAGTTGACATAAGAGTCGGCTAGGAATAATTATTGTTTGGGTGTTTTTGTTTTTTGTTCTACCTTGTTACCCTATTCCGTCCTTTGTTTATCTGGCTTAAAAGCAAGGAAGAGAAAAATATTTGTCTTTATGTGAAGAGTTTGTGGGCAGGGAATGATCTTTGTTACAAAGGGAACCTAGAGTTAGTTTTTAAGGTCATTCATTAAGTAACATGGAGGAAAACTCTTGAGTTTGAAGAGTCTGAAATGAGACTCTTCTGCAGCCAGCAACCAACTTCATTCAAGGCTACTAAGTTTTCCCTTTGTCTTAATAGGAAGTTGCTACACATTCTAACCCTTTGGCTCTCAACTTTTTTCAGTCCCAAATGAGACAGTTTACAAGACAAAATGCCTTTATGTTATGTAATGGCTCTTCTATATGCTATATAGAAGGGCTTTTATTTCTTGGTCATCTATCTTCCATCCCACCACTGACCTATCCCATATTTTACTGGAAACAAGTCCAAAAAAACTTCATGAGATTGAATGAAAAGAGCAATGGTGGTCTGGGTAAAAAACAGTAAAGAAACTCACACATAAATGAAAGTGAAGGGCAGAAACAAAGGTTCCAACCTCCTTATATCATCAACATTAAGACACTAAGAGATAAACCTTTCAACCACCCGGGCAACTGCCCAGAAAAGACCTCCCTTTGGCAAGCAGCCTCAAGGTGAGAGTCCAAAGTTCTTTGCCTGTGGTTATACATGATTAATTTATATGTTGTCGTCTGGATTTCTTTAACTAGATAAAACATTGGTATCATAGCTAACATTGCTGCCTGAATGATATATTGGGAAATTGCCAAAACTTTGCAGGTAGGATTTTTACAAATGCCATTTTACTTTTAAAATGAAAATGTCCAGTTATAAAACTATCACAGCAATGGCTGTGGTGGACACACAGGGCAGTCCTCTCCAGCTGTGCCTTTCTCTGGTTTGTTTCTATAATGGGAAAGGAACAAATTCTCTACTCGAGTCAAGAATTCCTCCGCAACGTGGCAACTGGTTACTTCATGCAGTCTTCCTCAGACACTCCAAGAGTTCCTTCATACAAATCAGTTTAGGATCCCAGTGAAAGATTTTATCCAGAGGGATTCCTCTAAGAGATAGCTGATGTTTTTCATTCATCTATCTAGTTTTTTCAAACACTAATTTCCATCAAGGTCCTCCCATCTTTCATTGTATTTCAAATTTGTAATGTACAGAGTACATTGTAATGTACAGAGTACAATGTAATGTACAGAGTAGGAACCACCTGCACTAATTGCACCACTTATAATCAGTCAGGTAATTTTCATGCCAATGGACATTGCTCCACCTCTGGTATTTGGCCCCAGTGTCTCTATCCCTAAGTGAAGGGTTAAGATCAAAGGTAGGATGAGAGTGGTGCTATCTAATCCTGCTGTACCCTCTGGAAAACAAGGTTTCCAAAGCTTGGGTTTGGGATACAAGGTCCTTCTCAAACCACAGTTCTATATTTAAACTATTACAAGGCTCAATTGCACAGATATCAACTACCTTCTCAACTTCAGAGTTTCTTCCTCCTAAGAGAGGAATCACTTCTGCCATAGAAATATAAGCATGCAAATCTATGATTAGAAGTGCTTCTGAAGCCACTTACACCTGAGATTTGCTTCACTGAAGACGTCAAGAAATCAGCTGGGAGGGGTCAAAGGAACTTTTGAGTTGCCTGGGCACTTTGGGAGATTTCATGGCTTTGGCTTTTTCCCATCTTCCTTCTGGCTAACTCCTCAGCTGAGAAATACTCAAATGCCTGTCCTTCTAGGTCGCTTATGAGTCTCCTACCTGGGCATCAATGGTCTAGCTGGGCTAGCTGGTACACTTCCTCTGCATCTCGTACTTCCCTGATTCATGTCTTATCAGCTGGCTGAGGTCTGTTATACAAAGCCTGCTCACATCCAAAACTGATCATCCCTATTCACTCCAGGTACAGGTTATCCATTCAATACAGTTAACATTACCACAGTTCTTCAGTCCTGGATTCACTCAGGTCTTATGCAAATATTTCAGGGTGCATCTTATCCACTGATCCAAAATATGGTTCCTAATCTTCAAATATCATTCTGGTGTCTTGGTCTGGTAGTCCTTAAAAAAACACAGGGATGGCTTGCTTCTCTCCCTCCTGAAATGTATTTCTGTTTACTTCTATCTCCTATTCACGTCATTTGATCTCCTCCCCATCCTCCTGGTTTGTTTCATCCCCTTGGCAGGAAGGATGAAAAAGCATCTCACTATCCATCCTTTTACCCTCTGCCAGATTCCAGATAGAGCTCAGTGTCCCCCAACATTCCTCTTCCATCCTGTGTGGTACTTCCTTCTGTACCAAGATTAGATGACTAATTGAGTGATTGATCAGAGCTCCTGCCATTGTTATTGAACTTCTGCAATCAGGAAGCAATTCCCAAGGTAGAGAGTGCTTCCCTCCAACCTTATGAAGGGCTAGGAAGGTCCTTCCTGGGAGTTGCAGAAATGACACAGTCCTGTCCCTTGGGAGGAATGATTCCTTGGGGACCATTTTATGGCCTGTGTTATTGAGAAAATCAAATAAAAGAACATTGCTGGGATTCCTTAGGGGGATAGGAAAAAATTCATCTGATTCATCAGAGATGTTCACTTCTTCATCATCAGATGATGTCTCAATTTTTACAGCATTCAGGTTAGGTTCAATACTCCCTCATAAGCTTAATGAAGACCAGGACTTCTCCCCTGAAAGCTCATCTAGGGCCTGAAAATGCTTGCTGCCCTTTTGTTTGGGCAGGCCTTTTTCCAGACCATTTAATTTGTCTTGTTAAAAGAAATCCGGTGTAACTCCTGTAAAACAGTGCAACTACCTATTAGTTTTGCCCTTTTTGTCCACCTCCAGACAAACTTGTCCAGACCTTGTTCAAATAGTTCTTTTTCTCTCGCCATCCACTTAACTGGGTGACTGGCCAGTTTTATACATTACTATTATCATGTGTTTTCCTGATTTTTTGTGGAGTTTTCGTGTACTTTTTATTACTTTCCTTTTTGATCGAGTCAGAATTTGTCTGGAAGTGATTTGTTAGACATAATATTCTTCCAATAGCATTTTCTGGGTGACAGCCCTGTTCTCAGCACTCTATCCAGAGTCCAAGGAATGAGGTTATCTTCAGTTCTCCAGGGTGAATCAAGATAGTGATCTTGCAGTAAACCAGATGTTGTATTGCCTCTGGGTCTCCCTCAAAATCCACATCTACCTCTCAGTCACCATGACCATGACCATGATCATGACTTGAGACCCACCACATGACCCCCAGAAGCCAATGGGGAGAGCATAACAGGGATTTTACACATGTGCAGAGTTTCTTAGATGGCATCTCTTCACATGGAAGGGCTGGGGAGCTTATTTCTGAAAGTCACACTGGCATGTAAGGGAGCTGCATTAAAGGGCACATATTGTGGCTGGTTCTGGTCCACTGACCACAGGGTGACTGGGAGACTCTTTAGTTTCAGTGGCATAAATCTTTTCCTCTAGGTGCCTGGAAAGAGACTATGATGCAAGAGGAGAGGTTTTGGAGAAATGAACCTTGATTCTCATTGTCTGCATTTGTTTTTGTTTTTTTCTGTGTTAGGTGAAATGAGTGAAATCTCCAGAATCCTGAGTTTCTAAAGCTTAAGAAGGCACTCTGTTGTTCTAGTGTTCCAGGTCAAGTTTTACACCAAGCCCAGCATGGCTGCCACAAAAAAACAATAAGAAACGTTTGGGATGACTCAGATCAGCAACTGCAAAGACAAGAACTTGGCCAACAGCAATGCTGTTTTTGGAAATGAACTTGGTGAAAGCCATACTGTATAAGAACTGAGCTAAGTTGAGAGGATTCTGCTCCAGAGAGAAGGTAGTATATAAGGGAAAGTATGTCCTCCTGGGGATTAGGGGAAATTCTTATACTATATTTTTGCTATATCTTCAAAGTAAATACACCTTTGTAAAATCTAATCAATATTAAGTGATTAAAAAATGGAAAAAGTCACTGTTGAAGGGGTTGTGGAAAAACAGGCACACTAGTGCATAATTGGTGGGGCTGTAAATGAGTGCAATCATTTTGGAAAGTAATTTGAAATTATGCAAATAAAGTTACTAAAATGTCCATACCCTTTAACACAGAAGTTTCACTTCTAGGCACATTTCCTAAGGAAGTCATTGATAAGAATAAAGTCCCTATAGACACCAAAATATGTATAACCAGCATTTTTTGTGGCAACAAAAAATTGTAAACAAAGTAGATGCCTATTGATTAGGGAATGACTAAATAAATTGTGGTGTGTAAATGTAATGGAATATTACTCTGCTATTTTAAAAAGATGAATATGATGAATACAGGAAAATGTGGAAAGACTTACATGAACTGACACAGAAAGAACAGTCAAGAAAGCAATATAACAGGATAACTACAAGAATAAGAATGGAAAGAACAGTAACCACAAACTAATCAAAAGAGAATATTACAAAATTGCAAGGAACAAGCATAGTCCTAAGAAAAGAAATAATAATAATAATATGCCTTCTCTCCCCCTCCCACCGCCACCACCATCAACTACTGTGCGCAAATAGAAATCTATAGGCGTGGAACATGTTATATATGTTCCTATTTTTTCAATGCATTGCTCAGTTTTGCTGATTTTTCCCTTTTCCTTTTTTAAAAAATTCTTTGTTATGTAGAATAACTTTCTAAAAGGTAAAAGGATAGTGAAAGAAATCTTGCAAAATAAAAAACAAGCAATTTTTTTTAATTATTTACAAAATAAATAGAACTGAAGTGTTAGTAACTTAGCCCTTAACAATGAGAACAAAACTTGTGGATGCAATCCAATGGTAGTGAAAAAAGAGACGCCCTCAGATTATCCAGGATACCCTGAAACCCCGAGGGAACAGATGTGGGATACCAGAAGAAGCCAGGGCATACTCACTACACAACCACGGAAGAATCCTTCAAATCACTAATAACAATAGAAATGAAAATAAAATAACCCTGAGGTTTCATCTTAGACCCAACAAATTCTCAAAGAAGATAAAAGACAGAAATACTCAAGGTTGGAAGAATCATGTAAAGATAGGTACACTGATGCATTATTTGTGAAGCCATGAATTAGTACAGCCATTCTGGAAAGCAATTTAGAATTGTGCAAATAAAATGTCTAAAATGCTCATACCCTTTGACAAGAGATTCCACTTCTAGGCATCAAACCCAATTCAATTATTGATAAAGAGAAAATTCCACAAAATATTTATAACAGCACTTACTGTAAAAGATAGCCACTTAAGGGAGGAAGCAGCTCCAAGAAGCATTACCCTTGGACCAGAAAAGAATTCTGGCTATGGATTCAAGAAAGACTTTCAGTAATTAAGAGGTTTGAGTTAACCTCTTTGGCACATGTGTAACCTGCAGGTACACCACACCATCATTTTAGTCTAAGTTTGTGCCCACTCTGCCCAGTGACCTGAATGTGTTTTGGGGAGAGAGTGCCTTCTAAGATTCTGAAAGAAAGTTTTGTACCCACTGTTCTTAGTCTACCACCATAGTAAATGTCTTTGCTGATTAAAGAAATTGGCTGATTGTTAATGAGAAGTATTCCCATGTTACTCTTGACCTTTTGTTCTTCCAGATGAATTTTGTTACTATTTTTTTCAAGCTCCACAAAATAATTCTTTGGTAGTTTGATTAGTATGACACTGAACAATTAAATTAACTTGGGTAGAATTGTCATTTTAATTACATTGGCTTGGCCTACCCATGAGCAATTCATATTTTCCCAATTGTTTAGATCTGTCTTTATTTGTATGAAAAGTGTTTTGTAATTGTGTTCATGTAATCCCTAGGTTTTCTTGGCAGACAGATTCCCAAGAATTTTATATTGCATGTAGTTCATTAAATGGAATTTCTCTTTCTATTTCTTGCTACTAGAAATGCTGATGATTTATGTGAGTTTATTTGTATGCCTTACAACTTTGCTGAAGTTGTTAATTGTTTCAACTAGTTTTTCATTTGATTTCTCTAGAGTTCTCTAAGTATATCATCATGTCATTTGCAAAGAGAGATAGTTTTGTTTCCTTGTTGCCTAGTTTTATTCCTTCAGTTTCTTTTCTTATCTTATTGCTATAGCTATAGCTAATTTTTCTAGTTCAGAGTAATAGTGGTAATAATGGATATCTTTGCTTTACCACTGATCTTATTGGGAAGGCTTCAAGTTTATCCTCATTGCAGATAATGCTTGCTCTTGATTTTATTTTTTTTTTGAAAGGCAATTGGGGTTAAGCGACTTGTCCAGTCACACAGCTAGTTGTGTGTGTGTGTGTGTGTGTTTGTTAAGTGTCAGAGGCTGGATCTGAACTCGGGTCCTTCTGACTCCAGGGCCAGCACTCTATTCACTGCATCACCTAGACACCCCAAAAGTTCAGTCTCTCTTTTTTTTTTCTTTTTGGAGAGCAATTGGGGTTAAGTGACTTGCCCAAGGTCACATGGCTAGTTTTTGTGTTAAGCGTATAAGGCCAGATTTGAACTCAGGTCCTCCTGACTCCAGGGCCAGTGTTCTGTTCACTGTGCCACCTAGCCACCCCCCTTGCTCTTGATTTTAAATAGATAGCTACTTATCATTTTGAGAAACACTCCATTTTTCTAATAGGAATAAGTCTTTTATTTTGTCAAAGACTTTTTTTCTGCAACTAGAGAAATAATCATGTGATTTTGTTTTTGTTATTGATATATTCAGTTATGCTGATAGTTTTCCTAATATTGTATTATAATATTGTAATATAATGCTGTATTCCTGGTATAAATACCACTTGGTCGTAGTGTATGATCTTTGCAACATAGTACTATAATCCCTTGCTAGCATTTTATTTAAAATTTTTGCATCAATATTGTTTAATGAAATTGGTCTATAGTTCTCATTCTGTTTCTACCCTCCCTGGCTTAAGTATAAAAATCATATTTGTGTCATAAAAGGAATTTAGTAGGATTCCTTCTTTATGTTATTTCAAGTAGTTGATAAAGCATTGAAATTAATTGTTCCTTATATGCTTGGTAGAATTCACTTGTAAATACATCCAGTTCTGGGGGGGGGGGGGTTCTTAGGGAGCTCAGTTACAGTTTGTTCAATTTCTTTTTCTAAGACAGGGCTATTTAAGCATTCTATTTCCTCTTTTGTTCATCTGAGAAGCTAATATGTTTGTAAATATTCATTCATTTCACTAGATTATCAGTTTCACTGGCACATAATTTGACAAAACAACTCCTAATAATTGCTTTAATTTCATCTTCATTGGTGGTACATTTACCTTTTTCTTTTTTGATAGTAGTAATTTGGTTTTCTTCTTTTTTACATCAAATTAATCAGTGGTTTTTCTGGTTCTTGTTTTTATAAAATCAGCTCCTAGTTTTATTTATTAGTTCAAATTTTTTTACTTTTAATTTATTAATCTTTTATTTTCAAGATTTCCATTTTGGCATTTAATGGGGAATTTTTAATTTGTTGGGGTTTTTTTTTTTAGTGTTTGTAGTTGCATGCCCAATTCATTGATCTGCTTTCCTCCTTTTTATTGATGTACATGTTTAGAGATATAAAATTTCCCCTAACTACTTTGGCTGCTTCTTACAAATTTTGGAATGTTGTCTCCTTGTTGTCATTCTCTTTAATGAAATTATTGATTATTTCTATGATTTGTTCTTTAAGTCACTCATTCTTTAGGATTAGATTACTTATTTAGGAGTACAGACCTACTTTGGACTAGGAACAATCTTTCCCCAGGGGATCCAACCTGTGAGTTTAAGCTTGGAGGTAGTCCAGAAAGGGGGTACTACATAAAGAAGAAAACAGTGCAGGAAGGGACACAAATAGAACCATTTTCTTATTGCCTTATTAACCTTTTCATATTTTGTTGGGGTTTTTTTAAACTGTACATGACAGAAATGTAATTTCTCTTGCAATATTTTTCCTGTTCTTTGTAACCTGCAATGTATCTGTTTATTGATATATGTTAAGTTCATAATTTTAAAAACTTTGTTAAAAAAAGGATTAGATAATTAGTTTCAATTAATTTTTAATCTATATTTCCATGACCCTTTACTAGATGTAATTTTATTGCATTATGATCTGAAAAGGATGCGTTTAATATTTTCACTTTTCTACATTTGGTTGTAAGGTTTTCAAGTCCTAATATGCAGTCAATTTTTGTGAAGGTACCATGTACAGCTAAGAGAAAAATATACTCCTTCCTATTCCCATTCATTTTTCTCCAGAGATCTATCATATCTAATTTGTCTAAGACTCTATTCATCTCCTTGGCTTCTTTCTTGTTTATTTTATGGTTAGAATTAGCTATTGTTTTCTTCTATTTCTTTGCATTGCTCATTAAAGAAAACCTTATGTCTCCTTAATATTCTCTGGAATTTTTTTTTTCTTTTTGGAGAGGGGAAGGTTGGGCAGTTGGGCTTAAGTGACTTACCCGGGATCACACGGCTAGTTTTTTTGTTTTAAGTGTCTGATGCCTGATTTGAACTCAGGTCCTCCTGACTCCAGGGCCAGTGCTCTATTCACTTTGCCCCCTAGCCACCCTTATTCTCTGGAATTCTGCATTCAGTTGGGTATAACTTTCACTTTATCCTTTACCTTTTGTTTTTCTTCTTTCCTCAGTTATTTGTATAGCCTGATCAGACAGTCATTTTGCTTTCTTACTCCACCACCTTGGCTCTGCCACCCCATTTTGTTTTCTTGCTCTTCTCTTTCTTTGGGATGTTTTTGTTGCTGCTTCTTATATGGTATTTTGAACCTCTGTCCACAGTTTTTTAGGCATTTCATCTACCAGATCTAATCCCTTAAGTCTATTAATCACCTCCACTTCATATTCATATGGGACTTATATGGTCTTACGGTTTTCCCTACTTTCTTTAATTTAAGTCTGAATTTTACAATAAGAAGTTCATGATCTGAGCCACAGTCATTTCTAGGTCTTGTTATAACTAACTGTATAGAGCTTCAACACATTTGGCTTCAAAGTATAAAATCAACCTGATTTCTATATTGACCATCTGGTAACGTCCATGTGTAGAGTCACCTTTTAGGCTGTTTAAAAATAGTGTTTGCTATGACCAAAGAGTTGTCTTGAAAAAACTCCATTAGTATCTCCCCTGCTTCATTACTCCAAGGCCAAAATTGCCTTTTACTCTAAGTATCTTTTGATTTCCTACTTTGGCATTCCAGTCCCCTATCATGAATGTGACATTTTTTTTGGTGTTACTTCTGAAACATGTTGTAGTTCTTCATAGAACTGATCAACTTTGGCCTCTTTGGCATCAGGGGTTGGAGCATAAATTTGTATTACTGTGAGGCTGAACAGTTTGCTTTGGATTTGCACAGATATCATCATATCATTTTTTGAGATTCTACTCCAGTATTGCTTTTCTCACCCTTTTATTGACTATGAGGGCTATTCTATTTCTTCTAAGAGATTCCCGCCCACAGCAGTATATGTAGTGATCACCTGAATTAATTCACCCATTCCCATCCCCATTTAAGTTCACTGACATCCGAGAGATCAAAATGTTGAGTCTTTACATCCACCATATGACCACATCCAGCTTTCCTTAGGTAACAGATCTCACATTCCAGGTGCCTATTCTTCTTTACAACATCGGATTTTCCTTTCATCATCAGACACATCTGAAACTGAGCTTCCTTTCAGCTTTGGCCTAGTCATGTCTTTAGTGTTGTGGCTTCTAGTCATTGTCCTCTGTTCTTCTAATATAATGCACACCTTCCAACCTGAGAAGCTTATCTTCTGATGTCTTTGCTTTGATCATTTTAATACTGTCCTTGAGGTTTTCTTGGCAAAACTTTTAGAGTGATTTGCCATTTCCTTCTCCAGAGATCTCTTAAGAAAATTAGAGATAGGGGCGGCCAGGTAGCACAGCGAGTAAGAGCACCAGCCCCAGTGTCGGGATGACCTGGGGATCGAATCCGGGCTCAGACACCTAGCACCACACCCAGAAACACCTGGCCTGGCCGTGTAACTTTGAGCAAGTTACTTAACCCCAATTGCTTAGGGGCAGCCAGGTAGCACAGTGAGTAAGAGCACCAGCCTCAGTGTCAGGATGACCTGGGGGATTGAATCCGGGCTCAGACACTTAGCACCCACCCAGAAACACCTGGCCTGGCCGTGTAACTTTGAGCAAGTTACTTAACCCCAATTGCTTAGGGGCAGCCAGGTAGCACAGTGAGTAAGAGCACCAGACCCAGTGTCGGGATGACCTGGGGGATAGAATCCGGGCTCAGATACTTAGCACCACACCCAGAAATAACTGGCCGTGTAACCTTGAGCAAGTTACTTAACCCCAATTGCTTTATTTAAAAAAAAAAAAAGAAGAAAATTAGAGATATCAAAGGAATATTTCACGCAAAGGTGAGTACTATTTCTATTTCCATATTACAGATGAGGAGAATGAAGTAAACAGAAGTTGTGTTTTACCTAGGGTCCCATTGCTAGCAGTGTATGAGGCCAGATTTTAATTCGTGTCTTCCTATTCACTACAAGACTCATATGAACTTACACAAATGAGGTAAACCAAGTATACATAATAACCACAAGACAAATGGAAAGAACAACCACAAAACAATCACAGCTAGATGTTGCAAAATTCTAATGACTGAGCTTAACCCCAGAGACGAGATGTGAGGAAACACTTCCCCTACTCCTTTGCAGAAGTGAAGACTTGCAGGCATGAAAAAGACTTGTATATATTTTAAGATTTTTTTCTTTTTTTATTGGTTTGTTTCTTCTCTTCTCTGCATACTAATGCACTCTTGGTGGAACTGTGAATTTGTTCAGTCACTCTGTAAAACAATTTGTAACTGTGCATAAAATGTCGCCAAATTCTACATATCCGCTAGCCCAAGGGTATATACCTCAAAGAGATCAAAGACAGAGAGAAAAGGCCAATATATAAAAAATAATCGTAGCAGTATCTTTTGTTGTAACAAATAACTAGAAACTATGGGAGCACTCATCAATAGTAGAATAACCAAACAAACAATGATATGTGAACGTAATAGAACGTTACTATGCCATAAGAAATTATGAATGGGATAGATTTAAAGAAAGCCAGGTAGATGTATATGAACTGATATGGAATGAAATGAGCCAAACCAGGAGCATAACTTATACAATGACCAAACACTGGAAAAACAAACAACTTCAAAAGACTTCAGAACTCTGATCAATGCAATAAATGACTCCAAAAGACAGATGACAAAGCATGACTCCCAACTCTAGACAGAGGGGTGATAGACCAAACGTACAGAATGAGACATACATTTTCAGACATGACTAATGTGGGGATTTGTTCTGCCTGACTACTATAATGAATGTCATCTTTGGGGCTATTTCTCAAGCCTCAATTCTCACTAATAGTCTGGGTCCTCAGAGCAAGGCTACCATATCTCCCCTTAGGGTTCTAGGGCTATCCCTGAATGGTTGAGGGGTTTTTTCCTAGTATTATATAGCTCATAAGCCCCAACAGTGCTTCTCCCAGTGATTATCAGTGATATCAATTAGTTAGTTAGCCAGACTTAATTAGCTTTAGAAACAAGTATTTACTAAGGTGGTATTGTTAATATAAAGCATCCCCCCAAAAGTCTATATCACATTCTCCCACAAATATACTGAGTCCAGGAGAGATAATGAAGCCTTTTTCTCTCCTTTATAGAGAAAAATAACTTCCCTTTTGGGTGTAGTTTTTCTCTTCAGCATAGGAAAGAATAGTTTCAGTTGAATGATAAAGTCAGAAGTGAGACTACAGAAGGCTTAGAAAACAGCCAGAAAACAGGAGGAAGAGGAACAGAATGCTGCTACTAATATTCTATTAGTGTTGTTTTAAATGGCAAGAAATCAAACACAAGATCCAAAGAACTGAGAAATGAATATCACACAGACAGCAATGGAGAGCTACATGGTGAGTATGAGAGGCCTGAAACACATGGCAAATGAGGAATTTCTAAATAATATTAGGATTGTGGGTAATATTAGGGAAATGTAGCATAAAAAGGAAAAGATGTTAAAGATTAAAGAAGTCCCAGATCCCTCAGACACTCCATACTACCACATTGACACTGAGCCTGTAACAACTACCTACCATGAATTAAAACATCTTGGAGGTACCACCTCACACTTAATCAAACTGGCTAACATTAGAGGAAAAAAAATGACAAGTACTGGAGGAGGTGGGAAAAATTGGGACACTAATGAACTGTGAGTGGAGTTGTGAACTGGTCCAACCATTCTGGAAGATAATTTGGAACTCTGTCCAAAGAACTATAAAACTCTGCCTACCCTTTAAATCAGCAATATCAATACAAGATCTATATCCCAAAGAGATCAAAAAGAAAGGGAAAGAACCTATATATATAAAAATTTTGATAACCACTCTTTTTGTGGTAGCAAAGAATTGGAAATTAAGGGGGATGCTCATCAATTGGGGAATGACTGAACAAATTGTGGTATACTATTGGAATGGAATATTATTATTCTGGAATAAATGACAAAGTGGATGGTTTCAGAAAAACCTGCAAAGTCTCGAAAAGCCACGTGAGCAGAACCAGGAGAACACTGTATTGTTGTAATGATGACCAGCAATGATCCAGGACAATTCCAGTGGACTCCCAATGAAAAATGCTATCTACCTCCAGAGAGAGAACGGATGAACTGAGTGCAGATTGAAGCCTACTTTTTTCTACTTACTTTCTATTTCTATCACATTACTTATTTATTATTTTCATATTTATTTTTCTTGCTTTTTTGCAACATGGTTAATAGGGAAATGTGTTTTGCGTGACTTCACATGTATAATAGATATCATATTGCTTAATTTCTCAGTGGGGGTAGGGACACTAAAAGGAAGGAAAGAATTTGGAACTTAAAAATTTTTTAGTAAATGTTAAATAAAATATTTTTTAAAATACAACTACCTGCCATGCAACCAGTTCCCAATCCATCTAATTCTATTATCATCTAGTTAATAGCCCTTCATCTTTTCCACAAGAATTGCGAAGCCTCAAGGCCAGGATCCCACTTGAGGACCTAGAGGGCCAGGCCTCGAGGCCCCAGATTTACCACCCCTTCGAATAGGTACTTTATAAAGTGTTATCCTAAAATATAAGTAAAAAATAGATTTGCGGCACTTTGTAACCCTGTCAAAAAAGAACTCAAGATTGACCTGACCAAGTTTGTTTTTAATGCAGTCATATTGACTCTTTGGGATCCTTGCATTCCTTTCCAAATACCCTTCAACCATTTCTTTCGCAGATTAGTTTTGTTATGCACGGTCCCAGAAGGTAAAACTGGCAACAAAGGATTTAAACTGCAACCAGGAAGATTTCCAGTTGATACTCAGATATTAGAAAGTAATGCTACTTACTAATAATTGGAGCTATGCAGTCGGTTGACAAACACTTACTATGTCCAACATAGATTAGTAGAAAGGGCTGTCTCAGGAGACTGTGGGTTTCCCTTCAATGAAATTCTTCAAGAAAAAACTGGATGACCGTCACTTGTCAGGCTGCTGTAGGAGGGATTCATGCACAGACAGACCTAAGAGAGGGCAAAGATGGCGGGAGCTTTCTTCCCAATCTGGGATTCTTGGATACTGCGATTCTGAAATACACCACACGAGGGAGCCAAGGAACAACGTTAAAATGGGGAGGAGCTATGAAAGAGGGGTCGGGGCCAAAAAATGCCCTAAAGAGCGGCCTCGAAGAGAGACGTGTTCCAATCCCATCGGACACAAAGAAAAAGAGGGCGGGGAAACAGGTCAATTCCGTGAAAGGTTGGAAACCCTAAAACCAATAAGATTGGCAATAATGATTAAAGGAGACTGGAGGCAGTGTGGATCAATGGAAAGAGAATTGGGTTTGGAGACACTTCTGACCTATATATGTACATGTTGCCCTACAAATTCCCCAAGGACTGTTTTTACTTTTCCCTTTGTATCTCTAGCACCTAGTGGGGTACCTGGCGCATAGTAGGTGCTTAATGAATGCTTCACCATCAGTGAATGAATGATTCACCAATCAGTGAAGTTTTTTAGAAACTTGCATGATAAGTAGATGTTTTTTGTTTTTGTCTAGCATATGCCTTTCTAATGAGATGGATTATCCTGCTGGCTGTTGGATGGAGCTCAGGCTACAGATGCCTAGAATGTACGTCCACCAATATTTCTTGTTGTTGTGTTCTGTTGTTTTCAATCATATCCAACTCTTTGTGACCTCTTGTGGGGTTTTTCTTGGCAGGGATACTGGAGTAGTTTGCCATTTCCCTCTCCAGCTCATTATACAGGTAAGAAAATTGAGGCAAACAGGGTGAAGTGACTTGCCCAGGGTCACACAGCTATTAAGTGTGGGAGGCCAGATTTGAACTCATAAAGACACCAAGCCCAGAGCTATATCCACTCCACCACCTAGTTACCCCCCACTAACATCAATACTATCACAACAATCACTATCACCAAGTCCAAACTTTTTTTTAGCAGCAAGGACTCATTTGGATTCTCAGATCCACTAGCTAGGCTTGAAACAAAGGAGGAAAATGAAATGGATTATTACTTTAAATGTTAATATATAAAAGCTAAATGGCACAGAGGATAGAGCACTAGGCTTGGAGTCAGGAAGACTCATCTTCCTGAGTTCATATCTGGCCTCAGACCCTTACTATCTGTGTAACCCTGGGCAAGTCACTTAACCCTCTTTGCCTCAGTTTCCCCATCTGTAAAATGAGTTGGAAAAGGAAATGGCAAACCCTTCCAGCATCTCTGCCAAGAAAACCCCAAATGGGGTCATGACTGAAACAACTGAACAACAATATATAACTCACCAGTCTCTACCCTTTCTAGACTCCCCTTTCTCAGTTCATAACACCCCTGCATTTGCTGAATTAAGAGAATTTGTATGCTATAATAGCGTAGTTTAACATTATATAAAGTATAATGGGAAAAGAGCAAATATTTCCAAATGGAGACATTCACCTCCAGCCACCTTCCAAACCTCTTTCTTTCCAAATACTCTCAGATCTTTGGGTACAGAAAATGGAGCTCTTGATCACATGCACCAGCAACTCATGGAAAAATAAAAAGGAAGGGGATGTCTACACACAGTCTCAGTATCGTAGACTAGAAACAAAGGAAAGCAGGGAAGATATTGGGGGAAATGAGTCATCACATACATACACATACACACACATACACATGCACACACATACATACACACATACACATGCATGCATACACACACACTCCTTAACTCACCTGTTCAAAGGGATTCACAATAGTTGGCAACTGTAGCAATTCTGAATCTTTTTCTCCTTGTGACTCCTGATCTCAGTCTCTACTCAAGCAACAAAAGCTCTCCCAAAGCTTCAGGACTGGTCTCTTCCCTTTACCACAAGGTCTCAGGCACCAATCACAGAAGTGCAGAGAAGTATGCTGTGCAACATAGGGGGAAAAAAACACTAGATTTGGAATCAACAATCCTTGATTCAAATTCTGCCTGTCGCTTGCCAGTGGTGTTACCTTGGGCAAGTCACTTCACCCATCGGAAGCTCAGTTTCCTCATTGTAAGATGAAATGGTTTTCTTTTTCTCTGTCTTCACCCAGAGTCCACAGAAGGTGATATATGAATAGAAAGTTAAACTCAGATAAAATGAATGGGTGGATATGAAAATTCTTCATTCCCCTGCCTATAAACTCACCCCAGTACAGTCAGAAAGTCCTTCCTCTTATCTGACTCACATTTCTTCCTGAGATCCCCTCTGGCCTTCCTGACTTCTCCTTTGGCCCTTTAAGCTAGAACAGCCTGTGGTGACTGACTCAGGTGATTACTGGTCTCTTGGCCCTTCCAGTAGTTTCTATTCCAGGCCCTACTCCCTCCCAACACTGCTCAAACTTCTCAGGACAAGCAAGTTAGTCTAGAAAGCTATACTCTTTCCTGGCCCTGTACCTAGAGAAGGAGGCTTCGACTAAAATCCTACAACTGCTGGTACTCTGAGCCCCTGCTATACCATAGTCATGGACTTTAGAGGTAGGGAAAATCTTAGGGTTTATCTAATGTACATATATCATTTTATAGGTGAAGAAACAAGCCCAGAAAGGGAAAGAGTCTTACCTAAGTCACATGAACAATGTGAATAATAAATAACAAAATCGGCATGAAACCAGAATACTCAAGTATTCTTTCCATTATATAATATGGTCTCCTTTGCTACAGTCCTAAAAATTGGCAGGTCTCAATGCCAAGGAGAGGAGTTCAAAGCTGGTATGGGACCTCAGGATGGAGACCTCTTATTAACAAAATCTCACAACTGGAAATGTCTTAAAGGGTCATCTAAGCCAACCCATTGCTGGAAAATAATCCCTTCCCCAACAAACTGATAAGAGTTCATCCAGGATTTGCTTGTGGAAGAACAACTCACTACATCCCAACACAGCCTATTCCACCTTTGCTTACTCACATTTCTTCCTGAGATCCCCTCTGGCCATCCTGACTTCTCCTTTGGCCCTTTAAGCTAGAACAGCCTGTGGTGACTGACTCACGGCTTTTTCCTTATATCAATTCTAAACTTTCCTCCTGAAATTTCTACCCTCTGGGCTCAAGAAGAAAGAGTTTAATCTCTCTTGTAGTTGAGAAACCTCCAAATATTTAAATGTAACTGTGACCTGTCACTATTTTCTTACTATGCTATTTCATTAAATGCATTTACTTTGAATTAATTGGGTAATTAATTATTAAAAATGAACATATTTGCCTAGCTCTACCCTCAGGACTACCATCCCTGTTTCCTACTTCCTCATCCATTCTACAGAGCTATCTGTTCTATCCTAGATTTTCTTCCTCTTAGGCTTCCAGGGGAAAGGTGGTCACCCCTGGCTTCCTTCTTGCAGACAGCTGGCTTCTTAAACTCATCACCACTTCTCAACTGTCCCTTTGCCTCATTGCCCTCTCTAGGCCACTAGCAGCATCACTTTACCAAAAGCAAGGGTTTAAGCAAAGAGTACCAGACCATAGATTTCCAGTGTCATAGGCAGACAAAGACCTTGAAGATCATTGACACCATAAGAGGCTACAGTAGGAGGAAACGAGCCTGGAGAAAATACCATCCTGGATTCTGGGGGGGGGGAGGACTGAGGGACACTGATAAAAGTGGCTAGCTGGGAGAGATTTGGGGGGAGCAGGGATAGCATCAACAGAGCTTGTTCACTGATGTGGGGGCAGAGAACAATAATCCATTTGTATATTGTTCTGATTAATCATAACAGTTGTACCAAATAAATGTGTCTATTATAACTGTCATATTAATTATAATCCAGGATTATAATTTTCTGAAATGCATAATCATGCCTCATCCTCTCAATCATCTGCATTATTATCTTCCTTGGGGCCCAGGTTGTCGATGATCCAAGGAGAGAGAATCTGGCAGAGGAATTTCTGAGGATCCCAGTACACAGGAGACTTTAATTGCCTTCATCCCCAACCCTACCAGGAATCCCAGAGAGCACACAGTCAATAAGCAGGAAGCTACACAGTAGAATAGGAGATTAGGAGACCTGTATCTTCAAATGATGGTGTGGCTGCCTCTCCTTCTTTCTATAGCCCTTAATTTTCAGGTTTCTGACCATCTCCCTGGAAGTAACTGTCAGTCAGTGACTGCCAACGAAGTAGCTGAGACTGTGGTTATAGACATTACTGCTACATCATCCCAACACACAAGCAGGCAGTAAATAAGTCTGCCTATGGGGACAGCCAGATGCTGGAAGCAGAGATGGAGACCTGAGTGGGAGGGGAGAAGATTCCAAGTCTCAAGACTGGCAGCTATCGAGAACTTCATCTACGGTTGAATATGGAAGGAAAGACTCATTTCTCCCATTGTTCTTCCCATCTTTCCTTTCCTGAGATCCATCCCAGACATGTGACCCACTTTATTATTTTTTAATAGTGCTTTTTTTTTTAATGATTCTGAACTTCAGAAATGAAACAAGCATTTCCATAACAAAGTGGAATAGGAAAAAAAAGAGAGAGGATGCATCTGAAACTGCAGATCTGTTATGTACAATTTGATATATTCCTTCTCAATACAAAACAAAGTTATCATGTAACTTTCTTTTTTTTTTCCTCCCTCCCCCACCACCCTGGAAATGGCTTCCATTAGACACAAATTCTGTGTGTATGTATATACATACATATATGTGGTGTGTGTGTGTGAGTTTGTTGCAGCAAGCACCCCAACATCCCCAGGGTGGCTGCCAACACAGGTTCTTAGATCTGCTTTTCTAAAGGAAAGCAACTCAAAATAGGTTAACAATATTGCTTTAATCAATCAAACATATTTACCTAATTCAGGGGGGGGGGAAAGACAGCACCCCGAACTTCAGAGTATACAGACAGAAGCATTTCAAGCAGACAGGCCTCCAATTGTCCAACCATTACATCCATACCTAGTCAGTTACCACAGAGGGAAGCATAGACATCTGGGTTTTCAAAGGTGGGGAGGATGGGGGAAGGGGGAGGGGGGGCTCAACAACGGCTGCCCAGAGTCTGGTCTGGTCAAATCACACAACACTTCAACAAAGCAAGGCCCAAAACAATGCCCCACATCAGGGATTATATAGCCTTCTCCTGGCTCAGAGAATGTAACAACCCTCTTGACCCACTGCCCAATCACAAAGTATCTCCTGAAAAACAAGCCTCCCACCACAGGCTCCAGGTGCACTTAACCTAGGGGCAGGGAAGATCTTAAGCAATACAATCTTAGAAAGATGGCAACATAAATTTACATTCTCATTACAGAGTTCTCTCTCTGGGTACAAACAGCATCTTCCTTCATAAAATCTTTGCACTTAATTTGGGCATTTATGATCACTAGAATGAGATAGTTACTGAAAATTGTTCTTAAAACGATATTGCTATTACTGTATACAACGTTCTCTTAGTTCTGCTCATTTCACTCTTCATTATTTCATTTAAGTCTACTCATGTTTTTCTAAAATCATTGAATTCATCATTTCTCCTAGCACAGTAATATTCCATCACAAACACATAGCACAAAATTTTTAGCCACTCCTCAATTGACAAACATCCCTGCAATTTCCAGTTTATTACCACCACAAAAAGAACTGCTATAAATATTTAAATTATTTATTTATTTATTAGATTTCCATAAGCTGAGGGTATGGGTTCCATCAAGAATTCCTTGCCCTGCCTTTCCCCCAAGATGGCACCCAAGGTGAAGAAAGAAGCTGTTCCCCCAAGACAGAAGCCAAGTCCAAGGCTTTGAAGGCCAAAAAGGTGGTGCTGAAGGGTGTCCATAGCCACAAAAAGAAGATCTGAACATCCCCTACCTTCCGGTGACCCAAGACACTGAGACTTCTAAGGCAGCCAGCCCAAATACCCTGGGAAAAGTGCCCCTCGGCGAAACAAGCTCGATCACTATGCCATCATGAAGTTTCCCTTGACCACTGAGTCTGCTATGAAGAAGATTGAGGACAACAACACCCTGGTCTTCATTGTGGATGTCAAGGCCAACAAGCATCAGATCAAGCAGGCCTTAAAGAAGCTGTATGACATTGACGTGACCAAGGTCAACACACTGATCCAGCCTGATGGAGAGAAGAAGGCTTATGTCTATCTTGCTCCAGACTACGATGCTTTAGATGTTGCCAACAAAATTGTAATCATCTAACTTACCGTGTCCAGCTGTGTCCCATTCCACCTACAATAAAAAGTTTTCCAGAAAAAAAAAAGAATTCCCTGCCCACAACAATACCTGTGGACAAGATCTGTGGTTGTAACTAGAGAGAAGAGATATGTAGTGGGAACTCTAGTCCTCTTACAAACTGTAGATTTTATAATTTTTAAAATATATCATGAGCAATATTTCATTTCATCCCCTAGATAACTCCAAGTCTAACCAACTGGAGTTTGAACTGCTTACTATCAGTGTAGAATCAGAGGTTCAGTGGTAGGGGAAGTAGTTTAATCTCTACAAGATGAACAAACTCTAGGGACCAGAAAGAGCATTCCAGACTTTTAGATGGGTATAGATGCCAGAGAGGAGCTGAGGTGTTACCCAGGTGCTGGGTAAGCTTTCTAAGCTCAGCACTGCTTAGAAAGGAACTTATATGTTGCACTCTTTTGCTGGATAATTAATACATTGATATACTGTCAATGGGCTTCATAAAGGAAACACAAGAGCCAATTTTGGCCATATCTTTCTTCCCCTTCTTGGCTAATTATCTTGAGAAAGTCATCTATACTAAGTACTTTCACTTCTATTACTTGCTTCTAAACCCTCTGCAACCAGGCTTCTGATTTTATCATTTGAAATTGCCTTCTCCAAAGTCACTATTGACCTCTTAATTGCCAAATTTACTGGTCTTTTCTCAATCTTCATCCTTCTTGACTTCTCTGAAGGTTTTGACACTGTCGATCATCCTTTCTTCCTAAATACTCTCTCCTCTCTAGGTTTTCATGGCATTGTTTCCTCCTGCTTCTTTTCCTACATGTCTGGCTGCTCTCTCAGTATTCTTTGCTAGATCTTCATACAAGTTCATTCTCACTAACAATGAGCCTCCCCCAAGGCTTTGTCCTGGGACCTCTTCTCTTCTCCTACCATGCTATCTTGCTTAGTGATCTCAACAGCTCCCACTGGTTCAATTTTCACCTCTATGCAAATGAATCCCAGATATACATGTGTACAATATAATATGTGTATTTGTGTTTTTATTGAACACAACTAAACAACACAAGTTCCCAAAGGATGACCACTCCCCAGCTCCCATATAAGCACTCGAGGTAATACAGGTATTGATACAAGGAAATTTTACTTCACCCAATTGAAAATGCAAAAGATAAAAAGTATTCACAGAAGTCTATTAACAGAAAACACAGAAGGTATTCAAGGGCTCACAAAGTTCATAAACTCATATAAAAAGCACATAAAGCAAAAAAATAGCCCATAAATTCCCCTCAAGAGACAATCATAGTTTAGGGTTACTGAGTGAGCAATGCCCCTTCCCATCAGACCTGCACTGCCCAAATCACTCATGATTATTGGGGTAGGTGAGGGAGACGTAGAAGAGGCAAGATAAGATGCAAGGCCCTTACTCTCCCAAGTCATGTACACTTTTTTTGTGTGTGTGTACTCTTAATTGCTTCTCCAGTCTGGGGGTCATCTTGACAATTCCTTTTTTTCTCTAAGAAGCATGATGTTCAGGAAATTGTACCCCATCTCTCTCTCTCTCTCTCTCTCCATATGTCTCTCTCCGCCTCTCTCTCTCTCTCTCTGTCTCACTGTCTCTCTCTCTCTCTGTCTCTCTCTCTCTGTCTCTCTCTCTCTCTGTCTCTCTGTCTCTCTCTCTCTGTCTCTCTCTGTCTCTCTCTGTCTCTGTCTCTCTGTCTCTGTCTCTGTCTCTCTCTCTCTGT
>NW_027185588.1:3753424-3767797 GCF_028583685.1 Petaurus breviceps papuanus | reverse complement strand
TCTCTCTCTCTCTCTCTCTCTCTCTCTCTCTCTCTCATCTCTCTGATTCTGCCATGGAAAGGAGATCCATCATTGTCTGGTTGCTTCCATTCATTTGGCTGGAAAACTTCCACTCCCAAGAACTCTCCTTTAATTTAAATGTATGTCCATGTCTGCCTCTGCCATGTGCTTTTTCTGTAAGTTGCTATCAACTGCAAAGGGTGGAGGAGGGAAAAATTCCTTCCTCTCTAATCTGCCCTATAGAATTCCCTGAGAAAAGCAGAAATAAAAAGGTGAAAAGAATTCTGGGCAAGCTGTGGCAAAGGATGAAAGGGAAGGCCATACAACAAAAGGGTTAGCTTCTTGAGGCTCAGCTAGCCCACCAATCATGTTGGTATTAACTCCAGTCACTGGTACCGACAAGGCATTGGCATTTGTCTTCTTAGCAAGATGCCAAAGCTTATGTCCTTCCTCTATGATCTATAACCCTGAGAGAGAAATCGATAGGTAAATCCCCCTCTCCCACCAAGTTATATGAGAAGTGGGTAACTCTTCTCAAATACCCCATACATTGTATAGCTTGTTTATCAAATACAATATGCATCTAAAGGGCTTTACAAACTTTAAAGCACCATGTAAATGCACTCCATCAGTAGCTGTGCTGTTCCCTGGAAGTACAGCATGACTTTAGACTCACATTCAAATGGACTTTGTAGTTTGCAAAACTTTTTTTTCACACCATCAATTTCCTAGTTGTTTTGCAAATGTACAAGCATTAACTATGGAGGGGGGAAGAATTTAATAATTCTATGATGAATCTCTTAATACCATTATGAGGTCTGTTTCCAAAGATGATTAGGGAAAAATAAAAAGAACCTAGAAGTTCTAAAATGTTTATAGCAGCTCTCTGAAAATTTTGCAGGGATTCCCATCAATGGTGGAATGGCTGAACAAGCTGTGGTATATGATTGTGATGGAATACTACTGTGCTATAAGAAATGATGAGCTCAATGATCTTAGAAAACCGTGGAAAGACTTGCATGAAATAATGAAGAGAGAAATGAGCAGAACCAAGAGAACATTGTATACAGTAGCAGCAATATTATTTTAAGAATGACTTTGAGTGAATAAGTCATTTTGACTACTATAAATACTCATATTAACTATAAAAGACATATGAAGAAAGACACTATCTGCATCCAGAGAAAAAACTGATAAAATAAAAGTATGTATAGTACACACACACACACACACACACACACACACCTATTTGTGCCTAATGGCAGCCATCTCTAAGGAGGGAAGGGGTAGGGAGGAAAAGAAAAAAGAAATTTACATGATAGCTTTACTATATATTTTAAAAGAATGACAAGTTGTATATAACCCTGTTTGCCTCAGTTTCCTCATCTATCAAGTGAGATGAAGAAGGAAATGGCAAACCACTCCAGTATCTTTGCCAAGAAAAATGGGGTTATGAAGAATCAGCCACAGATGAACAACAAAGCTCCCTTTCTGCACATGAGCAACCCCTGGTCTTCTTCACCAGAACCAAAAGGCTCTCTTCCAGCCTAAGGCTCAGAACTCAAGGGAGTTGACCTGGACCTGAGATTCAGGACGCTCTCAGACATTAAGTCATTCTCAGCAGCCTCAAAACCCTCAGAATCCATCCTGTACTCAGTCAGTTTTCCAGACCTCCCCTCCCCCACTTGTTCAAATCCACAATTCAACAAATATTTGTAGAAGGTTACCTTGCACAAACCACAGTGTCAACTGGTCATGTGACCTTGGACAAGAACGAGACTAAGGAGCCCTACACAGTCTCAAACTATAGAAAAGATCAAAGAACAACAATTTTATTAAATGCCACAAATATTTAAGTACTTTGTGCCAGGCACTTTCCTGGGGTCAATCTGGTTAGGGGGAAGGCCCAGGGAGAGGGGGCGGAGGTTTGAGCCAGAATTTTTATCTGCATTTTACAGGTAGGTTCCACCCCACCCCACCCTTACCCCCAGCAAGTAAGCACCGGAACCTACTAAATGGGGGAGGGTGGGTTCCAATGGCAGAATGCTGGGAAAAGGGGCAAACCTGACTCAGGGAGGCTTCTTGAAGGAGATGGGAAGGAAGGAAGGAGGGAGGGAGTGAAAGAGAGAGGAGAAGAGGGAAGAAGGAAGGGAATGGATGCCAGACAGAAGGAAGGAACCCCCCCCCCCCCCCCCCCCTTTCCAGAGGGCTGCATTGTAAAATCTGGAACTGGTTGATCCAGGAATTTTGTATATTTAGCCCCAGGAAAGGGCCCAGAGAGGGAAGGATCAGAATAGCTAAATCAAAAACAATGAGCTTTGTTGCCTGAGCACCCTCCTTGGCTTAGCTCTGCTAAACTCTATTCTTGCTAGGGTGGAATCCCCTTAATGGACACAACCCTCGCAGAAGGCCCTCCCAAAAGTGCCAAGCACAAGAAATGGGGGCCAGGGAAGAGGAAGATGAGAAGAGGATACAGGCAAGCTCAGAAACAGAGGATGTGACTACTTGAAGAAAATACTAGTTACTCTTCAGGGGCTGGAAGCATAATTTGGAAAAAATTTATTAGGCACCAATGGTGTGCAAGGAATATTATTCAGTCACATCCAACTCTTCATTGTCCCATTTGGAGTTTTCTTAGCGAAGACAATGGAGTTCATTTCCTTCTCCAGTCCTTTTTACAGATGAGGAATCTGAGGCAAACAGGGTTAAAGTGACTTTCCCAGAGTCACTTCCCTTCACCATCCCTTCAATGCCTTACATAGTTTACATTCTACTAGGGGATTACAAAGATTACATAGGTAACTGTAATACAAAGCACAGAGAAGGAAGAATGGGTCAAAGGAGTGAGTCAATTTCACAAACACTTATTAAGTCCTTACTGTGTACAAAGTTTATTTGTCCTTCTTTGAAGAGGACCAAGAATATCACATCACACAGTGGTATCTTGACTCTACATGAAGTGGATCAAAGTAAGGCAAAGTCACCTCCCTCTCTCTTCCAATCATCAAAGCCCAGTAGCAGGACAAAAGTCAAGAAAACTGGCGATGGTCCAGGATGCAGTGGATGACCTTGGCATCTTCAGTGTCTGACCAAGCTCCACAGTGCCTTCACAGCCATTGGAATAAATTGCTCTCTTCCCATTCCACCAGAGGAAGTCTTCACATGCTTGGGACAGACACCCCCTTCCCTTCACTAACAGGTTTGAGGCCTATCAGTTACCCTCAACCTGTTTTAACCCCTCTGCCAAGAAGGTCCTGCCAAGGTGTGGCTACTCTACATGCTTCTTGAAGCCACAGGTCAGAATAGGTAAAGGTGCACACCAAGCAGCCCTGAAAAATGCATGAGGCACTAGAGATACAGGATAGAAATGGGACATTCCGAGCTTGCATTCTCTTCTTGTTGTTGTAGGTAGCTAGGTGGCTCAGTGGATAGAGTGCTGAGCTAGGAGTCAGGAAGACCTGAGTTCAAATATAGTCTCAGACACTTACTAGCTGTGTGATGCTGGACAAGTCACTTAACCTCTGTTTGCCTTATTCATCATTTGGAGAAAGAGATGGCAAAGCAGATCCCTTCAGTATCTTGGTCAAGAAAATCCCATGAACAGTATGGTCCACAGGGTCATAAAGAGTTGGACACAATTAAACGACAAACAACTGCCCTCAGGGAGCTTACATTCTAGGGGAAGCAGAAGTAGCAACAGTCCAGAAATAGACAGTAAAAGGTATAGTGTTGGGGGCAGCTCAACCACTCAACTGCAAATCCACCTCTCCTCCCTGAACCTCAGTTCCTTCCACTGTTCAATAAGAATGTTGGGCCAGATGATCTGCTGGATTCATAGAAGGCCTTTTAGTTCTTGAATTGATTTCAAATGAATTATCTTGAAAAAACAATGTGGTGAAGGTAGAAAGGACAGGCTAGCTCTGGAGTCGGAGGAATGGGCTTTATATCCTCACTCTGCTACTTCCTGTGTGACACCTCACCCACCCCCCTACCCCCAGTAGTAAAATCCATTTGGGAGCCTCAGTTTCCTCATCTGTAAATCAAGAATGTTGAATTAGGGTCTCTAAGGCACTTCCCAGGTTGAAAGATATGAACCTGTTGTCTCTGAAGTTTTTCTCAGATCTGACATTCTATGTTCTATGGCTAATTCAGAAATGGCTTGTATTTCATCATATGTTTAATGGATATTGTATTTCCAGCCATCGGGTAGAGGAGAAGCTGAAGGGAGGGAGAGAATTTAGAACTGAAGAGAAGAATTAAATTTTAAAAATCATGTGTTCTAAGGGTCCTTCTAGCTCTAACATTCTCTGTTCTAAGGTTCTTCCTAGCTCTGGCACATAATAGTGTACTGGCATAGTGCCTGGCACCATAACAGGTACTTAATGTTCATTGATTGAGTCTGTGTTCTGAGGGCCCTCAAAAATCTGTTTTAAGGGTTCCCCTAGCTCTGACATTCTATGCTCTAAGACAGGATGTCAAACAAGCAGTCCTCAATTCAGCACACAGCCTTCCCAGGGGCTGTCCAGATTACAATGTAATTGGGAAAATTTAACAAAACAAAAATATAATAAAACATAGACATTACATTTTAAAACTAAGCCAATATGTGTCCCACAAGGATACTTATATATAGAATCGATAACCCCATTTTTATTTGAGTTTGACACCACTATTCTAAGGGCCCTCCCAGCTCTGACATCCTGTGTTCTAAGGGCTCTCCCAGCTCTGACATTCCAAGTTCGAGAAATACCATTTGAATGTACCTGTTGATTCTTATCATCCCTCTCCTGTCCTGCCAGTCCTGAAGTAGAAATTTTAACTCTGAAAGGAAATATCTTTCCCCCAGACCACACAGCCAAGTTAGAACCTCCTGCCTCCTGGTTTAGGGCTCTCTGTTCTACTGCCACTATCTCTGACTGACTGAGTTAAATAAACAATCATAAGGTCAGAAACAGATTATTAAGCCAGTGGCAGTGCCCTTTTTGGTCTCTGGAGACAACAGCTACTGACTGGTCAAAGCAGCCACCTCCTCTCCCTGATCCCTGGCCTCTGGCCTTCATACATAGAGGGGACAGTCTAAAGTGCCAAACATCCTTTGCCCGGACAACACATAGAAACTTTCTGGATATGGTAAGGTGGGAGAGAAGAAAAAGAGGGGAAGCTGAGAAAAAAAAAAGAGGCTGAGATTCATGTCCCTCATAGAAACACTGACCTTCCCCCACTGTCCTACCCACTAACTCTAAGGATTATTAGGATTTAGAGCTGGAAAGGACCTTAGGCATCAACTCATCCAACCTTTGGATTGAGAAAGATTGAACTGATTAAAGAGAAAAACTGAGGATGGGAGAAGGAATGTGACTTGACCAAGGTCAAACAGCTAGTAAATGGTAGGAGGACTTAAATTTTTCTGACTAGTAATCAGCTTTTCTTCCAACTCAAATATGTTGTCACCTCCACCGAAGCCCAGAGATGAATGGAGAACCTAATAAGTAACAGAGTTGAAACTCAAACCCAGATCTTCCTTCAGATGCTCTTTTGACTAGTCCTCTGGGGAACAGACCCTATTGTAAAAAAGAGCCGCATTCCTCACTCAGGCTGGGGATTGAAACCTCCAGAGCCTTTCCAGTCTGACCCCATTAATCTAAGTAATCTGCTCTCTCCCAGCTCCCAGAACAGACCTCGGCCTGGCCCTGGAGGTGTACAGGCCACGTGGATTCCAGCCTGGGGCAAGTTCCCTTGGTCGAGGCCCCACCTCTCGGTTTACCCAAGTCGCATCTCTTCCTGGGAGCCTCAGGCGCTGGGCACTCCTCCCTTCTCAGTAATCTGTGTAGTCTGTGAGCACATCTCTGGACCCTGCCAAACTCGGATTTATTGAAAGTCAGGTGGCATGACTGAAAGACATCTGCGTCCAACCTCTCACAGTAGGGAGGAATTATCTTTTAATGGTTCTTTTCTCTCCACCTGTGGGCTCTCTTTTTTTTTGGGGGGGGGGGGGGGGGGGGTGTTGTTTGTTTTTTCCACGAGGGTCTCCAAGTCAGGGCCGGGTTTCCTTCGGCCCTGCGGTCTCCCTCCCAGTCTAGAAGACTAACTCAACAGAGACGGTCCACCCAAGAGAAGGGGCCGGCTCTTTTCAATTCAATTTAATAAAACATTTATTCCACACCTGCCCACACCTGCTACCGTTTGCACTGTGTTATTGGACACTGAGGTCGGGGCGCGCAGAAGCCAAATTTCAGGATTGTGCTCCTGCCAGAAATGGGGGTGGGGAGAGGGATTGATACACAGACAAGACAGCGTTTCTGTGTCGGAGTCTGGTTGGTAAACAACGGAGGCAGACAGCGGTTTGCTGGCTTCAGACACTCACTCCAAAGTTCAAAGAATGATAATAAAGCAAAAGATAAGCGAGATGGGGCCCGGGCCAAGCAGACTGTCAAAATGAGGGTGTGCGCGTGTGCTCATCTAACAGTAGTGGGGAAGGTTGTGAGAGGGGCCTCGAACCTTGTCCGAGAAGGCTCCGCACAGGTGGGAGGGTGATGTGGCGTAGAGCGATTTGTCTGGGGTTGGGGGGCTCAGGAGCCTGGGGCCCCACCGATGTCTCGTGTGAAAAGAAGAGACAAGTCCTGGGGAGGTTGGCAGCGCGCCCCCATGTTTCTCTTCGTGTGGAAGAGATGGAGAGGGGATCTGATGCGGAGGGTGGGCGGACTGAGGTGGCTTCGGGGAAGCTGGGTTGGTGGAGGAGGGGTGAGGCAGGCTTCAGGCTCCCGGAAGCTGCAGGAGGAGCCCTGGAAGCCAGAGAGGGCGGGCTAGGAATGGGGGGCCTCGGGGCAGGGCTCTCCGCCAACGTCCCGCCCAGCGATGTGAGTGACCGAGGCCGGGCCGGACGGGGAGGGACTGGGCGGGACGAGGCGGGGCTGAGCCTAGTCGGCAGCGAAGCTCCAGCCTCCAGCTACTGGAGGCTCGAACGCCACCTCCTACGGACCCCGGGCCGCTCCCCCTCGCCATTCCCTCCTCCCCCCTCTTTCCTCCTCTAGCACCTGCTCTGGCGGCCTCAGCTTCGCGTGCCTCCCCCGCTCCCAGCCACCGCCCGAGCCTGCCAGGGCTCTCCGAGGGGCCATCTCCTATACCCCTTAGCTCTCCCCTATTCCATGCTCCATCACACCCTGAACCCCATCTAGGTTCTTCCTTACCCCGCCATCGGCCCCTCCAGACCCTCCACCCCAGCCCACTCCCTAGCATCCTACCCAATCCCGGCACCCCCCCCCCCCCCCCTCCCCCCCCCCCTCCCCCCACCCCCCCCCCCCCCCCCCCCCCCCCCCGTTTTTTCCCACCCCCCCCCCCCCTCCCCAGCCCAGGTCCTGCCCTAGCCCCTCCTTCCCTCTCTTGGAACTGAGTCCTAGCTGCGGGGGGTGGGAGGGGAGGGGAGGCGCGTGTCCGATGACCCGTCCCGTCGCTGCCTCGGCAAGGGAGCATCCAGGGCAGCCACGTCTGCCTCGGCGGCAGGGACTCGGAAACCTCCACCGCCTAAACCCGTCTGCCCGCGGGAAGCATCTGTCCTAACAGCTGTCTTGTCTGTCTGTGCCGCAGCTGCAGGTAGGCACTGTCTTCCCACTCCCTCTAACCTCTGCCCACCGCGATAGCCAACCCGATCCTTGAGGGGCTGTGCAGACTCACACCCACCCACGCAATCGGCCCTTTCCCTCTCCAGCCCCAGCGCCTAGAGCCTACACTGCCCCTGCGGTCTAGCCACAGGGGGTTTCAAGGGCCCTTAAAGGCCTCTCCTCACAGTGGCACACACACACCCCCTTTTCGTTGTTCTATTCCTGTGGCTCCCAGATGACCCTCATTCCCCGTCTGTCACCTATACACATACACTCTAATGTCACAGGGTCCATATCTTATTCACCCCCGTGTAAATTGTACACATATACACTTTTTGCCCACACTTGTGCAGCATGTCAGATATCCTATAAAGCTCTAGTACTCTCAGGTTCCACACACACACACACACACATTCCTTGTGTTACCCACCACTCTGCTTCTCAAGCACACATACTCCTAGGAACAATAACTGGCCTAGGTTTATTCCCACTTCACAAACCTAACCTTAATCTGGCAGAAATCCTGGAGAAATTCCCACTTGTGGAAGGAGTAAGGGAGGGGACATGGGACTGACTCATCTCCCCACCTAGGTTGGTCTCTGAGGCAGGAGAGTGTTGTTCATTTGGAGGGGAAATTGGGCACACTGATGCTGGTGTATGCCAGGAAGGTCTGAGATGCTGCTGCCTTGGGGGTAAAGGGGTTGAGGAAGCCTGGGGGAAAAGCTGGGCCAAGTCTCCTGAACATTAAAGTGAGTATTAAAGGGGGGCCCTGCACTTAAGGTTGCTAAAGCCCTGTTTACACTTAGCTCTCCCTGCACCAAGCCTGGGCTTCAGTTCCTGGCAGGAGAAATAAAAGGCAGCCCTGGCCTGTGACTCATCTTACATCTCACTCAGGCCCATAGAAGAGAGTCCAGTCAGTTGATGCCTTCAAATCCATCCAGAATCCCTCCTCCCACCTCAACCTCACTATCCCCAGTGACTCAGGGCAGGATTTCCCAGGGTCCTCCCATTCCTTTACATGATAATTATAACCAGACTGATATCTCTAAGGATTACAAAGCACTTTCTTCCCAACAACCCTAAGAGAGAGATCATGCAAGTACTCCCATTTTATAGATGATATTACCAAGGCACAGAAAGTAATTTTTCCTGGATCATACAGCTATTAAGTGAATGTCAGAGCTAAAATCTGAACACAGGTCTCCTCTAGTTCCAGTGAGCTATCCACTACCGTGCCTAAATGTGAAGATGAAACCAGGTCCAAGTGCAGGTTGAATATCTTTCTTCCTTGACCTTGAATACCCCCTTCTTACTCAAATTTTCCTAAAACACTTTCTCCACATCTCTTCTTCATTCCCATCATGTTCTATTGTTTTAGAATCATACAGCTGGAAGGAGCTTTAGGTGTCATCTTCAGTTTACAGTAAGCAAACTGAGGCCAGTCAACCTGGCCACAGTCACACAGGTAGTAAAATTGTAGAAGTAGGATTTGAACCTGGGCCCTCTGACTGTAAAGCCAATACTTTCCCACTCCACTGAAGTCCCAAAATTCCAAGTGTTGTCTCTGAGAATGTTGTAGACTCCAGTGACTAACCAAAGCTAGCAAAAACCTAGAGATAAATATACCACAAAGATTCGTCAAAAGTGCAATTAAGAAGATCTATCACTTAGAAAAGAGTCAAAAATAGTATCTCCTTCCAATTGCAAGAACAGATGTCCTGTAAAAAGGGTCTGAGAGCCTTTGTTCCACCAAGATGCAGAAACAAAGATAGTCCATAGTCCTACCCTTCAAGAATACCTCAGGTATCCTCTCTTCGAGCTGTCTGGAATACTTTTTTGAACTCGGCCCATAATCCATCCAGAAAGTTTACCATTATCAGAAGAAGTTGCTGACAGAGAGGAAAAAAAAACCAACATGTTTGGTGGGAGGAATCAGAAAAACTGGCTAGGCGAGTGACTTGGAAACTGTCAGCTTCAATCCTTTTCTCCCAATACACCCCAAACCAGTAGAGATTAGTGATTAAATTTGTGGCCATCCGTTCACCAGATTTGGAAGGGCTTTGTGGTGAGACAAAGACCAAATTGAAACTATGCAGTCCCTACCCTCTGGGAGTTTCCATTCCGCTAGAACGACTTTGAAAGCCTCTTCTCCCTAATTTAACTTTTGAATGGCTTGTTGCTCCTTGGGTACCTGTTTGGGCTACTTTCTTATCTTATAGTTGGCAGGATATTGGAGGCCAACCCTCTGATTTTACTCTTCTTGTAACTAAGCCGCAGGAGGGACAATGAGGTCTTTTGGACTACAAATTCAGAGTTTTTTCCATGGTAGAATCACAGAATCTTTGAAGTTGGAAGGGACCTCGGGTGCTATCTAGGCAAATGGGTTCTCAAAGAGGAATTACTTCTACAAACTACAAATCATCTACCCTTTGGTTGCAGAGCATTGAGGCAGCTGGGTAGCTGGAGGGCTGGACTTAAGTTCAGAAAGTTCTGAGTTGGAACTGTGCCTCAGGCATGTACCTGAGCAAGTTGCTTAATCTCTCTCAAGCCTCAGTTTCCCCCTCTGTAAAATGGGGATAATCATAGGCACTTATCTCAGGGTTGTTGTGAGGATTATTTGAGATAACAGGTAAATGCTTTACAAACCTTAAAGTATTATATGTATGTGAGCTTTTATTATTATATTATCATTATCATTGTTGTTGTTGTTAAACATTATTATGGATGGGCAGGGAGAGCAGGGGCGGGTGAGCCACTCCCAGGACTGCCCATTTCACTTTTGGACAGCTCCAGTGTTAAGCTGGGGCCAAGCAGAGCAAGGCTGATCCATCTTCCTTATGACAGCCTTTCAAACATTGTTTGCTGGTAGCTATCATGCTCTTTCTGGACTGTTGTCTAATGTCAGATGACATCAGTTCTATTCCAAATTCCATCATCATCCTCTCCTTTCTGAATTCTTTGAATTCTGTTCATCTATGTATGAGTCATCACTCTGGGTGTATATCATTCTCCACACCCCTAGGCACCCCACCATCGTGGAATTTAAACTTCTTGAAGGCAGAGACTGTTGATTTTTTAAATTAGCTTTGTTTTCCTAGCTGGCACTTAATCAGTAATTAGGTAATTAATGTTGAATGAATGAAGACTGGGTAAAACAGGTGGGGAACAATAATGATAGCTGCCATTTCTATTTCATTTTTACACTTCAAAAAACAATCCTGTGAGGTCGGGAGGAGTGTGATTACACCCAGTGTACAGATTGAGGGAACTAGGATCCAGAGAAGGGAAGTAAGAATGATTATCCAGTTTAGTAGATCCAGAGCCAGAACTCGCCCTCTTGGGGAGGAGGTGCTCCGTCATCCCCTAAATCAGAGCCCTGCCCCTCCTGACATCTCTCTTATGAGCTAAGGAAGGTCCCCAGGGTTCACTAGTAGGAGTTATGCTCGGTCAGCTCTCTGATTCCTCGTGGCTTCCCCAGGGAGGATGGACTGAAAGATAAATCACTCTTCCTGGGAAGAGACAGAGGATAAAAGCAGGAAACTTCTGGGTTCTTGGGGCACTAAAAGAACTAGATGGTGTGGTTGCCAAGCCACAGCCAACTGGTATTTGAAAGAGGAGAATGGGAGCAGTGCCACCCACCAGCCTGGAAAAAGGCAAATGACCTAGTTTTCAAAAAAAAGAAAAAGAAGAAGAGAGTCTGCAAATTATATGTCACTGAGTTGGACTCCCATTCCTGGGAAAATTCTAGAGTGGATCATTAAAGAACTGGTTAGAAAGCATCTAAGAAAGGAAGCTGTGATTACAAAGGGCTAGTGCACCTTTATCAAGAACAAGTCATTCTTGAAGGACAAAATGACTTATCCACTTAAAGCCAGGAAGACGTACCTTCAAATCCTGCCTCTCAGACATGCTAGCTGTGTCACCCTGGGCAAGTCACCCTCCCTTGTCTCTCAAGACCTGAGTGTCCTCACCTGTAAAATGATGGGATTAGATTTAATGACCTCAAAGTTCCTTCTAGCTTTAAATAAGTGATCTTGTCCTAAATCACCTAACCTCTAGGTGTCCAGATAACTCTATGGTTATAAGTTACAGACTAATTGTCAGATCTGACTTAGCATGGGGGAGGGTTGGACATGGTGGGGGAAGGGAAACCAAGTAGGATTGGAGAAGGATCTAAACCAGGACTTCTGCATCAGATCTGTCCTGTTTACTATTTTTATTAATGACTTGGATCAAAGGAAAGATAGCATGCTCATCAAATCTTCAGATGGCACAAAACCAGGGAGGGAAAGCTAACACACTGAATGACAGCTTTAATATTCATAAAGATCATGAGAAGTGAGATTGTTGAGTTGTATTCATTAATAAAATGACATTCAAGATGGATAATTGCAAAATCTTACTCATGGTATCAAAAAAGGAACTTAACAAGTACAAGAGGAGGGAGGCTATGGGGGATGGGATTCATGCTGGACCGATAAAAGGACCCCAAAGCCCCTGAACCAAGTCTGGCATTTGCCCAAGGCTCTTGGTCCATCCCAGTATCCTCTTAACTGTCCTTTCATTGTGGCCCTCATTGTCTATACCTGGCTCTATCCTAGGCTATTTCACCACTCCTTAATTCCATCTAGACCCCTCTCTGTTACATCCTGGTCACCTGAAGCTATTGGCCACTCCTTGATCATACCCAGATCTTCCCAGTCATTCTGTATTTAAGTGTCCATCTTGCCCCCATTAAATTGCACAGATTTCTTAAGAATCTGGCCTGCTTGCATTAGAGATACAAATGGGCAGATTCTTAAAATTCCACTCATCCTAACCAAAAGAAGACTTGAGAGTCAAATTCTCTCGAGGCAGAACCCATACCTTTGCCCTTGAATTTCAGGGTTCCCAACACCCCTAGACCACAACAGAGGTATGGCTCATTAGATAGCAGCTTTCATGGAAAATATCTGGAAGTCTTAGTGAACCACAACCCCAATATTTGGGAACTGTGATGTGGCAAGTAAAGCATTAACCCTGGAGTCCAGAGGACCTGAGTTCAAATCTAGCCCCCAACAATTACTATCTGTGTGACCCTGGTCAAGTCAGTTTCTTCAAATGTAAAATGGGGATAATGGTAGCACTGTGTCCCCAGAGCTGTGAGGATCCAATGAGATCATATTTTTAAAGCACTTATAACAGTTCCTGGCACACACACTGTAAACACTATATCAATGTTAGTCATTAGCTCTGATTAACATATGATCTCAGACTCCATTGAGATAGACATAACTTCCAAGAATCAGGACATTCTGGTCTTTCTTCTACTCAGATCAGAACTTATCTGGAGTATTATGTTTGGTTTTGGAGGCCAAAATTTAGGAAGGACTTTGATGGGCTAGCTAACTTTCAGTCCATACCATATGATGGTGGGTTAAAGCACCTGGGAATATTTAACCCACAGAAGAGAAGGCTCAAGGAGAGACATACTAGGTGTCAATGGTATTTAAAAGGCTTTCATATAGGAAAGGGATTCACCTTGTTCTATTTGATCCCAGGGAATAATAGTGATATATTTAGGCATTTAGAAGTCTATTTAGATTTGATATCAGGAAAACTTGACTAAACATGAGATAGTCTATAATTCAATGGGCTCAGACAATGGTAGATTTCCCCCACATTGGCACATCCTGGGTGGTCTCTTTTTTTTTCTGGAAGGGGGAGGGAAGGGCAATTGGGGTTAAGTGACTTGCCCAAGGTCATACGGCTAGTAAGTGTTAAGTATCAGAGGCCAGATTTGAACTCAGGTCCTCCTGACTCCAGGTCTGGTGCTCTATTCACTGCACCACCTATATGGTCTCTTATAGTGAGCATTGACCTGACCTCTGAGGTTCCTTCCAGCTCTAAAATTCTGGGTTCTCTTGAGGCTAGTTAGAGGCATGCTGCAGCAGCAGAAAAGTTGGAGCCTCAAGGGAGAAGACCAGCACCAGTCAGGTGACTAGAACAGGGCCTAGACCACCTGTGAATGCTGCCCCCTCGAGTTGGTACCTCTGTGACTTGACGATATCCTTATTACAAACTGAGGCCATAAATAATTGTAATTATAACTGAGGCTTTTTTTTTAAGGTTTGCACATTACTTTCCCCAACATTACCTCCTTTAATGGGAGGGGGGCGGCTAGGTAGTGCAGTGAGTAAAGCACTGGCCCCCGGAGTCAGGAGGACCTGAGTTCGGTTCCAGCCTCAGACACTTAACACACACACAAAAATACTAGCCGTGTAACCCTGGGCAAGTTCCTTAACCCCAATTGCCCTCCAAAAGTAAAAAAAAATAATAAATAAATAAATAAAACTACCTGGGAGATAATTGCTACAGTTATTCCCCATTTTATAGATGAAGAAACTGTGGGTGATGGAGGGTATAAAGCACCTAATTAAAAGGCAAGTCCTTGGGGTTATGGAGACAAAAATGGAACAATTCCTGCCCTCAAGGAGCTTGTATTCTATTGGGGGAGAAAATGCATATATATATGTAGGCATATATACCTATATGTATACATGTATATAGGTTGTTGATTAATGTTTTCTTTGTTCTTGAAGAGGACCATCAGGGATATAATGCCATGACTTGCAAGTGAATTGTATTTAAGTGAGGGAGTGCTCTCCAAAGTCACCAGCCTCACTTTCTCCTCCAGAGGCATCTGGGTCCAGTGGCCAGATGCAGATCTGGACGACTGAAAATGGCCCGTGTGTGTGTGTGTGTGTGTGTGTGTGTGTGTGTGTGTGTGTGTGTG